>NC_142475.1:48894696-49197727 GCF_049115385.1 Moschus berezovskii
TGGATTGTGAATTAAGAAGTGAGAAAGTGGAAAGGATGAGAGTTATGATTGGAGAACCAGAAACTCTAGCTGAAATCCCAGCTCAAGGGAATGGTTTGCTGAAGTGAAATGAACATGAAATTCATTAATTTCTAGAAGAACCAGAAGTTTTGTGACAAAGGAGTTGAGTGAGTTGTTTATAAGAATTCAGAGGTTGGTCATGATGAAACTTGAAACTTGCGGGAGCATAAGAGAAATGCCAGAGTCGTAGTTGGGCCCATTAGGAGTGGGAGTGGGGGGAGATGAGAGACACTTTTGTGGGGTTTTTTATATCCAGATGAAATGTCTCTTGAAAGAGGAGGGGCTTGCTTCAAGGTTGAAGCATCATGGCTTGAAAAGGAGAAAAGAGGCTTATAAGGAGACATAAGCAGATGACTTTGTAGCTCTAAGGGGTTGAGACATGATGGAGAAAGAAATGGCTTCTGTTTGAAAGGCCTGCAGTGGAAAGGTGAGTCTGTAAGGCAGAGGCACATTTCAGTGACTGTTTTCTAGAGTCTCTATATACTCTTACGGAACAGGTAAGATGATCTACTGAGGATAAGATGGAACACATTTCAAATTTCACTGTCAAACAATTAATTACGTGAGTTCAGTTCAGTTGCTCAGTTGTGTCTGACTTTTTGCGGCCCCATGGACTGCAGCATGCCAGGCTTCCCTGTCCATCACCAACTCCCGGAGCTTACTCAAACTCATGTCCATAGAGTCGGTGATGCCTTCCAGCCATCTCATCCTCTGTTGTCCCTTTCTCCTCCCATCTTCAATCTTTCCCAGCATTAGGGTCTTTTCCAGTGAGTCAGTTCTTCACATCAGGTGGCCAAAGTATTGGAGTTTCAGCTTCAGCATCAGTCCTTCCAATGAACACCCAGGACTGATCTCCTTTAGGATGGACTGGTTGGATCTCCTTGCAGTCCAAGGGACTCTCAAGTCTTCTCCAACACCACAGTTCAAAAGCATCAATTCTTCGGCACTCAGCTTTCTTAATAGTCCAACTCTCACATCCATACATGACTACTGGAAAAACCATAGCTTTGACTAGACAGACCTTTGTTGGCAAAGTAATGTCTCTGCTTTTTAATATGTTCTCTAGGTTGGCCTTTGCATGAAATGTTCCCTTGGATTCTCTAATTTTCTTGAAGAGATCTCTTGTTTTTCCTATTCTGTTGTTTTCCTCTATTTCTTTGCATTGATCACTGAGGAAGGCTTTCTTATCTCTCCTTGCTATTCTTTGGAACTCTGCATTCAGATGCTTATATCTTTCCTTTTCTCCTTTGCTTTTCACTTCTCTTCTTTTCACAGCTATTTGTAAGGCCTCCTCAGACAGCCATTTTGCTTTTTTGCATTTCTTTTCCATGGGGATGGTCTTGGTCCCTGTCTCCTGTACAATGTCACGAACCTCTGTCCAGAGTTCATCAGGCACTCTATCTATCAGATCTAGTCCCTTAAATCTATTCCTCACTTCCACTGTATAATCATAAGGGATTTGATTTAGGTCATACCTGAATGGTCTAGTGGTTTTCCCTACTTTCTTCAATTTAAGTCTGAATTTGGCAATAAGGAGTTCATGATCTGAGCCACAGTCAGCTCCTGGTCTTGTTTTTGCTAACTGTATGCAGCTTCTCCATCTTTGGCTGCAAAGAATATAATCAATCTGATTTCGGTATTGACCATCTGGTGATGTCCACGTGTAGAATCTTCTCTTGTGTTGTTGGAAGAGGGTGTTTGCTATGACCAGTGCATTCTCTTGACAAAACTCTATTAGCCTTTGCCCTGCTTCATTCCGTGCTCCAAGGCCAAATTTGCCTGTTACTCCGGGTGTTTCTTGACTTCCTACTTTTGCATTCCAGTCCCCTATAATGAAAAGGACATCTTTTTTGGGTGTTAGTTCTAAAAGGTCTTGTAGGTCTTCATAGAACCGTTCAACTTCGGGATTTGGTGATGGATAGGGAGGCCTGGCGTGCTGTGATTCGTGGGGTCGCGGAGAGTCGGACACGACTGAGCGACTGAACTGAACTGAGCTGAACTAGGTTGGTCATTGCTTTTCTACCAAGAAGCAAGAGTCTTTTAATTTCATAGCTGCAGTTACCATCTGCAATGATTTTGGAGCCCAAGTAAACAAAGTCTGTCACTGTTTCCATTGTTACCCCATATATTTGCCATTAGGTGATGAAACTGGATGCCATGATCTTAGTTTTCTGAATGTTGAGTTTTAAGCCAACTTTTTCACCCTCCTCTTTCACTTTCATCAAGAAGCTCTTTAGTTGTTCTTTGCTTTCTGCCATAAGGGTGGTATCATCTGCATATCTGAGGTTATTCATATTTCTCCTGGCAATCTTGATTCCAGTTTGTGCTTCATCCAGCCCAGCACTTTGCATGATGTACTCTGCATATAAGTTAAATAAGCAGGGGGACAATATACAGCCTTGACGTACTCCTTTCCCATTTGGAACCAATTGTGTAAGAACTTGTTGAAATTCAATCTCAGGTTTTAAATCCCTTAAATCTTCTCAGCATATAATTTTTCTTTATTGAACTAGAATCATCAATTTTATGTTTTATAAATGCTGCCTCTTCTTTCTGGTTGTGGATTGGATGAGGTTTCAATCAGAAAAAGGAGAAAAGATGGAACTTCTCAGCACACTGCATAGTGATACAGTTTAAGCCGGGAGACAGATTGCAAGGGTGTTACTTGAATTTTTACATTACAGAATTTTAGTTCCACCCAGCTAAGTGTTTCATTAAAGGTGGTTCCTGTTGAGACGGCTTCATGGTTCCATTTTGAACCCTGGCTCTTCTTCCAGCTTCTGAAAGCCTGTCGGTTGCACAGTGGTGTCATGAACTCACATTTGGGCAGCTCGGGAGAGTCATATGTTATCCTGCTGTATGAGATGATTAAGTCGACATTGACTGATTCATTCTATCCATTTTACTCAGTCTGGTTGACACTGACAAGCTTTCTTTGAAAGTTAAATTAGATCAAAGATGAAAATAAATCAGATTTCTTTACAATAATATTTTAACCTATTCATAACAACACTGATTATTTCAGAAAATTAAACTTTCCTTATACTGATATAATTTTGGCTTTGGTCATAGCAAATATGATTTTTATTAAGATTGGAGACCAAAATATTTTCTAAGAGTAAACAATACCAATATTGTAAAAAAAAAAATGAAAGAAAAATAAACTCAACAGGAAGAAAAGATTTTTAAGAAAGAGATTCACATATTTATGGGCAATATTTCAGTCCATCTCTAATTCAGTCTTGGACATTAATCTTGGGGTGTGTTTTCTTCAAACATACTGTTTTTTCATTGTTTTATTGGTATCATCATTCTCTCATTGTCTAGGGTTAAATTATTACAGTCACATTTGACTTCTTACTCCACTTGCTACTTCCTTTTAAGCTGGCAAATCCTGTGTATTCTGCAGGCATTATATCTTTCATAGTTTTCTTTTTCTCATTATTTCCTTTTGTGTAACTTGAAATCATGATCTCATTTTCTCTCCTTTAAAGTTATTGCAAATAAAACAGTAGCCCTCCTAATGATATGATTTTTCATTTGCTCTATTTTTATACCTGCTTTTCTACAAATTTAAGTCCAAATTTTAAAATATTGACTCGTTCAACAAATATTCATGAAGTTTACATTCTAGGGAAAGTGAGACCTGATCTTTAAAAAGTAGAAAAATAAATGGTAAGTTAATTTTGGAAAGTGTTATGAAGAAAAGGAAACGGACTAAAGAAGATTGACAGGGTGGAACCAGAGGAAGATTGACTGTGATACTAATGAAACTAAAGCCGAAAAGTCCTTCAATTGCAAAGATCCATTCTCAAGCCTTGGGGAGCCCTACAAAGGTGTTCGTGTGGCTATATTTACCAGAGTAAGATATTTTACCCAGTTGGTTAATGTACGGTCTCATTCCTCTGTCTTTAAAGAGGGGACCTCAAACTCTATGTTTTGGAGTTAAGCCTAGGCAAGGGACTAATTAAGTATGTCAATCAGGAAGAGCCTTACCAAGGAGAAGACAGTGAACAAAACAGAGTAGCCATTTCAAGACATGGAGCCTGTATTTTCCAGGCAGAGGAAATAGCAAGACAAAAACCCTGAGCAGTCCTGAGGTTGAACCAGTGTGCCTGAAGCTGAGTGAATGAGGTGCAGAGTGGGGAGAAATGAGATAGGGAGACAGCCAATGGCCCCGCCACATATGGCTTTGCAGGCTTTATAAAGAAGTTGGATTTTGTTTCAACTGCAATGTGAAGCTGATGAAAGGTTTTAATGGGTGTTCCAACAATATAATTTAACTTTGAAAAGCTTATTCTGGCTTCTGTGTAGAAGGAGATTGGAGAGGGGAAGAATGGGAGCTGGGGGACCAGTTAGCAGCCAAGGCAGTACTTCAGGCAGGAGATTAGGTCTGCTTGGACTAGACGGGTAGCATTGGAGAGAGGTATTCAGAATTTATTTTCAGAGAAAGTGGGTGGTAATTTTCAATGTAATTGAAATCAGGAGTGAAAGAAAGGAATCAAAGGGAACTGCAGGGTTTTTGACCTAAGTAGATAGACAATTAGACCATTTACTAAGAAAGAAAAGATTGAGAGCACAGGTTTTGGGAATAGTAGAATCAAAATCTCTTTTTCATCATGTTGAGGTTGTGATTACTATTAGCCATGCAAGTCAGCTTCAAGGAGGCAGTTAGATATCAAGTTTGGAGGTTAATGAAGAGGCTGAATAAAGATAGAATTTGGAATAGTTGGCATAAATGTATTATTTACTGTCATGGTATTGGATGAAATGACCTAGAGAGAGTGTATTTAGAGTAGACTCATTCAAATGCCTTTGCAATCTGTATTATTTCCCATTATTTATACTGTGATCCTTAAAATGACTTTTTCTTATTCTCAGGATTCTTGCATTTAAACAAAAACATCCTTCCATTTGATTTCCTTGCTTCTCTAGACATCCTTCAAAAACTACGTGCATCTTTCAAAAACTAGCTCAAGAATCTGTTTCTACATTAATTTAGCATGAATTTCCTTCCCAAAGCAAGTACCACTTCTGGTGACTCTGTCTAGAACTTTATCTGTATCCTCATTTTCTGCTTGACCTTACAGTGACTTGTAACACTGTCTTTTATCCCTTAATACATTTTGCTTCTGGAGTGCAGGGTTTATATTTTTTTCATGGTCCAAACGATCTGGTGTGCCTTACCTATAAAGACAACCAGTGTTGTGGCAGTCTGAGCATGGGTTGGAAAATAATTTCCAACACCGAGTATTTCATAAAGGAGTGAGTTTATTAAGAATGGAGAGCAGAGTCTCTCTAGGTCATTTTATCCAATACCATGTCCTCCTGACAGGCCAGGGACAGTTGACTGATGGGAGAATAGAGTTTATTACTGGGAGACACTGTTAGAACAGCAGGCAGGCTCAAGGGAGAGCCGATGCTTTCATGGGCTGGTAGTGGTTTAGTCACTAAGTTGTGTCTGAGTCTTTTGTGACCTTATAGACTGTAGCCCACCAGGTTCCTCTGTACAAGGGATTTCCCAGGCAAGAATACTGGAGTGGGTTGCCATTTCCTTCTCCAGAGGATCTTCCAGACCTAGGGATCAGACACGTAATTGCCAATCTCCAATCTACCAGCATTGGCAGGTAGATTCCCTACCACCGAACCACCAGGGAAGACTCAAAACAAAGAAAATTCCTCCTGGAACGGTGGCATTAG
The DNA here is from genome assembly GCF_049115385.1 of Moschus berezovskii. Taxonomy (NCBI): domain Eukaryota; kingdom Metazoa; phylum Chordata; class Mammalia; order Artiodactyla; family Moschidae; genus Moschus; species Moschus berezovskii. Next base: position 48,900,457 of record NC_142475.1, read on the forward strand.
GTGACTGGTTAGGGTGCTATAGGATGAGTACCAGGGTGAGCATCTTTGCTAATTTTTGGTCAGGAAACTGGCTGGTGAGGATCAGGGGGCTTTTGGAAATGGTTATAATGAGGCTCAATTAGTTCCAGAGATGAACTTGGTTCTGGGCTCTAGTTCTGTGACCTTGGTACAAGGCCTTGCACTTGTGACCTTAGCACTGGACTCCACATTCAGGGCAAAAATTAGAACTAACACCCAAAAAAGATGTCCTTTTCATTATAGGGGACTGGAATGCAAAAGTAGGAAGTCAGGAAGCACCTGGGGTAACAGGCAAATTTGGCCTTGGAATACAGAATGAAGCAGGGCAAAGGCTAATAGAGTTTTGCCAAGAGAATGCACTGGTCATAGCAAACACCCTCTTCCAACAACACAAGAGAAGACTCTACACATGGACATCACTAGATGGTCAACTCCGAAATCAGATTGATTATATTCTTTGCAACCAAAGATGGAGAAGCTCTATACAGTTAGCAAAAATAAGACCAGGAGCTGACTGTGGATCAGATCATGAACTCCTTATTGCCAAATTCAGAGTTAAGTGAAGAAAGTAGGGAAAACCACTAGACCATTCAGATATGACCTAAATCAAATCCCTTATGATTAGACAGTGGAAGTGAGAAATAGATTTAAGGGACTAGATCTGATACATAGAGTTCCTCATGAACTCTGGACAGAGGTTCGTGACATTGTACAGGAGACAGGGATCAAGACCATCCCCATGAAAATGAAATACAAAAAAGGAAAATGGCTGTCTGGGGAGGCCTTACAAATAGCTGTGAAAGGAAGAGAAGTGAAAAGCAAAGGAGAAAAGGAAAGATATAAGCATCTGAATGCAGAGTTCCAAAGAATAGCAAGGAGAGATAAGAAAGCCTTCCTCAGCGATCAATGCAAAGAAATAGAGGAAAACAACAGAATAAGAAAGACTAGAGATCTCTTCAAGAAAATGAGAGATACAAAGGGAGCATTTCATGCAAAATGGGCTTGATAAAGGACAGAAATGGTATGGACCTAACAGAAGCAGAAGATATTAAGAAGAGGTGGCAAGAATACACAGAAGAACTGTACAAAAAAGATCTTCACGACCAAGATAATCACGATGGTGTGATCACTGACCTAGAGCCAGACATCTTGGAATGTGAAGTCAAGTGGGCCTTAGAAAGCATCACTACGAACAAAGCTAGTGGAGGTGATGGAATTCCAGTTAAGCTATTTCAAATCTGAAAGATGATGCTGTGAAAGTGCTACACTCAATATGCCAGCAAATCTGGAGGACTCAGCAGTGGCCACAGGACTGGAAAAAGTCAGTTTTCATTCCAATCCCAACGAAAAGCAATACCAAAGAATGCTCAAACTACCGCACAATTGCATTCATCTCACATGCTAGTAAAGTCATGCTCAATATTCTCCAAGCCAGGCTTCAGCAATATGTGAACCTTGAACTTCCACATGTTCAACCTGGCTTTAGAAAAGGCAGAGGCACCAGAGATCAAATTGCCTACATCTGCTGGATCATGGAAAAAGCAAGAGAGTTCAAGAAAAACATCTATTTCTGCTTTACTGACTATGCCAAAGTCTTTGACTGTGTGGATCACAATAAACTGGAAAATTCTGAAAGAGATGGGAATGGCAGACCACCTGACCTGCCTCTTGAGAAACCTATATGCAGGTCAAGAAGCAACAGTTAGAACTGTACATGGAACAACAGACTGGTTCCAAATAGGAAAAGGAGTACGTCAAGGTTGTATATTGTCACCCTCCTTATTTAACTTATATGCAGAGTACATCATGAGGAATGTTGGGCTGGAAGAAGCACAAGCTGGAATCAAGATTGCTGGGAGAAATATCAATAACCTCAGATATTCAGGTGACACCACCCTTATGGCAGAAAGTGACGAAGATCTAAAGAGCCTCTTGATGAAAGTGAAAGAGGAGAGTGAATAAGATGGCTTAAAGCTCAACATTCAGAAAACAAAGATCATGGCATCTGGTCCCATCACTTCATGGGAAATAGATGGAGAAACAGTGGAAACAGTATCAGACTTTATTTTTTGGGCTCCAAAATCACTACAGATGGTGATTGCAGCCATAAAATTAAAAGATGCTTACTCCTTGGAAGGAAAGTTATGACCAACCTAGACAGCATATTAAAAAGCAGAGACATTCCTTTGCCAACCAAGGTCCGTCTAGTCAAGGCTATGGTTTTTCCCGTGGTCATGTATGGATGTGAGAGTTGGACTGTGAAGAAAGCTGATCGCCGAAGAATTGATGCTTTTGAACTGTGGTGCTGGAGAAGACTCTTGAGAGTCCCTTGTACTGCAAGGAGATCCAACCAGTCCATTCTAAAGGAGATCAGTCCTGGGTGTTCATTGGAAGGACTGATGCTAAAGCTGAAACTGCAATACTTTGGCCACCTCATGCGTCGAGTTGACTCACTGGAAAAGACTCTGATGCTGGGAGGGATTGGGGCAGGAGATGGGGACAACAGAGGATGAGATGGCTGGTTGGCATCACCGACTCGATGGACATGAGTCTGAGTGAACTCCGAGAGTTGGTGATGGACAGGGAGGCCTGGCGTGCTGTGATTCATGGGGTCGCAAAGAGTTGGACACAACTGAGCAACTGAACTGAACTGATACATTATTAGTCAGTGAAATTATATACAAACTCTTATTTAGCCTGAGTTTTCTAGGCTTTGCTATTGTGCAGTTAGAGTCAATACAGAATATTATCTAGGCTCCTAAAATTCCTTTATGGTGATTATTAAGTACTTGCTCTAGATCAAGAGCAAGATTTCCAGTCTTAAAATGTTATTTGTAGCCAGATATGCTATATTTACCAGCACATAAACTGTTTTTCCTTTTATTAGCTTAAATATTTAGAAACAAACATACCATTTCTGAGTTCTAAAGTTTTTTAGAATCACATTTATAGGGGTATAATTTATGGGTATAGCCTTTTGAGCTTTGATATGCTTTATGTTCTGCAGATAAGATTTGTCTTCTTTGAGTATCAAATAAATGAATGATGCAGCTTGCCATCTTTAGTTTCTTGCCTCCTTTGCTCAGCATAATATTTTTGAGCTTCATTCTTGTTTTATGTACATTAGTATTTTTTTCTTTTATATAATAGAGATGTATCACATGTCCATGTACTTGTTAGATATTTCAACTGTTGCCATATTTTGACTTGTTTTAGTTTTCTGTTGCTGTGTAGCGCATTATCCCAAACCAAACAGCTTCAAAAATGCACATATTCATTATCTCACTGATGCCTGGATCAAGTCTAGGCACAGTTTAGCAAGGTTCTCTGCAAGACTGCAATGAAGTTATCTGCCAGGACTAGATTCTCATCTGAAATCTAGGCTGGGAAAGGACTATCTTCCAAATTCAGCCATATTTTTGGCAGATTATATTTCCTAGTGACTGTAGAAGACATGGTCCTTTGCTCCTTGGAAGGCAGAAATGGAAAGCAACAGTTTCTGTATAGTCTGCTATCAAGATGAAATCTTACATACCATCGTATAATCACAGGAGTGATATGGCATTACTTTGCCAGCTTTCATTGGTTAGAAGTAAGTTCTAGGTCCCCCCTACACAGAGGAGGAATGGATTACTCCAGGGCATGAACATCAGGGGATGAGGATCCAGGACCCAAGGTTTAAAGTTTACCCTTCACATAGCTATTGTGAATCAATTTGCTATGAATACTTATGTATAAGATTTTGGGTGGACATATGTTTTTGTTTCTTTTGGATAAACACACGGAGTGAAAATGCTGGGATATGTAGTAGTAAGAGCATATTTAACTTTTTCATTAAATTGCCAAGCTGTTTTTGAAAGTGGTTTTACCATTTTACATTCCTATCAAAATGTATAGGATTTCCAGTTATTCCACATTTTTACCAATATCTGGTAATGTCAGTTAGCTATTGAATGGGTGTATAGTGGTATCTACTTTTGCTTTAACTTTGCTTCTCTTTAATAATTAATGATTTGGGCCATTGTCTTCTGTGTTTATTGACCATCTGGGTATTCCTTTTTTGAGTACCTCTTTTAAACCTTTGGGTCTTCTTTTTGTTGGATTATTCGCAGTAACAATTTTTGATACAAGCCATATGTCAGAAAAATATACTGTGAACATTTTCTTTGTTGTTTTCAAAGAGCAGAAAGTTTTAATTCTGAAATCTGTTACTGCTTTTTTCTTTCATACTTTGTGCTTTTTGCACTCTGAGTGATCTTAACCTACCCAACACTCCCAAAAATTTCTCCTAAGTTTTCTTCTATCGGATTTATAATTTTGTCTTTTTTCTTTGGTGTATAATCAATTTCATATTAATTTATGTATAAGGTGTAAGGTAAGAGTAAACTTTATATTTTTCATATAAATATCTAGTTGTTTCAAAATATTTTTTGATAACACTATATTTTATCTTGGCTACCTTGGCAAAAATCAACCATATATGCCTGAATCTCTTTATAATATTTCATTAATCTACATATCTTTATGATAATACTCCACTGTCCTGGTTACTGTAATTCTATAGTAAATCTTCAAATTAAGTGTTTAAGTTCTCCAACTTTGTGTTTGTCTTTCACAATACTTTGGCTATTTTTGAAGATCCTTTTTATTAAATGAAAATTTTAAAATAATTTGTCAATATTATTTTTAAAAACTGTGCTGGATTTTGATTAGGATTATAATAATCTATAGATCAATTGCCTGTATATAGAAATGCAACTGACTTTTATAACTTGATTTTTGTGTTTTGTGAGCTTAACAATTCAGTTAATAATTCTTATAGCATTTAATTTTTCCCTTAAAGGCCTGTTATAATTCACCAGTAAAGACATCTAGGTGCTGAACTTTATTTCGGGGAGAAGATTTTTAATACAAATTAATTTTCTTTAATAGATATAGAATTTTTCAGATTTTTAAGTTAAATAAATTTTAGTAATTTGTATCTTTCAAGATATTTGTGTGTTTCATATAGTTAGTCATATATTCACAGAAAGTGGTTCATAATATTCTCTTACTATCCTTTAATATCTCTATGATCTGTAGTGATATCTCCTTTGTTTATCAAATTGATAATTTCTATTCATTCTTATTTCAAAGAATCAGCTTTGGTTTTATTAATTTTCAATATTGTCTGTATTTTTTTTTGTTTTTATTATTGTCTTCATTCTACTTAAATTTATAGATTTCTAAAAAGCCACCTCATGCGACGAGTTGACTCACTGGAAAAGACTCTGATGCTGGGAAGGATTGGGGGTGGGAGGAAAAGGGGACGACAGAGAATGAGATGGCTGGATGGCATCACTGACTCAATGGACATGAGTTTGAGTGAACTCCGGGAATTGGTGATGGACAGGGAGTCCTGGCGTGCTGTGATTCATGGGGTTGCAGAATCGGACACGACTGAGCGAATGAACTGAACTGAACTGAACTGAAAGTTGAAGTATGGATCATTGCTATTGAACTTTTTCTTTTCTAATACAAACATATTTGTGGCTCAACATATGTTCAATCATAGTGAATGTCCTACATAGATTCTCTGTAATTCAGCTTTCGGGTAAAGTGTTCTGTTAAATATCAGTTAGGTCACGTTGGTTGATGGTGTTGATTAAGTCTCCTAGAACCATTTTGATTTTCTGTCTTCTTTCTTTCAATTATTGAGAAAAGAATGTCAAGATGTCTAACTGTATTTGTGTCAGTTCCGTCAGTTTTTCCTGTAACAATTTTGAAGCTCCCTTATTAGGTGCATATACATTCAAGATTGTTTTTGTCTTTTTGATGAATTATCCTTCATCCTTATGAAATGTTCATCTTTACCCTTGATAACTTTTCTTGTTTTGAAGTTTTCTTTTCTAGGTATTAATATTGCCATTCTAGCTCTCTAATAATTAGTATTTGCTGCATGGCATGTATTTTTCCATTTTTCAATTTTTAGCCTAAGTGTGTTTTTACATGTAAAATGAGTTTCTTGTGATAGCTTGTGTTGGAATTTGCTTTTTTGCCCAATCTAATTTTTTCCTTTTAATTATGCTTTAAATCTTTTCACTTAAATTATTATTGCAATAATTATTGCAATAATTTTTAAAGTAGCATTTTACTATTTCACATGTAGCATAAGAATCTTAACAATAATATATTTCCATTTCACCCTTACCATCTTTTGTACTATGGTCATCATACACGTTACTCTTACACGGATCTTAAAACATACAATATGCTGATTTTATTTTTAAGCAATTACCTTTAGAACAAGTTTAAAGTTAGGAAAAATTTTAAATATTATTTCTGTCACTCCATATTCCTCTGTGTTGATCCAAGTATCCTCCTGATATCCTTTTCTTTCTGCTTAAAAAAACTTCTTTTCACTTTTCTCATATTATGGGCTGCTAGTGAAAAATTTTGTTTCTCTTTCTCAGAAAAACAAACTTCATTTTGGCTTCATATTTGAAAGGTTTCTAGGTTAACATTTTTTTTCTTTCAACACTTTAAATGTGTTGTCTCTTTATCGTCTGGGTTTTATGTTTCTAATAGGAAACCTGCTGTATTGCTTATACCTATGTGTCATATGCCTCTTCCCCACGATGGTTGCCTTTAACAGTTTCTCTTTATGAATAACTTTAAGTAATTAGATTAAGATATATCTTGGTATTTTTGTTCGTTGGTTGGTTGCTTTAACAAGTTTAGAATTTATCAAGTTTATTTAAACTGTAGGATTATAACTTTAATCAAATTATGAACATTTCATCCACGATTTCATTTTTTTTCGGTCTCCCCACTCTCCATATCTATTAGGTCTCCAACTGCACAAATGTTAGATTGTTTGATATTGTCCCCAAATTACAAAGGTTCTGTTTTTTAGGAGTTTTTTTTACTGATGTTCAGTCATTTATTTTCTCTCCATGCGTTATTTTGGATAGTTTTATTGCTGTAGTTACAAGGTTAGTGATCTTTCCTTTTGAACTGCCTAATTTGCTATAAATTTAATCCAATAAAATTTTTATTGAAGATATGCTATTTTTCATTTTAAAAAGTTTCATGTGTTCCACTAGATTCTGTCCTCATTAAGCTCATCTTTTTATTTTAATCTTTGAGCATATTTATAATAGCATTTGGGCTTCCCTGGTGGCTTAGTTGGTAAAGAATCTGCCTGAGATACAGGAGATTTGAATTGTATCTCTGGTTGGGGAAGATTCCTTGGGGAAGGGAATGGCTATCCATTCCATTCCAGTATTCTTGAATGGAGAATTCCATGGACAGAGGAGTCTGGTGAGCTACAGTCCATGGAGTCGCAAAGGGTTGGACATGACTGAGCAGCTAACACACACACACACACACACACACAATAGCATTTATAACATCTGTGTCTGCTAATTTCATAATCTCTAAGATTTCTAATCTATTTCTATTTTGCAAATTTTCTTATATTCATGAGTTACATTTCCTGCTATTTCAGATACATACTAGTTTTTGATTGGGTAAAAAAAAAAAAACATTGTACTTGTCATTTTCTGAGTACTAGATTTTGTTAACTATCTTTAAAATTTGTTTAATGTGTTTGACAGGCAGTCAGGTTACTTATGGATCAGATTGATCATTTTGAGGTTAAAGCAGGTCTAGAGTTGATGTTACTCTAGGTCTTGTCATGTCCCACTACTATGATTTGACTTCGTTGGGAGTCTCTAATGAAGATTTTCTATATGGTCTCTCCACTCTGGATGGTGATAACTTAAATGGTTTCTGCACTTGTGTGAGTTCTGGGAATTGCTTGGTTTACAGATTTTCAGTAATATTTTTTCACCAGATGTTGTTTTTGGTCCAGCAGCACAGAATTTTGCTCTAAACATGCGCAGATTGGCAACCAGCCAAAGAGTCAGGTGAATACCATGGAGAATTCTGGGCTCTTTCTTTGAATAGTTCCCTCTTCTCAAGTAATATGACCCATAAATTCCAGCCACTTTGACACAATTCCAAGCTCTGTGTTCTCCACTCATCCTTCTTTGCTTAGCTTCCTGACTTGTGCTACAATCTTGGAAAAATCTCTCTCGGTAAAAAGCTGGGACAGTCATAGGAGTCACTTCATTTGTTACTGCTACCTCAAAGAGCACAGTCCTGTGCTGCCTATTGTCTGGTATCTGAAAATAGGTGTTTCATATATTTTGTCCTGACTTAAAATTGGTGATGGTAGAAAGATGTATCCAGATCTGTTTCTCCCTCATGAGTGGAAACAGGTTTTCAGTGTCTTATTTTCTGAACTAAGAATTTTCATGCTACAGCTTCTCTAAACCAGAGAATCTTAACAGAGCAATTATATATTACATGTCAGGCACTATCTTAGCATTAACGTGTGTTATGTCCTTTGGTCTTCCCAAGAATATTTTCATGTACGTGCTTTTCTTGCTCCTATTTACAGACTGAAAAAAATGGGAGAAATTAAGTAATTTGTCCAAGGAACCACAGCTAGGAAAGGGCGCAGGTGAGTCTCAGACCCAGAACTGCCTGACACTGTTTGTACTTTTCATTGCTACTGTAATGAGGTAGTGATTTTATCTTCCTGCCATGGGCATATCTTGGAAGTGAAAGAAATACACTTTATCAATGATTTACAATAAAAATAACTGTGTTCAAAGTTATCCCCTTTTAGCTTTCATTACTTTGCATATGGTATTTTTTGAGGCACATACAAGGAGTGATGGTAAATGTAGGAGTCCATGAACGTTCAGTTCAGTTCAGTTCAGTCGCTCAGTCGTGTCTGACTCTTTGCGACCCCATGAATCACAGCACGCCATGGAAATTTTTTCCGTGTACGAATCACATCTTTCACAAGTGACCTCTGAGAAATGGTTGTGAACAACTGCTGTAAACTGTGTTATGGATGATTAATCAGAAATTTATAGCTGAAAGAAAAATAGATAAAAAGTCAGAAACCAAGAGCAACATAACCAAACAACAAAAGATACAGTACTAGGTGCTGAAGGTTAAAATAAATCTGGGCGAGTTCTTATTTATTCAGGGAGCTACAAACTCACATGAGCTTTTTTTTTTTTTTTCTGGCAGTGGAGGTTGAAATTCTCCTTTGTCTTTCTTAAAATTTTCTTTCTTACTCTTGAGCATCAAATCCTCATAGACATGAGATAGTAATTTTCTAAGCATTTCCTTAGAGGTCAAAATAAAACCTTTCTGTCTCTGGTTTTTAACAAGGTGGAAAGTGGCAGTAAATGGAAGAGTCTAACTACAGTAGCTTTCTTTACGTAACTGTATTTTTCTCCTTTAATTGTATTAAAGGTAAAGCCTTGTGACTATAGTCCTGTGACTCTAAGATAAACTTGTTAAGACTCCATGCAGTTTTCTAGAAAGGAAAGTGAAGGTGTAGTTTCCTGTCGTCTTCATGCAGGTAACCCATCAAGCACAGGGCTGAGAGTCTGGTGAGAAATTTGAAAGATAGGATCACAGTTGAGAGCCGTAAATGGAGCTTAAGTGTTTGCCCAGCTGGAAATTGTCTGTGTGTAGTTTATGTCACGTGACCCAAAGCAAGGTTTAACTGAACAATTCTGTCGAGGTTTATCTGTGGTCATGATATCCCACAAGTAAAACATAAATGGTATTAAGGTGCTTTGGAACATATCCCACCTGGCTATAGTCCTAGGAGCCAAAAGGAAAAAAAAATGCCTCAGAGAGTAGAAATTCAGCATTTTTGTTATATTCAACAGATTTTCTTTAAGACACTTGCCCTAATGGTGTTAATGGGCTCTAATGTACCCTTATCTTTACAAAATCCTTTCACTTGTAAAAAAAGAAAATAGTAGAACCATTAAGAAAATTAAACATGAGAAATGAGGGGGAGCTGATATAAAGAATCTGACAGCTTTGAATGTCTATTGCTTTGTGCTTTGCCTTACCCTATATGGTTTTCCTAAGTATTGTGTTCAAAAAATAACTCTTAATACAAGTTTCAAAATCTACTTTAGATAGAACAAATGCTTGATCTTCAATTTCTCATATGAGAATTGGTTGGTACATGTTTTATTATGCTTTCTTACATTCTATTCCTATTTAACACATCCTTATATATAAAATTAATTACATATTACTTAATTACTAATATATTATATATTGGGGCTTTCCAGGTGACTCAGTGATAAAAGCATCTGCCTGCCAATACTGGAGTTGCAGGAGACGTGAGTTCAATCCCTAGGTCGCCAAGATCCATTAGACTGGGAAATGGCAACCCACTACTATATTCTTGCCTGGGAAATCCCATGGATAGAGGAGCCTGGTGGGCTACAGTTCATGGGATTGCAAACAGTTGGACACTACTGAGTGACTAAGCATGTATGCATATTATATATCAATATTATCAGTATATTAATTAATAGCATATAGTTTCATATATAAATATATATTTGTCTCCTATTTTCTGTAGTTTGCATTATGTATTTTCACTTTTTTATGCTAGATATAAAACTCCAATACTTTGGCCACCTCATGCAAAGAGTTGACTCACTGGAAAAGACTCTGATGCTGGGAGGGATTGGGGGCAGGAGGAGGAGGGGACAACAGAGAATGAGATGGCTGGATGGCATCACCGACTCGATGGACATGAGTTTGAGATAACTCCGGGAGTTGGTGATGGACAGGGAGGCCTGGCGTGCTGTGATTCATGGGGTCGCAAAGAGTCAGACACGACTGAGCGACTGAACTGATGCTAGATATTGCATATCCACTCTATTTATATAATACATATATATGTATTTGTGTTTGCATGTGTGTATGTCAGAAAGAGTTCGACATGACTGAAGTGACTTAGCACGCACACACATGTATACATTCTCCCCACCCCTATTTTCTGTAGCATGTGTTCTTATAAGCCACCATGAATAATCTGGGGGTAGAGGTAGTTATGAATTAGTTAATTAAGTAAACAAAAAGCTATATTAAATTACAGCCCAAGTATGTAACACCTTTCTCTTTAGTAGATCCATTAACCATAAATGTGAATCTCTGGAAGGGAAAGCAAGGAAAGAGAAAGACCAAATACATTCAAACCAGAGCACAACTGATGAAAGGGTAAAGGGCAAATAAATTTTGATTTTAATGTTACTTAACCCTTTCAGTGCCCCAGTGAAGGTAGACAGAGTTGAACAAAAGGATACTGTTAGAAACCCTGCAGAGCTGACCACACAATAGCTCTGAGGGTAGCAGAATGAATGACTTAACAAAGAGATCGCAGGCTACTAGGGCCATTGGCCCAGAAGGGGTTAAACAGCTTTATCTGATCTTCAACTCTTTTACTGAACAATTAACGACCTACAGTCTGGAGAAGTTAAAAGCTAGAAGTCAAGCCAGGGCTCCTCAAGACTCCAGCTGGCATTAAATGACAAGGAAGAATTCAGGGGCCAGACAAAGCCGTTATTATGAGCCACCACCAAGAAAGAAAATAAAAATTTTTAAAAGGGGTGTGTGTGTGTGGGAGGGGTGGGGGAGAATGGAAAACAGAACTCAGGAGCAACTTATGCTTGGTTTTTAAGTAAATTAAACCTGAATTGTTAATCTTCTTGCCTTTGTTGTTAAACTTGTTTTATAAAATTTCAATTCCAGAATATTTTAAATGGCTGTTAATGAAAATGCTGATAAATAACAGTATTTGTGAAAAGTTTATAATCCTTGCAAATTGAAATACTATGATCAATTATTTTTCATTTAACTTCTCATCTCAACCAAAGGGCAAAAGACATTTGTGGATTAAATTCTTTGGAAATGGTACTGGCTGCCATTTCAGCAGAAAAAAAATCATGATTTATTTCCTTGCTATCTTGTAAAAAAAAAAAATAAAGCAAAGACATTCTAATCTCATAGGCTTAGTTAATGGACTCTGAGAATTACCAAGTTGCAAAAGATAAAAACTAGTAATTTTAGACAATGTTATGTCAATACTATTGAGAAAAAGAAAAGATCTCTAAACATCTTAGGATCATAAAATACTTGTTAGAATTTTATACCTCTTTTTGTATTTATTTGCATCAATTAAATTATGTTTAGATTCTCTCCAGCGGGGGTGGGGGGGAAGAGTATATGGTGCCTGGGAGAAAAATCAACCTGAAGGAAGAAGGATTGGCATAAATATATTCAGCCACGGGGTCAATTGTAATTTCAAGGACAGTGTTAGGACTGCAGTTGGTGCAGCACAGGTGACAGTGAACCATGCAGAAGAATGTGGCCCGGGGCAGGATGGCGGTGTGAGTTGTAGCAGACTAGAAACAGATATCAGCTATGCAGGCGAAATCATAGAAACAAACCTATGCAATCCTGGAACTATGCAAGCGTTATAGCCCCACTCGGAATCATGACGTGGTTGAAAAAAGAATTTTATCCATTTTTCTCAATCTTATTTCCCCAGAAGCCAACATTGGGTCATACTAGTAGGTGCTCAAGTGATATTTCTTGAATGAATGAATAAGTAAATGACAGAGTCAGTTGGCCATGGAGCCATAAAAGGGGCAACCCCCTGGGACTTACTTCAAGGTACCGAAGCCAAGGCTCCCTTCCACATGTGTGCTAGACATCTTCCTTTGCCTGTTCAGATCCACTGCCTACCTTCTTCTTGATGCTCTGTGCCCAGGGAAGCTGATCCCCTAGTGTTTGGCTCGATTTTCTCAGTGGTCATTTCCTGGCTAAAAGATTAGAAAGAGAGTGAGATTAGGCCATTATTTTTCAACCTCTCTCCCTGCGATATTGCTCTGCATTGGCTAAAGCCCTCTGCCATGGGTTATTGATAGCCCCTTCTGTAAAGCTAACCAATCTGGTACTTCCTCCCTTTCCCGTTTAGGGTCCTCACTTCTCTTGAGTTGGTAGCTCTAAGATAGTTGATAGCTTGTGTGTGCTCAGTCATATCCGACTCTTTGAGACCCCATGGACTGTAGCCTGCCAGGGTCGGCAGACGGGTTCTTTACCACTAGCGCTATCTGGGGGCTTCCTTGGTAGTTCAGCTGGTAAAGAATCTGCCTATAGTGCGGGAGACCTGGGTTTGATTCCTGGATCAGGAAGATCCCCTGGAGAAGGAAATGGCAACCCATTCCAGTATTCTTGCCTGGAAAATCGCTGGAACAGAGGAGGCTGGTGGGCGACAGTCCATGGGGTTGCAAGAGTCAGACACAACTTAGTAACCAAACAACCACCACTACCACAGTGCTGTCTGGGAAGCCCTCTAAAATGCTGGGATACTGTATTACTCCTTCCTTCTTGGTTTACCCTGCCCATACCTTGGTAAAGAGGACTTATATTAGTTTCTCTTTAAATTATCCATTTTTATTTTGTCAGCTCTTTTCTGTTGGGCTCCTGATTGACACACCTACTAAATTAGTATTCCTAGTGTTGGACTCTGGATATGTCTATTTTGAAAAAATTTCATAGATGCATCAGATGAGCATTCCTGACTGTGAACTACTGATCCAGGCATACCAGACTGACTACAGTCCCAAAATGCCCCCAGGAGCTGTCATACTTCTGTATATTTTGTACACACTGTTTACATGGTTTAATATCATAGTTTCTATTCCATTTCTTTCCCTGGAGAACTTTCACTCATCCTGCTGCTGCTGCTAAGTCGCTTCAGTCGTGTCCGGCTCTGTGCGACCCCATAGACAGCAGCTGACCAGGCTCTGCCGTCCCTGGGATTCTCCAGGCAAGAACACTGGAGTGGGTTGCCATTTCCTTCTCCCATGTGTGAAAGTGAAAAGTGAAAGTGAAGTCGCTCAGTCGTGTCCGACTAGTAGCGACCCCATGGACTAAAGCCCACCAGGCTCCTCTGTCCATGCGATTTTCTAGGCAAGAGTACTGGAGTGGCTTGCCATTGCCTTCTCCGTTCACTCATCCTAAAGAACCCCAATTGTGTGATTCTTTTGAAATACTAGAGGAATTTTATTTGGTGATAGTGGTTTAATTGCTAAGTGATATCAACTCTTGAGACTCCATGGAGCCTGCCATGCTCCTCTGTCCTGGGATTCCTCAGGAAAGGATACTGGAGTGAGTAGCCATTTCCTTCTCCAGGGTATCTTCCCAACCCAGGGACCAAATCTTATTTACTCATTCTTTATACTACCTGACATAAGTAAGTCATCAATAAATATTACTTGGTGAATGGATAAATGACTAAATGACATGAATGACTAAATGACTCAATTGTGGTACGTGCTTCAGTAGTTTACAAGATGAATAAGATATAATCCCTGCCCTGTCAATATATTGTCAGGCAACATATAAAGCATGCTATAAAATCTTGTTTCCATGTTCAGTGGAGAAAGGATCTAAATTAATTTCCAGTTTATTAAAGACATGTATAAAAAAGAGAGACAAGTATGTATAGGAAAAACAGTGGTAGAACTGTGGTAAGGGAAGTGTACATGTGACTGACACAGAAGAAGGATACAGATGAAAGAAGCCAGGAAGGATGTCTTTCTAAACAATGAAAAGAAGTAAGTCATGAAGGGCACCTAGAAAACAAGAGGCATGAGGTTATGTGTCACCTTTATTTGTGTGTGTTCTGTATTAACACTCACAAAAGATTCTCTAACAAGGAAAGGCACTAAGTACCTCGGTAGACAGAAAAATGTGACATAGGTAACATTTGTCCTTAGCCACTTTAGGGCTGACAGGATGAGTTAATAAGTGCTGTAGGCAGGGTGGCAAGGATACACACTATACATACATGGACCCTCCCACATGGGCCCACTGCCAAGACTGATCTAAGTACTGAGGTAGCTAACATCCTGCATGGCAACACAGAAAAAACCCAGAGCCCCTACTGCAGCACTATTCCTAGAAAAACATCTACTAGCCCCATGCTGGCAAGTCTATTGGGCCTCTTCTACTCTGGAAAGGGCTGTAATTTATCCCAAATAATTATAATTAGTAAACATTCTAGGTATGTGTTTCCTTTTCCTTCTCACAGAATATGAGGCCACACTGCTGTCTGAAGGCTTATAGTGAGAACACTGACCACGTGAATATAGGTTGGTTCTGCCATATGCTACACTCCCAGACTGATGAATATTGGAATGGCCTGCTGACAGCAGTGAGGAACTAGTTTGATAATGGAATTCGGTGAGGATTGGGAGCCATCCTCCAGAAGACAAGTGTATACCTTAAATCATGAACCATTCTATGATGTGCTGTTTACGATTGGGCTTCTCAGGTGGCTCTAGTGATAAAGAACCCATCTGCCAATGTAGGAGATCTAAGAGATGTGGCTTCGATCCCTTGGTCAGAAAGATCCCCTGGAGGAGGAAATGGCAACCCACTCCAGTATTCTTGTCTGGGAAATTCCATGGACAGAGAAGCCTGGTAAGCTACAGGCCATGGGGTCACTAAGAGTCGGACATAACTGAAGCAACTTGGCACAATTATGGTAAGTAGAACGTTTAAGTTGGGACATCAAATGTTTAAAGTAGAAGTGGTCTCTTGTGTAAGTTTTCTATTACCACCATAAGTGTTGAAGTGAAAGTGTTAGTCGCTCAGTTGTGTTCCACTCTTCGTGACCCCATGGACTATAGCCTGCCAGGTTCCTCTGGCCGTGGAATTCTCCAGACAAGAATACTAGAGTAGGGAGCCATTCTTTTCTCTGGGGGATCTGTATGATTCAGGGATCGAACCTGAGTCTCTTGCATCGCAGGCAGATTCTTTACTGTTTGAGCCATTATTACCACCATAACAAATGATCAAAAACAAAGCAACTTAAACCAAGAGCTATTTATTACCTCACAGTTCTGTAAGCTTGGTCTCTGCATAGAATGTTCAAAGCCAAATTCACGGCTGAATTCAATTCCTTGAGAATTCAGTTCTTCAGACTGAGGACTGAATGCCTAAGACTGAAGTAATGGGAGAGAGTTCTTTCCTTCTAGAGGCAGCCTGCATTCCTTCTCAGCTGTTCAAGTGGCTCCCTTCCAGCCATGGCAAGTTGAATCACTTTTCATACTTTGAATATTTCTAATTTCTCCTTCTGCTCCATCTCTCTACTCAGGCCAGAGCAGGTTTTCTGTTATTACACAATCACATGTAATCACAGAATAAGCCCACCCAAATAATCCAGGGCGATCTCCCTATTTTAATGAGAACTTTAATTACTTTTGTGAAGCCTCCTTTGCTGTGTAACATCATGTTCAAAGATTTCAGGGATGAAGATGTGGACATCTTTGGGGACCATTTTGCTTATTGCTCACTGGCACTTCCGTTCACTTCCAGTAACCTTCTTTGAGAATCTATGCCTCTTGTCCTAATATCTCTGTGAGTCTAGAAGACCTGGTTCCCAGAGTTATGTGTCTGTCAGTGGACACAACAAGATTCTCCACTCATCTTATTGGAATTAGTGATCAGTAATAGAGAATAGCATTCAAATCATATAAATTAAAAATTAGAAGTGAGTGAAAATGTTAACAGCTCAGTCGTGTCTGACTCTTTCTGACCCCGTGGACAGTAGCCCACCAGGCTCCTCCATCCACGGAATTCTCCAGAGTAAGAATACTGGAGTGGGTAGCCATTCCCTTCTCCAGAAAGATTAGCAAATCACAATAAAAAAAAAAAAAGGTGTAAAATGTTGTGTGGGACATGCCCTCTTGCCTTTGTAGAAAAGATTTCTTTTTTTCCCAAAGGCATAGTGGAACAAGGACCTACTTTTTCATTTTCAGTTATTTGGAGAAGATTGAGAAACAAGTGTGATCTGATAAGCTCCATAAATGATAGAAAGGAGGGATCCCATCAAGGCAGGAGGGAGATTCCAGACA
The DNA here is from genome assembly GCF_049115385.1 of Moschus berezovskii. NCBI lineage: Eukaryota > Metazoa > Chordata > Mammalia > Artiodactyla > Moschidae > Moschus > Moschus berezovskii. Next base: position 48,917,283 of record NC_142475.1, read on the forward strand.
TAGCTCAGGTCCTGGGAATGCACACATGAAAGGGATGATGTGCTTCTCTATCTGAGTGCAGGGGACTGGGTGGATGGGGGAGTCAAAGATAGTGCAGGAGGGTCCTGAAAAACCTGCGCCGAGCTGCGAACTCCACAATGAAGCACTTGGTCATGCTGTATTTATAAAGAACAATTAACAGCTACTTCAGGGTTTTTCATGAAGAGGGTAAAATGATCCAAGTGGTAAATAGAAAAGATAATTTGGGATGAAATCTTTATGATCAGTCTTAAGGAGAAATAGATATGGTTCTGTTTTGATTAGGTTACTTCCTATCAGTTTAAACCACTGGAGGATTTTTAATTAGAAAAGACAAAACTGGGTCATTGAAGGAAACTGAATGTCAAAACCTTGAGAAGCTATACAAGAAAGCTGAACACTGAAGTGGTTAAAATTTCATTTTCCTCAAGTCTTATCTTAACTGTCTTTTCCTCAGGATGGTGTCTCTGGTTTCACTGCAACAAGATGTTCTTTGTTGCTAATGAGCACCCTTTATGGAGAGAGAGATTACTAAATCATATTTGCAGGAACAGGTTCCAGAACTTCAGATAGCATCCATAATAGTACTGAAAAGTCTCTTCTGAAAAATTGAATGCAACTTCGTTTCAGGCTACTTTATATTCTTTTTTTGAAAGTTGGTGGTATATAAAAAACCCAAACCTTTAAATGCCAAAGAAAATAAGCTGAAAAGCATGACTACCTTCAATAATTATGCATGTGTGTTCAGTTGTGTCCAACTCTTTGTGACCCTATGGACTGTAGTGCACCAGACTCCTCTGTCCATGGGATTCTCCAGACAAGAATACTGGAGTGGGTAGCCATTTCCTCCTCTAGGGGAACTTTCCGACCCAAGGATTGAACTTATGTCTCCTGCATCTCTTGCACTGGCAGGTAGATTCTTTACCAACTGCGCCATCTGGGAAGCCAACCTTCCACATAGAACTTACTATATTTCAAAGGTTTCCCTGAGCAATGGAGGCACACAGTTCATTCAAGTCTCACAACAAACCTAAAGGGTGGGTGCTTCATAAACGGGCTTCCCAGGTGGCTCAGTGGTAAAGAATCTGCCTGCCAATGCAGGAGATATGGGTTAGATCCCTGGGTCAGGAAGATCCCCTGGAAGGGGAAATGGCCAACCCTCCAGTATTGCCTGGAAATTCTCATGAACAGAGAAGCCTGTTGGGCTACTGTTCATGGGGTCATAAGAGTTGGACACAACTTAGTGACAAAACAGCAACTTCATAAATAGAGTTTCAGTAACCAGCGCTTTAAAAACAAAATTGGGGGCATTGGAGGCAGACGGTTTAACCTCTGAGCCACCAGGGAAGCTCTACTACCTTAATTCTCCAGTTAGCACTTTTGGAAACAGCCTTAGAAACTGTTAGCATAAAAAATAAAATACATAGAGACGCCCGGCTCCCGGCGGCGCAGACGCGAGAGACGCCCGGCTCCCGGCGGCGCAGACGCGAGAGACGCCCGGCTCCCGGCGCAACCGACCACGTGCAGAATCGTGGCTGAGAGGAGCTGCCCCGCGCCCAGAGTTAGGGCGGTGGCCGAGAGGAGCTGTACCACGTCCAGGAGGCGGTGGCCGCTTGGGCACCGGAGGGCCGGGAGGAGCCGATCCACATTCAAAGCAGGAGGGGCGGCCTTGAGGAGATACCCCTCGTCCAAGGTAAGCTGCAGCGGCTGCGCCTTGCTGGAGCAGCTGGGAAGAGATACTCCACGACCAAGTGGAATATAAGAATCCAGTGTTCTGGGGAGGAAGGAACAAGACGGCGAGACCACTTTCTTCCCCACAAATTCATCAAAAGAACATTTGAACGTGGAGTAAAGTCCACAAAACAACTTCTGAATACTGGCAGAGGACATCAGGCTCCCAGAAAAGTAGCCCATTGTCTTCTAAAGGAAAGAGAAGAAATCCAGCTCCACCCACCAGAACACTGACACATGCTTCCCTAACCAGGGAACCCGGACAAGTCACCTGTCCAACCCCACACACAGCGAAGAAACTACATAATAAAGAGAACTCCACAAACTGCAAGAAGAGGGAAAGGACACCCCAAGCAAAGCAATATAAGCAAGATGAAGAGGCAGAGAAATACCCAGCAAGTAAAGGAACAAGATAATTGCCCACCAACACAAACAAAAGAAGAAGATATAGGGAATCTACTTGATAAAGAATTTCGAATTTTGATGGTGAAAATGATTCAAAATCTTGAAAGTAAAATGGAGTTACAGATAATAACCTGGAGAAAAGGATTGAGAAGATGGAAGAAAGATTTAATAAGGACTTAGAGGAAATAAAAAAGAGTCAATATACAATGAATAATACAATAGATGAGATCAGAAACACTCTGGAGGGAACAAACAGTAGAATAACAGAGGCAGAAGACAGGATAAGCGAACTAGAAGATAGAATTGTAGAAATAAATGAAACAGAGAGGAAAAAAGAAAAACGAATTAAAAGAAATGAGGACAATATTAGAGACCTCTGGGACAATGTTAAACGCTCCAACATTCGAATCATAGGAGTCCCAGAAGAAGAAGACAAAAAGAAAGACCATGAGAGAATACTTGAGGAGATAATAGTTGAAAACTTCCCTAAAATAGGGAAAGAAATAATCACCCAAGTCCAAGAAATCCAGAGAGTCCCCAACAGGATAAACCCAAGGCAAAATACTCCAAGACACATATTAATCAAATTAACAAAGATCAAACACAAAGAACAAATATTAAAAGCAGCAAGGGAAAAGCAGCAAATAACACTCAAGGGGATTCCCATAAGGATAACAGCTGATCTTTCAACAGAGACTCTTCAGGCCAGAAGGGAGTGGCAAGATATACTTAAAGTGATGAAAGAAAATAACCTACAGCCCAGATTACTATACCCAGCAAGGATCTCATTCAAATATGAAGGAGAAATCAAAAGCTTTACAGACAAGCAAAAGCTGAGGGAATTCAGCATCACCAAACCAGCTCTCCAACAAATGCTAAAGGATCTTCTATAGACAGGAATCACAGAAAGAGTGTATAAACTTGAACCCAAAGCAATAAAGAAAATGGCTACGGGATCCTACTTTTCAATAATTACCTTAAATGTAAATGGGTTGAATGCCCCAACCAAAAGACAAAGGCTGGCTGAATGGATACAAAAACAAAACCCCCATATATGTTGTCTACAAGAGACCCACCTCAAAACGAGGGACGCATACAGACTGAAAGTGAAGGGCTGGAAAAAGATAGTCCATGCAAATAGAGACCAAAAGAAAGCAGGAGTAGCAATACTCATATCAGATAAAATAGACTTTAAAACAAAGGCTGTGAAACGAGACAAAGAAGGAAACTACATAATGATCAAAGGATCAATCCAAGAAGAAGATATAACAATTATAAATATTTATGCACCTAACATAGGAGCAACGCAATATGTAAGACAATTACTAACAAGTATGAAAGGGGAAATTAACAATAACACAATAATAGTGGGAGATTTTAACACCCCACTTACATCTATGGATAGATCAACTAAACAGAAAATTAACAAGGAAACACCTTTAAATGATATAATAGAAGAGTTAGACCTAATAGATATCTATAGGACATTTCATCCCAAAACAATGAATTTCACCTTTTTCTCAAGCGCACACGGAACCTTTTCCAGGATAGATCACATCCTGGGACATAAATCTAGCCTTGGTAAATTCAAAAAAATTGAAATCATTCCAAGCATCTTTTCTGACCACAATGCAGTAAGATTAGATCTCAATTACAGGAGAATAATTGTTAAAAGTGCCAACATATGGAGACTGAACAACACGCTGCTGAATAATGAACTAATCATAGAAGAAATCAAAAGAGACATCAAAATATGCATAGAAATGAATGAAAATGAAAACACAACAACCCAAAACCTCTGGGACACTGTAAAAGCAGTGCTAAGGGGGAAGTTCATAACAATACAGGCATACCTCAAGAAACAAGAAAAAAGTCAACTAAATAACCTAACTCTACATCTAAAGCAACTAGAAAAGGAAGAAATGAAGAACCCCAGGGTCAGTAGAAGGAAAGAAATCATAAAAATTAGGGCAGAGATAAATGCAAAAGAAACAAAAGAGACCATAGCAAAAATCAACAAAGCCAAAAGCTGGTTCTTTGAGAAGGTGAATAAAATTGACAAACCACTAGCCAGACTCATCAAGAAACAAAGGGAGAAGAACCAAATCAATAAAATTAGAAATGAAAATGGAGAGATCACAACTGACAACACAGAAATACAAAGGATTATTAGAGAATACTATCAGCAATTATATGGCAATAAAATGAATAACCTGGAAGAAATGGACAAATTCCTAGAAAAGTACAACTTTCCAAAACTGAACCAGGAAGAAATAGAAAATCTGAACAAACCCATCACAAGCACGGAAATTGAAACTGTAATCAAAAATCTCCCAGCAAACAAAAGCCCAGGTCCAGACGGCTTCACAGCTGAATTCTACCAAAAATTTAGAGAAGAGCTAACACCTATTCTACTCAAACTCTTCCAGAAAATAGCTGAGGAAGGGAAACTTCCAAACTCATTCTATGAGGCCACCATCACCCTAATCCCAAAACCTGGTAAAGACCCCACAAAAAAAGAAAACTATAGGCCAATACCACTGATGAACATAGATGCAAAAATCCTTAACAAAATTCTAGCAATCAGAATCCAACAACACATTAAGAAGATCATACATCATGACCAAGTGGGCTTTATCCCAGGAATGCAAGGATTCTTCAATATACGCAAATCAATCAACGTAATACACCACATTAACAAACTGAAAAATAAAAATCATATGATTATCTCAATAGATGCAGAGAAAGCCTTCGACAAAATTCAACATCCATTTTTGATAAAAACTCTCCAGAAAGTGGGAATTGAAGGGACATACCTCAACATAATAAAAGCTATATATGACAAACCCACAGCAAACATTATCCTCAATGGTGAAAAACTGAAAGCATTTCCCCTAAAGTCAGGAACAAGACAAGGGTGCCCACTCTCACCACTACTATTCAACATAGTTCTGGAAGTTTTGGCCACAGCAATCAGAGCAGAAAAAGACATAAAAGGAATCCAAATTGGAAAAGAAGAAGTAAAGCTTTCACTGTTCGCTGATGACATGATCCTCTACACAGAAAACCCTAAAGACTCTACCAGAAAACTACTAGAGCTAATCAATGATTACAGCAAAGTTGCAGGATATAAAATCAACACACAGAAATCCCTTGCATTCCTATACACTAATAATGAGAAAATAGAAAGAGAAATTAAGGAAACTATTCCATTCACTGTTGCAATGAAAACAATTAAATACTTAGGAATATATCTACCTAAGGAAACAAAAGACTTGTACATAGAAAACTATAAAACACTAGTGAAAGTAATCAAAGAGGACATGAATAGATGGAGAAATATACAGTGTTCGTGGATTGGAAGAATAAATATTGTAAAAATGAGTATACAACCCAAAGTAATTTATACATTCAATGCAATCCCTATCAAGCTACCAACAATATTTTTCACAGAACTAGAACAAATAATCTCACAATTTGTATGGAAATACAAAAAACCTCGAATAGCCAAAGCAATCTTGAGGAAGAAGAATGGAACTGGGGGAATTAACCTGCCGGACTTCAGGCTCTATTACAAAGCCACAGTCATCAAGACAGTATGGTACTGGCATAAAGACAGAAATATTGATCAATGGAACAAAATAGAAAGCCCAGAGATAAACCCACGCTCCTGTGGACACCTTATCTTTGACAAAGGAGGGAAGAATATAAAATGGAGAAAAGACAGTCTCTTTAACAAGTGGTGCTGGGAAAACTGGTCAGCCACTTGTAAAAGAATGAAACTAGAACACTTCCTAACACCATACACCAAAATAAACTCAAAATGGATTAAAGATCTAAATGTAAGACCAGAAACTATATAACTCCTAGAGGAGAACGTAGGCAAAACACTCTCCGACATAAATCACAGCAGGATCCTCCAAGACCCACCTCCCAGAATATTGGAAATAAAAGCAAAAATAAACAAATGGGACCTAATTAAAATCAAAAGCTTCTGCACAGCAAAGGAAACTCTAAGCAAGGTGAGAAGACAACCTTCAGAATGGGAGACAATAATAGCAAATGAAGCAACTGATAAAGGATTAATCTCCAAATTATACAAGCAGCTCCTGCAGCTTAATTCCAGAAAACTAAGTGACCCAATCAAAAAATGGGCCAAAGAACTAAACAGACATTTCTCCAAAGAAGACATAAAGATGGCTAATAAACACATGAAAAAATGCTCAACATCCCTCATCATCAGAGAAATGCAAATCAAAACCACAATGAGATACCATTTCACACCAGTCAGAATGGCTGCTATCCAAAAGTCTACATGCAATAAGTGCTGGAGAGGGTGTGGAGAGAAGGGAACCCTCTTACACTGTTGGTGGGAATGCAAACTAGTACAGCCACTATGAAGAACAGTGTGGAGATTCCTCAGAAAACTGGAAATAGAACTGCCATATGATCCAGCGATCGCACTCCTGGGCATACACACCGAGGAAACCAGAATTGAAAGAGACACATGTACTCCAATGTTCATTGCAGCACTGTTTATAATAGCCAGGACATGGAAGCAACCTAGATGTCCATCTGCAGATGAATGGATAAGAAAGCTTTGGTACATATACACAATGGAGTATTTCTCAGCCGTCAGAAAGAATGCATTTGAATCAGTTTTAATGAGGTGGATGAAATTGGAGCCAATTATACAGAGTGAAGTAAGCCAGAAAGAAGAACATCAATACCGTATATTAACGCATATATATGGAATTTAGAAAAATGGTAACCTAAACCCTGTATAAGAGACTGCAAAAGAGACATAGGCATTTAGAACAGTCTTTGGGACTCTGTGGGAGAGGGTGAAGGTGGAATGATTGGAGAGAATGGAATTGTAGCATGTATATTATCATAAGTGACCAGTCCAGGTTCGACGCATAAATTTTCCTCTGTTCATTTCTTTGCATTTGTGCTTTTTTAATAAAATTCTTTTTTAGAAATAAAAAAAAAAAAAAAACTAAAACTACTATATTAAAAAAAAAATAAAATAAAATACAAATGATCTTCGAACTTTTGCTTATGACCCACCTAAGAGAAAGCATGTGCTCCCTTGCACATTTTAAGTTGACATCTAAAATTTTTCATCATAAATTCAAAGAACGGCAAAGTGTATCGCCAACATGAAAATTTTAAAATAAAAGCATTACATCATCAAAAAAAAAAATAAATAAAATAAAATAAAAACAAAATTGGGGTAGAGTTGCTTTACAGTGTTATGTTAGTTTCTGAAGTGCATCAGCTCTATGTCCCCCCTTTCCCCATCCTACCACAGAGAACCGAACTGAGCTCCTGTCCTATACAGCAGGTTCCCACGAGCTATCCGTTTTATACACGGTAGTGTATATTTGTCAGTCCCAATCTCCCAACTCATCACCCACTTTGTGCTCCCCCATTACCCCTGTGTCCACACATCTGTTCTCTATTCCTCCCCTGCAAACAGGTTCATCTTTACCTATTTCTAGAGTCCACATATATGGTTACAGAGCAGATTGTTGGTGAAACCAAAACTCAAACCCAGGCTGTCTGACTACTATCTAAACCCCTATACCAGCATTCAGCAAGCTATGGACCTTAGGCAAAGACAGACTTGCTACCTATTTTTGCAAATAAAGCTTTTTTGGAACACCACCATGACTCTTTATGTATACATGGCTGCTTTCTCATCAAGAAGGTTTGGCGGAATGGTGGTGACAGATTCCTCATGGCTTGCAAAGCCTAATATATTTGCTGCTGCTGCTAAGTCGCTTCAGTCGTGTCCGACCCTGTGCGACTCCATAGATGGCAGCCCACCAGGCTCCCCCGTCCCTGGGATTCTCCAGGCAAGAACACTGGAGTGGGTTGCCATTTCCTTCTCCAATGCATGAAAGTGAAGTCTCTCAGTCGTGTCTCGCTCCTAGTGACCCCATGGACTGCAGCCTATCAGGCTCCTCTGTCCATGGGATTTTCCAGGCAAGAGTACTGGAGTGGAGTGTCATTGCCTTCTCCGAATATATTTGTTAACTGATCTTAATAGAAAAAAGTTTGCTGATTCATGCCTTAAACTCACTGGGTAGTTGCTACTTGTTAACTGAATTAGAGTTTGGCTTCATCAAAAGGTCTTCATCTCAGTTAAAGCTATTTATGTATTTCATCAGGGTTAGCATCTGAAGAAAAAATAACTTTGCTGAGAATATCACTTATTTGTGAATTCAGGGAATGATATTGAGCTTTCTTTTCTCCTTTTAGTCATTACATTATTTGGGGGAGAAAAATTCTACCCTGCCTGATTCTGCTCAGAAACAAATTTAACTTTGGCAGAGGAAGTGTATTAGTCAGCGTTCTCTGGGGAAACAGAATCAATAGTAGAGAGAGAGAGAGAGATACAGAGTTTTATTATAAGAATTTAGCTCAAGTGATTATGGAGGCTGGGAACTCAGAATCTGCTGTCTGCAAGCTAGGGAAGAGGAAAGCCAGTGATGTATTGATGAGTTCAGTTCAGTTCAGTTGCTCAGTTGCTCAGACTCTTTGCGACCCTATGGGCTGCAGCACGCCAAGCTTCCTGTCCATCATCAACTCCTGAAGCCTACTCAAACTCATGTCCATTGAGTCAGTGATGCCATCCAACTATCTCATCCTCTGTCCCCTTTTCCTCCTGCCTTCAATCTTTCCCAGCATCAGGGTCTTTTCAAATGAGTAAATTCTTTGCATCAGGCAGCCAAGGTATTGGAGTTTCAGCTTCAGCATCAGTCCTTCCAGTGAATATTCAGGACTGATTTCCTTTAGGATGGACTGCAGTCCAAGGGACTCTCAAGAGTCTTCTCAAACATCACATTTCAAAAGCATCAATTCTTCTGCTCTCAGCTTTCTTCATAGTCCAACTCTCACATCCATACATGACTACTGGAAAACTCATAGCCTTGACTAGATGGACCTTTGCTGGCAAAGTAATGTCTTTGCTTTTTAATATGCTGTCTAGGTTGGTCATAATTTTTCTTCCAAGGAGGAAGCGTCTTTTAATTTCATGGCTGCAGTCACCATCTCCAGTGATTTTGGAGCCCCCCAAAATAAAGTCTGCCACTGTTTCCACTGTTTCCCCATCTATTTGCAATGAAGTGATGGGACCAAATGCCTTGATCTTATTTTCTGAATGTTGAGCTTTAAGCCAACTTTTTCACTCTCCTCTTTCACTTTCATCAAGAGGCTCTTTAGATCTTCATCACTTTCTGCCATAAGGGTGGTGTCATCTACAAACCTGAGGTTATTGACATTTCTCTTGGCAATCTTGATTCCAGCTTGTGCTTCAACCAGCGCAGCGTTTCTCATGCTGTATACTGCATAGAAGTTAAAAAAAACAGAGTGACAATATACAGCCTTGACGTACTCCTTTCCTGATTTGTAACCAGTCTGTTGTTCCATGTCCAGTTCTAACTCTTGCTTCCTGACCTGCATACAGATTTCTCAAGAGGCAGGTCAGGTGGTCTGGTATTCCTATCTCTTGAAGAATTTTCCACAGTTTGTTGTGCTCCACACAGTCAAAGGGTTTGGCGTAGTCAATAAAGCAGAAGTAGATGTTTTTCTGGAGCTCTGGAGAAGTAGATGTTTTTCTGATGATCCAGCGGATGTTGGCAATTTGATCTCTGGTTCCTCTGCCTTTTCTAAATCTAGCTTGAACATCTGGAAGTTCATGGTTCATGTACAGTTGAAACCTGGCTTGGAGAATTTTGAGCATTACTTTACTAGCATGTGAGATGAATGCAATTGTGTGGTAGTTTGAACGTTCTTTGGCATTGCCTTTCTTTGGTGTTGGAATGAAAACTGACCTTTTCCAGTCCTGTGGCCACAGATGAGTTTTCCAAGTTTGCTGGCATATTGAGTGCAACACTTTCACAGCATCATCTTGTAGTATTTGAAATAGCTCAACTGGAATTCCATCACCTCCACTAGCTTTGCTTGTAGTGATGCTTCCTAAGACCCACTTGACTTCACATTCCAGGAAGTCTGGCTCTAAGTGAGTGATCAGATCATCATGATTATCTGCATCATGAAGATCCTTTTTGTATAGTTCTTCTGTGTATTCTTGCCACCTCTTCTTAATATCTTCTGCTTCTGTTAGGTCCATACCATTTCTGTCCTTTATTGTGCCCATCTTTGCATGAAATGTTCCCTTGGTATCTCTAATTTCCTTGAGGAGATCTCTAGTTTTTCCCATTCTATTGTTTTCCTCTATTTCTTTGCGTTGATCACTGAGGAAGAAAGGGTTTCTTATCTCTCCTTGCTATTCTTTGGAACTCTGCATTCAAATGGGTATATCTTTCCTTTTCTCCTTTGCTTTTCGCTTCTCTTCTTTTCACAGCTATGCATAAGGCCTTTTCAGACAGCCATTTTGCTTTCTTGCATTTCTTCTTCTTCAGGATGGTTGATCTCTGTCTCCTGTACAACGTCACGAATCTCCGTCCATAGTTCATCAGGCACTCTGTCTATCAGATTGAGTCCCTTAAATCTATTTCTCACTTCCACTGTATAATTATAAGGGATTTGATTTAGGTTGTACCTGAACGGTCTAATGGTTTTCCCTACTTTCTTCTTTATAGACTTTTTAGAGTGAGCAGCCACTGTGCGGCGCTGGAGCATCTGTGAGGAGATACCCCATGTCCAAAGTCAGGAGCGGCCATGAGGAGATACTCCACTTCCAAGGTCAGAGAAACCCCAGTAAGACTGTAGGTGCTGGAGCAGCTGTGAGGAGATACCCCATGCCCAAGGGTGAAGAGCCCAAACAAACTTGTGCTCACCAGGACCCAGGGACCCCACAGAGACAGAGAGAACTGTGTTGGAGCATCTCCTGTGGAGATGCGGGTGAGCAGTGGACTGCCACAGGGACAGGGGCTCTGGATACAGCAGACTTGGGTACGGCACAAGCCCTCTTGGAGGAGGTCACCCTTAACCTCACCATAGAGCTAGACGTATTGATAGTTTCACTCTAAATACTAAGGTCTGAGAACCAAGAGAGCTGATGCTAGAAGTTCTAGATCAAGTACAGGAGAAGACCAATGTCCCAGTTTGAAAACAGTCAGGCAGGAGGAAAGAATTCTGCTCTTGTTCTGGTCAGGTTTCCAACAGATGGGATGAGGCCTGCTCTCACTGGGGAGGGCCAGCAGTTTTACTCAGTTCACTGATTCACATGCTAATCTCTTCCAGAAACACGGTCACAGACAAACCAGGAATAACATTAAACCAGATATTTGGGTACCCTATGTCCAGGTGGCACAGTGGAAAGAATCCACCTGCCAGTGCAGGAGACACAGGGTCGATCCCTGGGTTGGAAGATCCCCTGGAGGAGGAAATGGCAACCCACTCCACTAATCTTGCCTGGAAAATCCCATAGACAAAGGAGCCTGGTGGGCTACAGTCCATGGGGTTGCAAAGAGTCGGGCATGACTGAGCACACCCCAGTCAAATTGATACCAAGATTACCCATCACAGGAGGAATTCTCCACTGTCTTTAACCTAAATTCAGTTCTCTTACATCATTACTACACTATTCATCACAGACCCAGCACCATGCCTTGTGCACTGCTGATAAATCTTTTATTTAATAAATGTGTATTGAGAAGTCACAGAGCTTCAGTCACTGGTGATATAATGGAGATTCACACTGTGATCTAAGGACTCACAGTCCAATAGGTGAGGAAGAAAAATTTGCAGGTAATTAAAAAAATATTCCCATATGTATATCTATAACTGAATCACTTTGCTTTACACCTGAAACAAACACAACATTGTAAATCAACTGTACTCCAATATAAAATATAATATAAAAAAAACATGTTGATGAATGCTGTGATAGGGATAATCAGATGTTTTAGTTTTAGCATACTGAAGAGACTTAGGGTAGGGGAGGTGGGCTACAAATAAGAACAATTTCTTAGAGGAGATTCTTTTTTAGCTGATTGCTGATGGAAGGATAGGAGGTAGTGGCAATGTTGGGAAAAGATGTTTCAGGGAGAAAGAAAGCATTTGTAAGAGTCTGGATATAAGTTCTACAAGACTGTGTGTAGCCTAGATTGTGAAGGGAGGCTAAAGCAATGGAAAAGAGAGAAGATAAAAAGATAAGCAAGAACCAGAGCATGAAAGGCTGTGGCAAGGCATTTGAATTTTATAAAGAAATGGAAAGACTTGAACTTTGTAAAGTAATGGCTGCAGAGTGCTATGATCAGGCTTTTGGTATGATAATAATTAACTGAACAAGCTTGACTTGTTCTTTAATAGCAGAGAGCAAATGTAAATATGGGGAGAGTTGATGGTGGCCAAAATTAAGGATAGAAAGAAATGGATATTTCCAGAATTTTAATAAGAAAATTATCTTTCTTATTAATCTATCCTTGAGGTGGCAATTGTGGATGATGAATCAGAATTCTTTTTCTTCTTATCCCAACCAATTTTTAATTTCAAATTTGTAATCAAAATTGACTTTAGATCCTTAAAATTCTCTCTCTTTAGAACCTATTGAAATGCATAAGTATATATAATACCTTTTAAGATTCTTTAACATCTATCTATGCATCCATCTAGGGCTTCCCTGGTGGCTCAGATGGTAAAGAAGCGGCCTACAATATAGGAGACCCAGGTTTGATGCCTGGGTCAGGAAGATCCCCTGGAGCAGGAAATGGCTACCTACTCCGGTATTCTTGCCTGGAGAATTCCATGGATAGAGGAGACTGGCGGGGTACAGTCCATGGGGTCAGGTCGCAAAGAGTTGGACACGACTGAGTGACTGACACTTTGACTTTCGTGCCTCCATCAATTCTATCGCTTATTCTTTCTTGACATAAACAATAAAAAGAAAAGTCTCCTGAGGTAATCATAACAGACTCATCATATTAATTTTTCAAAATGAAGCTGTTTTTTGAGGACATACTTAGTGCTCTAGAAACCACCTACTGAGATAGTGTTAATTACCTAATCATCTCCAACTTCTGGGATTCCACAAGAGGATGCAGTAGGTAAATGAGTTTTCTCTGGAGTGTACTGAAATGTCCCCAAGTCACCTAAGTTATTTTGATACTGGCATGCCCAGCTGTTACATGCCAAAGGGAAGATATTTACTCTTTTCCAATTCTCCATCTATATCCATCAAGTCATCTTTCGGATGCCATAAATTAGGGGAAAGATATTTAACTAAAAAGAAAAAATAGAGAATCTTATGAAAGGTCAAAACATCTTTTGCAGGTAGTGACTTTAATTTAATTCATGTAATTTAAGACAATGGATGATTCCCCCTTAAAATCCATAGAATGTTCGAAGTCCATCAGCCCAATAGTTTTTAGATAGGGCTCTTCTGTATCTTAAAAGCAATTTTGCCCTTTGAATGATCTACTTTTCTGGGTGGTATAGCCCCAGCCACATAAATTAGGAATAAAGTGAAAGGATTTCATAGAAAAATGACATAATATTGGAAAGGTTTGACAGCTTTCAAAAATTTAAATTTCCTAGCAGATGGTCTAAAGTAGTCTAATTTTGACATACTTTATTAATATATCAGGGCTTCTCAGGTGTCACTAGTGGTAAAGAACCCACCTTTCAATGCAGGAGACTTAAGAGATTTGGGTTCGATCCCTGGATGGGGAGGATCCCCTGGAGGAGGGCACGGCAACCCATTCCAGTATTCTTGCCTGGAGAATCCCATGGGCAGAGGAGCCTGGCCAGCTACAGTCCATGGGATTGCAAAGAGTCAGACACAACTAAAGTGACTTAGTATAGCACAGCACAGCACAGCACATTAGTACATCAGAGTATAACTTAAGGTTTTTGCTATTCACTGATACATTTTACTCAAGAAAAGGAAAGGAATACTATTTTACAACAACATGTGGACTTGCTCTAGATTTGATTGTTAGATTTTCATGAACTTATTAAGAATAAAATGAATGTTATTATAAGAAACAAAAGCTAAGAGATGTGATCTCGTAGGTTGGAAAAGTTCTGATCCTTTTTTTCTGAATTACCCTTTGTTCATAGTGCATTAGTATGCACTTTTTTGCCTCTTGCACCCTTCACTCCCTGTTGAGGGCATTTTTTTCTCATAAAAGACTGTCATTACTCTTCAAAGCTTTTGAAGTCGTGTTTGCTGTTGCTGTAGTGTGTTTGTGTCATGAGCCGGTGTGATAGCAAGAATTCTTGGCTTTCTTGGCATGCTCAGGTTTACTGTGGGTTTCTATACCTCTGCTGCAGCATGAAGAAGTATTTTATTTACTTATTTATCTATCTTTAAATATTTACTTATTTTTGTTTGTGTCGAGTCTTTTTTTATGGTTTTTATTTATTTATTTATTTTATTTTTTATTGGAGGCAGAAAACTACTAGAGCTAATCAATGAATACAGTAAAGTTGAAGGATATAAAATCAACACACAGAAATCCCTTGCATTCCTATACACTAATAATGAGAAAATAGAAAGAGAAATTAAGGAAACTATTCCATTCACTGTTGCAACGAAAAGAATAAAATACTTAGGAATATATATACCTAAAGAAACAAAAGACTTGTACATAGAAAACTATAAAGCACTGGTGAAAGTAATCAAAGAGGACACTCATAGATGGAAAAATATACTGTGTTCGTGGATTGGAAGAATAAATGTTGTGAAAATGAGTATACTACCCAAAGTAATTTATACATTCAATGCAATCCCTATCACGCTACTAATGATATTTTTCACAGAGCTAGAACAAATAATCTCACAATTTGTATGGAAATACAAAAAAACCTCAAATAGCCAAAACAATCTTGAGGAAGAAGAATGGAACTGGGGGAATCAACCTGCCGGACTTCAGGCTCTACTACAAAGCCACAGTCATCAAGACAGTATGGTACTGGCATAAAGACAGAAATATAGATCAGTGTGTCGAGTCTTAGTTGTGTCATGCAGGATCTTCATTGCAGTGCACAGGCATCTCTCTAGTTGCTCTGTTGCTCCATGAGGCATGTTCCTGGACCAGGGATAGAACCCACATCTCCTGCTTTGAAAGGTAGATTCTTAACCACTGGACCACCAGGGAAGCCCCCCCGAGGAAGTATTTTAGAATAACTGCAGGCCTTCCTAGTCCTCACTGTTCAGATCACCGAGCACTTTTGACTGCCTTTCCTGATCTAATTCTCTCCCATATTGCTTTCCCTTCAGTGTGTAATAGCTTTTAGGGAATTCTCTTAGCTCCTAGTTCCCTCCTAACACATCCTCTTCTCATTGTACTGGAGCTGGTTCTCAATTGCTCAGCTGTGTCCAATTCTTTGTGACCCCATGGACTATAGCCCACTAGGCTCCTCTGTCCATGGGATTTTTCCAGGCAAGAATACTGGAGTCGGTTGCCATTTCCTTCTCCAGGTTATCTTTTCGACCCAGGGATTGAACTGCCACCTCCTGCCTTGGCAGGTGGATTCTTTACTGCTGAGCCATCAAGGAAGCTTGTGTTTGAGCTGGACTGGCTGCATTTTAGGACCTTGCTAAGTCACTTCAGTCGTGTCCGACTCTGTGTGACCCCATAGACGGAAGCCCACCAGGCTCTCCCGTCCCTGGGATTCTCCAGGCAAGAACACTGGAGTGGGTTGCCATTTCCTTCTCCATTAAATGTGACTTAACTTGAAGCTTCACTCTCTCTTTGATGTGGACAAAACTCTTCAAGCAGATGCGGGGGTGGGGGGGTGGGGGGGTTCCCTAATGCTTTTCATGGTGATGCTGAACAAACAGACTGTACTAACTAAAAATCTCACTAAGAAAAGCTCTTAGGACCATCCTGTTGAATGTCTGGATTCAGTGGAAAATTGAAGAACACTGAGAAGGTTGCAACGTGCCTGTTGTATATCATAGCACTTCAAACTATGTTTATAAATAAACCCAGAAGGAATATTTTAATGTTAACATAAGGCAAAAAAGAGACACAAGGGCTTTAAAAGTCACTGGTATATATATATTTTTCTTAAATGGTGGTAAAAACCAGTGCTCATTTGAGTTGAAGAGAAGCAACATCTGTTGACAATTTGTGATGGTGATAATATGGCAGCCCTGAGGTATTTCACACTTAACTCAGACAACACAGCGCTTTTATCTTTCTGAGCAACCAGTCTGTCCTGTTGAGCAGTTACTTTGAAAGTAGTCTCTGTTCTCCTGATCACTTTTTGTTTTTCTCTATTTCAGGGTAATCAATACGCTCAATATAAACAGCTAAATCTTCAAACAGATTTGCCTGCTTTTTGAGTGCTACATTTCCAATTACACACTAAATTAAGCACATGATTGAACACGAACACTAACATTTTCCAACAGGTGGTGAATAAGCAGTTTCCATTCATCAGCTCAGCAACAGCACTCTGGCCAAATCGTCACTCTGCTTGAGAGTCCTTCTAACATACCAACAGTTTATAACCAATCTAAAAACTTACTTCTTCAATGGAAAAATTTAGGAGAATGAAGTGTCTAATTCTAATCCAAGATTATAGAGCAGAGCAGAAGTTAATATTTCCATATGTGAAGCTAGGAAGTAATAAAATTGTATGTGTTGCAAAATATATCAAACTAAGTCTATGTAAGTAAATTTAGTATTGGGCTTCAGATGTTTGGAATTAATAATTAATGCTTGCTCTGCCATACTAAGACTCTGTGCGACCCTATGGACTATAGCCTGCCAGGCTCCTCTGTCCATGAGATTCTCCAGGCAAGTATTCTGGAGTGGGTTGCCACAACTTTCTCCAGGGGGTCTTCCTGACCCAGCGATCAAACCCTCGCCTCTGAAGTCTCCTGCACTGGCATGTGGGTTCTTTACCACTAGCACCACCTGGGAAGCCCAATAAGTACTTCACAGATTGGAAAAAGTACTATGAAGCTTTTTTCCTCTATCTATGGAACATCAGATTCTTGAGGATCACTTTGCAGGATAAGGAAATGCAAGTATTATTCCTTTTCTTAAAATTAATTACATTTGCATTTGCAGTTTGCATTTTTTATCACACTATTCTATGAAGAAATCAAAGTGAAACTACTAAATTCAAGACGATGCCAGGGTAAAGTTAACATAGGCAAATTATAATAATGGAGACACATTTTATCAGGATTCTGGAATTAATTTACTTGCTTGTATAAATGGCCTTCATCACAAGATTATATCTGGAGAAGCTGAAAAAAACTGAAATTTATCAGGTATAAATATCTTCCTAACAATCATAAAATATTTTCAGAACAGTGTCTTTAGGCAAAAAGCACTTTCACTGGCCGAGTATCAAAGCACCACCTAATGGATTTCAAGAGAGAGGGGGGTTATGGAGGGATGGATTGGGAGTTTAGGGTTAGCAATTGTAACCTTTTATATAGAGAGTGGATATACAACAAAGTCTTAATGTAAAGCAAAATACTATATTCAATATCCTAAGATAAACCATAATGGAAAAGAATATTTTAAAAAATGTATGTATATGTATAGTCACTTAGGTGTACAGCAGAAATTAACACAACATTGTGTATCAACTATACCTCAGTAAAAAGAATGTTAAAACTGAAAAAAGTACATCATCTTATCTAGTTGGCATCATATGTTATTCATGTGGTGTACAGAGCAGGAGGAAAATAGGATCTCTGGTGTATGTCATTATGTTTTACCAGGTACAATCCAGGCAAAGGTTATGAGCCAAGGTTGAATGACTGATGTGTGTATATTTAAATAGCCCCAGAGTCTAATAAGTACCACCTACTTATCCTGTTTGTTCTAACTTGCTAAGGTGGAAGGAGAGGAAGAGAACCAAAGATGGGTGGTTGAATAATGATGGTGTAGATTTGGTGTCAGTTCAGTTCAGTTCAGTCGCTCAGTTATGTCTGACTCTTTGCAACCCCATGGACTGCAGCACGCCTGCCTCCCCGTGCATCACCAACTCCCAGAGTTTACTCAGATTCATGTCCATTGAGTCGGTGATGCCATCCAACCATCTCATCCTCTGTTGTCCCCTTCTCCTCCTGCCTTCAATCTTTCCCAGCATCAGGATCTTTTCAAATGAGTCAGTTCTTCACATCAGGTGGCCAAAGTATTGGAGTTTCAGCTTCAGCATCAGTCCTTCCAATGAATATTCTGCACTGATCTCCTTTAGAATGGACTGGTTGGATCTCCTTGCTATCCAAGGAACTCTCAAGAGTCTTCTCTATGAAAAGATTTGGTGTCAGAAAGCAAGAATTCCAAATCTGCTAGCGATTTCTCAGCACGTCCTAATTATTGAGCATGTCTATTTTTTAAAAAAATATTATTTATTGATTTTGGCTGGACTAGATCTTCATTGTTGCATGTGGGCTTTCTCTCTAGTTGCGGTGAGCAGGGGCTACTCTCTAGTTGCAGTACACGGACTTCTCATTGCAATAGCGTCTCTTGTTTTGCAGGAAAATCTCTAGGTGCTCGGGTTTCAGAAGTTGTGGCTCTCAGGCTCTAGAGCACAGGATCAGTAGTTGTAGTGCATGGACTTAGTTGGTCTGCGGCATGTGGGATCTTCCCAGACCAGGAATCGAACCTGTGTTCCCTGCATTGGCAGGTGGATTCTCTATCAATGGACCATTAAAGAAGTCCGAAGTGTGTCCTATTTAACTGCCTGCTTTCTTTTGGGCTGTTGGAAAAGGTAGACTTCAGATGCAGTTATCTCCCACATAGCTTTTGGACATATAATAAGATCACTTTACTCCATGAGAAAACTATGGGATAGCTCCAGAGTATGCTGTCTGAGACCTAATTTTCCTTCCTAAATTTCTTGCTTCCAGCAAACAATTGTCCAGTCACTGAATACTCAAAATAAGTCTAACATCATTTATAGATGAATTTAATAAACAGACTTATAATTATGTATTCACTCAAGAATTCATGAGCATAATTTTTATTAGCACCAAAAAAAAAAAAAAAAAAGTGATGGTGTCACCGACTCAATGGGCATGAGTTTGAACAAGCTCTGGGAGTTGATGATGGACAGGGAAGCCTGGCATGCTGCAGTCCATGGAGTCACAAAGAGTCAGACACGACTGAGCAACTGAACTGACTGACTGAAAAAAAAAAGTATAGACATTTAGATGGTAACTTGATCCCCCCAAAAATCTTAAAGTTCTGTTTCACTGATAATTAAATCTGCATCCATATAAGGTTCATTACAAGATGAATCAATGGTAGATATACTAACACAGGAAGCTCGGTGGGGAAAACAAAACAACTACAACAACAAGAAAAGGAAAAACAAATTTTTTAAACTTGAGAAAGTAAAGATTCTTAACAATTCAAAGGGGGAGCCAGAGTGCATGCAAGTTTCCCTTAGGAAGCAAGGGACTTCTGTTTCAGCCAGATTCCAGTATTTATCACGTTCGGAACACTGGGAAAATGGCTCAGTCCGGGAGGTGCCACAGTGCCTCCTCTGACAGGATAAAGGACTGCACTTGAGGAAGTTCTGATGATGGTTTCAGTTTAAACTCTATGTTGCCTTTTCAAACTACGGCCCTACAAACTAAGACATATTTTTCCAGAGAATGGTGCATTACACAATTCCCAGTCATGTCTGACTCTTTGTGACCCCAGGGACAATACAGCCCATGGAATTCTCCAAGCCAGAGTACTGGAGTGGGTAACTCTTCCTTTATCTAGGGGCTCTTCCTAGCCCAGGGTTCAAACCCAGGTCTCCTGCATTTTAGGTGGACTCTTTATCAGCTGAACCACCAGGGAAGTCCCGCCATCACCAAAATGATAGATTACTGAAAATTAAGAAATAAAGAACCTCAGAGGTTAGTACTTTATAGGAAGCAGAACAAAATTTGAGAAAAGAAACTATCAATATTGGAATATACTTCTATCCTTTAGAATTCTCCATCAAAGGAGAAAACAGAAAGCATATATTTCTGAGAAGTAGAAAAGGAAATTTTTATGTCCCAAACATAGTGAGTACCTTTCTTTTTAGGTATAATATTTTCAGTTCATTTTCTGATGTCATCAACTTGCATTTTATCAGTTGCATTCTCTTCATTGGATTCTTGTGCTCTGATTGTTAAGAATTTTTTTTTTTTTTTTACTGTTTTATAGGTCACAATATTTACTGATTCAGAATGAACATTTTCAGCTCTAGAATCATGCCATTAGAAGATGGGGCTTAAAATGTTTGAGGTAGATAATAGTTTTAATAGTTACCATACAGCAGTCTTTTATTTGTTTTGGCAGGCTAGAAGTGTAAAGACTGGGACTTCTCTGGCAGTCCAGTGTTTAAGACTCCACAGTTCAAATGCATGGGACAAGAGTTTGGTCCCTGGTCATGGAACTAAGATCCCACATACCATGGGGCATGGTCCAAAAAAAAAAAAAAAAAAAAGTGAAGAGTGGTGGTTAGAAACCATTGAGCGATAGTAGTGTGTGCTCAGTCGCCTTTGCACAGCTCTTTGTGACCCTGTGGATTGTAGGTCACCAGACTTCTATGGTGGGCTATGGGATGGTGAGCCATGAGCTATGGCATAAGCTATGGTGAGCTAAAGTACATGGGATTCTCCAGGCAAGAATACTGGAGTTGGTTGCCATGCTGTCCTCCAAGAGATCTTCTCAACCCAAGGATCAAATCTGTGTCTCCTACATTTCCTGCATTGCAGATCAATTCTTTACCACTTAGTCACTGGGGAAGCCCCAAGAGACAGTAGGTTTTTCTTCAATTAGGAGAAAGTATATCTGTGTATTTATGTTTATTTATATGTATATGTGTGAGTTTTATAAAGCACTGTTAGGTGCTTATTTGTCTTTTTGACTTATTCCCTTCATTTTCTTAGCTTCAGAAAAAAGAGGAAAATCAGTGAAATAGCTTCAACACTTCCTCATGCTGACATTCTGGAAAGTTCTCATCCATCCTCATTTGCTATGGGCTGTTTTTCACTAAGGTGTTTGTTGACAAATGCTAAAGGTATTACTGCTCCTGGGAAGATTTGCATCTTCATTGGAAGCTCTTAAGAGTTTCAGTGCCTTCAAAGTTCTCAGAAATCAAACTCTAATGCAGAAATTGAAAACATTATATCTAAAAACCACATATCCTACATTTTCTGGCTCGGCCCAAATATTAAGAGGGTTTTATCCTTTTCAATAAAAAGGACTCATTAAAAGTTCTTCCAAATGTAATTTAATTTTACTGCTTTTGCAAGTCTTGTCATATATAAATAAGCAAATCAAGAAATTCTTTGTCAGACGTTTCTCATGTATCAGCTTAGAAATAAGGTCCAGGTAATTGGAACAGATAACCACTTTTACAGATATTTTTAGAAGGAGGTTTCCTGGGCTTTCTTAAATCACGCACATGGGGACCCAGGATAGGTTTAGCCCTGTGAGCATTTGGCAGTGTATTCTTCAATTATTTTTTGATAATTAGAGATTCTATCTATAGAGGGAGATACATTGCTTTTTTTTTTTTTTTTTGCCATGCAGCACATGGGATCTTAGTTCTCCGACCGGGAATCAAAACCCTACCCCCCTGCACTAGAAACATGGAATCTTAACCACTGGACCACCAGGGATGTCCCTGCATTACTCTTTTAAAAGTTTTTTTCTTTAAAGTATTGATATGCCTATAGTCAAAGGTATTTCTGATAGAAAGAATTTCAGTTTCAGGATTCCAGTAATGAAAGATTGAGCAGAAAAAAAAAATCAATGCTAAGTTTAACTGGAGTCCACCATTAACCACTGGAGAAACTGCCATAACCTTGTAAGTTGGAAGCCACTATAGTCACCTTCATGAAGGTGAAGTGATTATAACCAATATAACACTGGTCTTCCCTGGTGGCTGAGCTGTGAGGAATCTGCCTGCAATGCAGGAGACCCTGGGTTGAGTCCTGGGGTCAGGAAGATTCCCTGGAGAAGGGATAGGCTACCCACACCAGTATTCTTGGGCTTCCCTGGTGGCTCAGTCAGTAAAGAATCTGCCTGCCATGAGGGAGACCGGGGTTTAATCCCTGAGTTGGGAAGATCCCCTAGAGGAGTGCATGGCAACCCACTCTAGTATTCTTACCTGGAGAATCTCCAAGGACAGAGGAGTCTGGCGGGCTACAGTTCATGGGGTTGCAAAGAGTCAGACACAACTGAGCAATTAAGCACAATCTAAAACTGACTTGTTGTACTGATTAATTTATACCCAGTGCACCAAACTGTGATTTTTAGAGTCATTATAGAATATGTAATTAGCATCAGAGACTGAAAATTCTGTTGCTGGCAGTTGTAGATTATGGACAATGGGTAATTAAAATATAATTAATAAACTATTTAAGATGTCAGCAATGGAAATGTTTTGCTAATTCAATGATAGTTAATGCAGTCATAGTCTTAACACATCTTAATTCTTAATGGAGAAACACTGATCTCTAATGGTTAATATCTTTATGACAAGTGCAAAGATCATTTTTAGGGGAGCTGGCTGGGCACTCTGATGTTGAGCATGAGTCATTCAACACAAGCAGGAGAACAGAAGAAGGGTCTCATTAGCAGACATATCCCCAGGGATTGAACCCACATCTCTTATGTCTCTTGCATTGTCAGACAAGTTCTTTATTAACTAACTATAATTTTCAGAGTGTTACCACACTACTTATGGAGTATTTATAGGTCTTTGGAAAACTGCATAAACTGTTAGACAACTATACTCACTTGTCTAGTATATTTGCAAATGCAGCTGAGTTTCTGCTATTTAGAGACACTGATTCTCTTGGAAATGAGTACAAAGGAGCTCAGAAAAACTCAGAGAAGTGATGATGACCAAATGAGGCTGGTAGAGGGAAGAAGGCTCAGGTGCCATTTCTTCCTTGTTCTTCCAGAAGTGGAGCTATTAAATATATTATCTTTGCCCCAAAGGCATAAGCACTCTTTAACCTATAGCCTTTTAAGGAGTTTGCCTCCTACTGTGAGCAGTTAATGGCAGATCACTTATTCAACAATGAGTTGGTCCCATCCATCAAGTGAGTGACATTGTGCGAATGTTTCACGAAAGTTGGTAAAACATTTTAGCTTTAAAAAGAGACTTTCACATCAAATTGTAGAAACTAAGCTAAAGTCGAAGTGATCAGAGAAAGTGTTTTATGATGGCCTATATGTATAGATGGTTGACTGCCTATGATAAACTTTCCTAGGTATGATAATTTTAATTTAATGTAACAAGGGTTACAAGATTCCTTCATGGCAGTTTTATATATTATATATATGTATATAGATATATATGTTGATTTAGTATATATTGATTGAAAATTACTAACAACTGGAATAAATTCAACAATACTTTCAATATATTGTTTTTAATTATCATACTATCGACATATGTATAATAATCACATCATCACTATTGCATAAAATATCAGTATACATATTTTGAAGCCGTATGCAATCTATTTAGTCATTAAAAGTGAAAGTTGCTCAGTCATGTCCAACTCTGCAACTCCATGGACTACACAGTCCATGGAATTCTCTAGGCCAGAATACTGGAGTGGGTAGTCTTTCCCTTCTCCAGGGGATCGTCCCAACCCAGGGATCAAACCCAGGTCTCCCGCATTGCAGGCGGATTATGTACCAGCTGAGTCACAAGGGAAACTCTAGTTAGTGAAAGTGAAGTGGCTCAGTCGTGTCTGACTCTTTGCGACCCCGTAGACTGTAGCCTACCAGGCTCTTCTGTTCATGGGATTTTCCAGGCAATAGTACTAGAGTGGATTGCCATTTCCTTCTCCAGGGGATCTTCCCAACCCAGGGCTCAAACCTGGGTCTCCCTCATTGTAGACATTGTAATGAGTTCCCTATTTAGTTAGGGAACTCATTGTTTTTGTGAATGCTTGGACTCTGCAAAATTCTGGATTTCCCCAATCCCATTCTTCCTTAAAGATGACTATGACTAAGACCTCAAAACATTGGCTTAGATAATCAACCCTTCAGGATTTTACAGTGTATTTGGGCAATAAGATATATCAATAGATAGATCTATTGATGCACATAAATAGCATAGTATAGTGACTTAGGCAGAAAATAAAAGGATGAGGCTGATAGGATTTACGAGGAGACCATGATGGGCTGGCTTGGATGAGAAGATTCTACAGACAAATTTGGGACAGGAACTGAGGCTTGAAACATGAATAAAGATTAGCTTGATAGAAAGAAGGTTGGTAGGAGGGCATTCCTAGCAAGAAGCAGAAGTGAAGGTGGTAATGAACACTGTACTAATGGGGAAAGTGAGGTTAGCAGAGTTAGAAAGAAAATGTGTTATTTAGGGACCACATTTGGATTATTGGTAGGAATGCTCTTAAAAAGTAATCTGAAGTCAGAGCACTGTTAGTGAATGACCCAGAGTGACTTTCCAATGCAAAATTGCCAGGAGGAAAGTGGTAGCATTGACACTAATGACTCATCTAGAATTTCCCAGAGATATGATCCTTCCAAGTATGGGAGTTTTTACGGGCTCCTCACTCGTAATCACTGTTACACCACAGTGGAAAATCTACAGTGTGTGCCTTCTGGGGGACTGAGATATAAGGAGAAATATCAAGATCTTTCTACTGGGATACCAGTCTTATGTTGTTGTCTGTAAGTCGTGTTGGCAGACTCATAGTCTTTAAGTCGTATTGGCAGACTATTTTGCCACCCCATGAAAGACTAGCGATCTCTTTAAGAAAATTAGAGATACCAAGGGAATATTTCATGCAAGGATGGACACAATAAAGGACAGAAATTGTATGGACCTAACAGAAGCAGAAGATATTAAGAAGAGGTGGCAAGAATACACAGAACTATACAAAAAAGATCTTCACAACCCAGATAATCATGATGGTGTGATCACTCACCTAGAGCCAGACATCCTGGAATGTAAAGTCAAGTGGGTCTTAGGAAGCATCACTATGAACAAAGCTAGTGTAGGTGATGGAATTCCAGTTGAGCTATTTCAAATCCTACAAGATAATGCTGTGAAAGTGCTGCAGTCAATATGCCAGCAAACTTGGAAAACTCAGCAGTGGCCATAGGACTGGAAAAGGTCAGTTTTCATTCCCCCAAAGAAAGGCAATGCCAAAGAATGTTCAAACTACGGCACAATTGCACTCTTCTCACATACTAGTAAAGTAATGCTCAAACTTCTCCAAGTCAGGCTTTAACAGTATGTGAACAATGAATTTCCAGATGTTCAAGCTGGATTTAGAAAAGGCAGAGGAACCAGAGATCAAATTGCCAACATCCGCTGGATCATCAAAAAAGCAAGAGAGTTCCAGAAAAACATCTACTTCTGCTTTATTGACTACGCCAAACCCTTTGACTGTGTGGAGCACAACAAACTGTGGAAAATTCTTCAAGAGATGGGAATACCAGACCACCTGACCTGCCTCTTGAGAAATCTGTATGCAGGTTAGGAAGCAAGAGTTAGAACTGGAC
This sequence comes from Moschus berezovskii, assembly GCF_049115385.1. Taxonomy (NCBI): domain Eukaryota; kingdom Metazoa; phylum Chordata; class Mammalia; order Artiodactyla; family Moschidae; genus Moschus; species Moschus berezovskii. The sequence continues at coordinate 48,942,872 of NC_142475.1, forward strand.
ATGGAACAACAGACTGGTTCCAAATAAGGAAAGGAATACATCAAGGCTATGTATTGTCACCCTGCTTATTTAACTTCTTTGCAGAGTACATCATGAGAAACACTGGGCTGGATGTAGCACAAGCTGGAATCAAGATAAACATCAGTATATGTACAAACATCTGTATATGTATATACATATACATATATGTATATCCAGTATATGACAGGATAAACATCAGTAACCTCAGATATGCAGATGACACCACCCTTATGGCAGAAAGTGAAGAAGAACTAAAGAGCCTCTTGATGAAAGTGAAAGAAGAGAGTGAAAAAGTTGACTGAAAACTCAACATTCAGAAAACTAAGATGATGGCATCTGGTTCCATCACTTCATGGCAAATAGATGGGGAAACAGTGGGAACAGTGGCAGATTTTATTTCAGGGGGCTCCAAAATCACTGCGGATGCTGATTGTAGCCATGAAATTAAAAGACGCTGACTCCTTGGAAGAAAAGTTATGACCAACCTGCTGCTGCTGCTGCTAAGTGGCTTCAGTCGTGTCCAACTCTGTGCGACCCCATAGATGGCAGCCCACCAGGCTCCTCCGTCCCTGGGATTCTCCAGGCAAGAATATTGGAGTGGGTTGCCATTTCCTTCTCCAATGCATGAAAGTGAAAAGTGAAAGTGAAGTCGCTCAGTCATGTCCGACTCTGTGCGACCCCATAGATGGCAGCCCACCAGGCTCCTCCATCCATGGGATTTTCCAGGCAAGAGTACTGGAGTGGGGTGCCATTGCCTTCTCCGATGACCAACCTAGACAGCATATTAAAATGCAGAGACGTTACTTTGCCAGCAAAGGTCCATCTAGTCAAGGCTATGGGTTTTCCAGTAGTCATGTATGGATGTGAGAGTTGGACTATGAAGAAAGCTGAGATCAGAAGAATTGATGCTTTTGAAGTGTGGTGCTGGAGAAGACTCTTGAGTGTCCCTTGGACTGCAAGGAGATCCAACCAGTCCATCCTAAAGGAAATCAGTCCTGAATATTTATTCATTGGAAGGACTGATGTTGAAGCTGAAACTCCCATACTTTGGCCACCTGATGTGAAGAACTGACTCATTGGAAAAGACCTGGATGCTGGGAAAGATTGAAGCTAGGAGGAGAAGGGGACAACAGAGGATAAGATGGTTGGTTGCCATCACTGACTCAGTGGACATGAGTTTGAGTAAACTCTGGGAGTTGGTGATGGACAGGGAGGCCTGGAGTGCTGCAGTCCATGGGGTTGCAAAGAACTGGACACGACTGAGTGACTGAACTGAACTGGACCGTAGACTGTCAGGCTCCTCTGTCCATGAAATTCTCCAAGCAAGAGTACTGGACTTGGTTGCCATGTCCTTCTCCAGGGGATCTTCCTGACCCACGTATCAAACTTGATTCTCTTGTGTCTTTGCAGGGAGATTCTTTACCCATGAGCTACCAGAGAAGTCCAGATATTCTTATACCTAATCCTAATCTTATTACTCATTATTTTTCCATGAAGGTACTAAGTTCTTTGGGGGAAGAAAAATGGTCTTGATTCAACTTGAGGGACAACAAGTTTAAAGAGCTCTGAAGAGAAAACAGTTTGCATCTGGTGATGGACAGGGAGGCCTGGTGTGCTGTGATTCATGGGGTTGCAGAGAGTCGGACACGACTGAGCGACTGAACTGAACTGAACTGAACTGAATACCTCATAGATGATGGGATGGGAGGCAGGAATGTAAATAAGTATTCATAGTAGAGGCTCTGAGCTGTGGTGGAAACCAGGCAACCAGGCTGAATTTGAGTCGGAGGCTGGGAATTGGTGAAGGTCAGAGAAATGAGCCTCTTATTTCATTGGCAGGAGATTCTTTGTGTTCTGCAACAACTGTGCCTGCAAATGAAAATGGGGTTACAGTTTGGAGAGTAATGAAAGCTTTTGAGCAGGCAAATAGCAAAAGGAAAGCAGGAATTTAAGATGACAGTTCAAGTGGAGGAATGAGGCATAAAAAGATCAGGAGCAAATAGAACAGTTAAGTAGATGTTGTAAGGGTCTAGATGTCTGGAGATGAGCATGGACTTGGCAACAATAAAATGAAGCAAAGGAAGGAATGGATTCCATAATTCCATGGAAGATTGGCAGGACTTTTATTTTTTTCCAAAGGCACAAAGATGATGAGGGAGGAAAGGATTATTCAGAAATTTGGAACTTGGATATCTGAGGCTATGACTATATCACTCAGATCTGAAGAGAAAGTAAGATGAATAGATCAAGATTTGAGGGAGAAAGATCATTTTAGGTTTGGATATTTTGCACTGGAGGAAAACTGCAGAACTATAATAGGAAATTTCTGAAGGATTTGTTGTTATTTAGTTGCTAAGTTGAGTTGGACTCTTTTGTGACTCCATGGACTGTACCTTGCCAGGTTACTCTGTCCATGGGATTTCCCAGGCAAGAATACAGGAGTGCATTGCCATTTCCTGCTCCAGGGGATCTTCCTGACCCAGGGATTGAACCCACATCTCCTGCGTTGACAGGTAGAGTTTTTACCACTGTGCCACCTGGGAAGCCCTCCTGAAGGGTAGTGGGAGATTACAGTGGACCAGGAAGAGAGAAGTAGGTGAATTTTGAAGACTTTCCTTCTCACCCAGGAAATATTTTTTCTAGGATAGACTAGAAAAATTAAAAAAGAAATGAGAAGATTGAAATACTTCATTTAAAGTTAGGGAACATGCTTTTCAGTTTGATACTATTCTCTCTCATTTATTCATGCAACAGATGACAATGCTTAATGGCAATCATTTTTTAACATTTATCTATAAAAACTGAAGCCAGGTCAGAAGACTCTCTGAAGATTTACTGTCAGAGAAGAAATCAATGGCATTTGTAGAAAAAAACAAATATACAGAAAATATGAAAGGCAAGAGGGAAAAATTAAGAGACATGAAGGCATAAAAATTTAGGAAAAAACAAGCCATGGGAAACTAAAAGAATAGGCATTGAATTTCTCTAATGGTTCCAGCCGGGGAAAAAAGCTATATTTGCTTCTTGCTCTTAGATAAATAGAACATTTTCCCAATAATGCCAAGATGACTCACAGCACACATTTTATGTATCTTGTAATTTTCCTGCACACTGTAAAGGCAACACAGTTGAGCTAATACGAGCCAAGTCTTACATGTAATTATAGGCTGCCGATCGCATTTCTAGAACAATATATTAATGAAAGCCAGTTATTTAATTATGGCATAATAAAACATTTTTATAGTCACTTGTTAAAACAGACCCCCCCCAAAAATAATAAAAGTATTTTTCCCAAATATAGCTGAGGAGCAGTAGAGTCATATCTTAATGCCTTTGCCAGGGTAGAAAAACAGCTTTTCTGCCACTAAAAGGACAAACTAATCCATCTGCCATGTATAATTTGACAAGTTGCAATGCTTAAACAGTAGGAGGGAAAGACATGTCTTCCAAGATTTTCCCCAAAGGACGAGGCTTTCAGCAGTTCGCAATTACTATCCAGGCTGCATCACTTGAGACATCTGCTCAGCAGATAGCCAGGGATACCTGGTACATAGGAGAGCAGAGGTGTGCTTCACAATTACTCTTGGCCTTGGCATGGCCAATTATTAGAACAGGAGCCAACCGTGAAGCTTCAGGTGTGCAGTCCAACACTTGCTGGTGTGCCAGTATGTGGCCCCTGACCTATCTTTCTTTTTAAACTTATTTTTTAATTGAAATATAGTTGATTTACAATGTTGTGTTAATTTCTGCTGTAGAGCAAAGAGACTCAGTTATAAACGTATGTATTTTCCATTCCAGTTTATCACATGATATTGAACATAGTTCCCTGTGCTATACAGTAGGGCTTTGTTGTTTATTCATTCTGTATGTGGTAGTTTGCATCTACCAGCCCCAAATTCCCACTCCCTTCTTTCCCCATCTCCTTCCCCATTGACAATCACAGTCTGTTCTTTATGTCTCTGAGTTTGTTTCTGTTTCGCAGATAGGTTCATTTGTGTCATATTTTAGATTCCAGATTTAAGTGAGATCATATGGCATTTGTCTCTCTTTCTGACTTACTTCACTTAACATGACAACCTCTAGTTACGAGTGTGGTGCTGCAAATGGCATTATTTTGTTCTCTTTTATGGTTGAGTAGTATTCCATTGTCTATACATACCTCATCTTCTTTATCTGTTCATCTGTTGATGGACTTTTAGACTGTTTCTATGTCTTGGCTATTGTGAATGGTGCTGCTATGAACATAGGGGTGCATGTATCTTTTTTTGAATTATAGTTTTGCCTAGATATATGCCCAGGGATAGAATTGTTGGATTGTACAGTAATTCTATTTTTTAGTTTCTTGAGGAACCTCCAAATTGCTGCACCAACTTATATTCCCACCAACAGTATACTCCAGACCTAACTTTTATGCACATCAATTTCTGAAATGATAATCCTGCTAAAGTTTAAGGTGAAAAAATCCACTGTGAAATGAGTCTATTTTGGGTAATGAGCCAAAGATCTTAACTCATTTCTATCGATGATGGAAGAATGAAAAGCCTATCGTGTCTTAGATCCATGTTTCCTGCAGATAAGGACTGCTTTCCCAGGACCCACTTCAGTCATTCCACTTACGAAGCCTGCTAAAAGTCTTTCTTGGCACTGGTTCAGAATACATAAACCAGTTCTCAACTCAGTTACCACATGGATGGTTTCCTGGGTGGGGATGATTTTAAAGAGAGGAAAAAAATGAGAAATTTTGCTTTGAAAATTCAGCTTCACCTTCTGAAATATTGAAAAAGAGGGATGAGATTCAAGACTGACCCTTTGTCTCCTTTGCAGATAGGAAGAGTCCTAATTAGAGAGAGAACCAAGGGAAAATGATAACCAAAGGTAATGTGACATCCTAGATTGGATCTTGGAACAGAAAAAGAACAGTAGTGGAAAAACTGGTGAAAGCTGAATAATTCTGTAGTTAAGTTAGTAGTTTTTGTACCAATGTTAATTTCTTGAGTTTGATAATTCTACTGTGATCATGCATGGTGTTAACAATAGGGGAAGTTGAGTGAGGGGTATAGGGAGCTTCCTGTATTATCTTTCTAACTTTACTGTAAGCCTAAAATTATTTCAGAAAAGACCAAATTAGTTAAATAGAAAAATTAGTCACCGCGCTAAGCACTCTCTTTGCCAGTGGAAAGCCAAATCAATGTGCTAATGGTTCTTATTTTTAACTATTGTGGAATTATAGTTATTATGAAATTATGGAATTTCAACTATTATGGAAGAGATGTTCATGTCAATTTAGTCTTTTTTTACTCTATTTCATAAATGAGCTGTGAAACCAAGGCAAGAGCTATGAAGTCACTTCCCCAAGAGCTGACATTTAATTAAATACAGAGCTGGAGAAAGAACTTTAGTTCTGTGCCCTTTTGGCCAATATCATAGGCACATCCCAAGTAGCATGTTGCTTCTCTGTAATTAGCAACCAATCCTTGGAGAGGAAACAAGCATCTAATGTGTTCAAAGCACTGAGCTAGACTCTGGACAGATCTCTCTCTCCATGCCTACATATACGTTTTGTAATTATGTGTGCTGAGTTGCTTCAGTTGTGTCTGACTCTTTGTGACCCTATGGACCATAGCCCACCAGGCTCCTCTGTCCATGGGTTTCTCCAGGCAAGAATAATGGAGTGCGTTTGTAGCTATAGCTCCTCAAAATGATCATGGGATAATTGAGGAAGCATATGAAATGCTAATTTAATTCTTAAAATTGTTAGCAGTAAATAGTCCAAGATAAGTAAATATTGTTGGCTGTGCCATGAACCATGTAGGATCTTAGTTCCCTGCCCAGGGATTAAACCTATACCCTCTACATTGGGGACACTGAGTCTTAACCATAGGACCACCAAGGGGGTCCCTAAATGAGCAATATTGATAATAATTGTAGAAGGATGTTTTTATATAGAAATGATTATATTACTAAACTCCTTTTGTAAAACATTAACCCTGTAGTTACATGTATCAGCTCTGAAAGAATTTAGAACTCTGGTCCATCCAGAGAGCAGAGAAAATACTGACTCGGTTTGTTACCATCAGGTCCTCCTTGGTGTACTTAATGTGAAAGATTATGGTGGTAATAAGAAGGTGCTTGCAGACTCCTTTGGATAAGATCCATATACCCCTTTCCATCTTTTGTTTTGTTTTGTTTTTTTTTTAGGAGAATATTATGGTCAGGGAAACTGAAGGAGACTATTCACAACAGAGACAATGTTCTGAAAGTACAATACAAGTGAAAAGTATTGTCTGGAAATGGAGCGAAAGGAAAGAGGAACAGCATACACCAACAGTGAAATGAATGGGTTCTGTGTGTTTCTGTGTTTTTAATCATGGAAAATGTGGATGGGATGAATTGAAACTGCCTCATCAGTGGCTTTGATTTTAGTAATTTATATTTCTAAAAATGAACCTTCCTGAACAAGCAAGACCTGACAGTAGAATTGCAGAGTATGTGTTGCCAAGCACACCAACAAGTTTATTTTCTAACTTTTGTCAACATCAAATGTTCCTAATTTCCCCCCTTTTTTCTTTTCATCTAGTCAGATGTTATGATAGGACCTTAGCAGACAAACCCCAGCTCACCAGCAAGTCTTCAGTTTCTTCAAGTTCACCTTATATTCACCCAAGGGCAGTCATTTAATATGTGTTATGAGTTGCTTGACAATCTGGGCTTTTCATTTGGAAAGGTTTCCTTGAGAATTCTAGAATGATAGCCTGGTATTAACTTCCGGAGTGATACATTGATTTTTCCCGAAAAGCAAATGTCAGTCTTCTTATACCCTGTGGAAAATCCTATGCTCTTGGAGGGAAGCGACTGGATCTCCAACTGTTTTTTAACCCACGCAGCCCTTGACAAAGTGTTTTCTCAACAGCAGGTGTTTAATAAATCTTCACTGACTGACTCACTGACTAAATGATGAAGTGAATAACTGAGCGATTGTGGAATGAGTTAAATAAATAATTCCCCATAAATCACTGGGAACAATGCTTGGCATGGCTTTCCCAAGACACAGACATTATGACTCAAAATTGTCCTATTCAATGAATATGACACTTATTCCTTCAAAGTTGAAGGAGAAATGAAAAATGTTGCTGGCCAATTAAAGTCACATTAAATTTGGCAGAATCTATTTTCAGCTTGAAATATACAAGTATTTCCCTCCACATTCCCAACATTTAGTCTGAATAAATAAATTAGGCCCAATAACTACCTGGCCTCAGGTCTCAGGCTCGCCTTCCTGTCCCACTTCCTATTCTTCTTTTCTATGCCTCTCTTTTATTGGCCTCAGTTTCTACTATCCCCACTTCCTGGAATGTCCTCTCTCAACACGGTCAGCCACAAATGCCAACCCACGTTCCAGTGACTAGAGTACCTCTAGCCTCTGCTCTCTTAATTTTTCGTGGCCATAGCAGACATATTGTTCTGCTCTGCCTTAGCCCCATGAGTCAAGAAAAGAAGTGAGGTGCAGTGGTCCAGGACCTGTGGACTATAGACACCCTTTTCATAGGTTCGTGGTACCTTTCCTGACCTTTGTTCCAGTCCCAACACCTCCTTGCCATCCCTAAAACCTGCCACGTATGTGCCTACCTTGGCCTCTTGCTGTTTCTTCTGCCCCAAAAGTCCTTCCTTCACATAACCACCTGGCTTTCTCTCTGATTTTGCTCAGGCCTCTGACGTCATGTTACTAGTAAAGACTTACCTGCTGACACCACATCAAAGCTCCATGTGAAAGACAATTTGGGGACTTCTGTGGTGGTCCAGTGGCTAAGACGCCGTGCTCCCAATGCAGAAGGTCCCAGTTCAATTCTTGGTTGGAGAACTAGATCCCGCATGATGCAACTAAAGATCTTGAGTTCTGCAACTAAGACCAGACACAGCCAAATAAATAAATTAATTAATTAAAATAAAAAAAATTATGATGATGTTTGGCAGAAACCAATACAATATTGTACAGTGATTATCCTTCAATTAAAAATAAATAAGCTTCATTATAAAAAAAGAAAACAAAAGAATACAGTCTTCTTTTTCTTAATTGCTGATTTCCAGTGCCTAATACAAGTTTGGTGCCTAATAAACATTTTTTGAATAGATGGACTGATACCATGTTCCATTTTCTTACATTCATAGGCATATTAGAATATCAAACAATCAAAATAGACATTTTCTGAACTTACTTGACTACACTAGAGCATGCTTTGAGAAGTAGAGTTCCAAGCTACATGGACTGTTTGTTCTCCTGAGATTACATGCAGTATACTGTAATTTTCTTTAATTAAATTAATGTTTATCACTACACCCTCCTCCAATTAACTTTGAATTTCCTTGAGTCCAGAGACCATATCATGCATTTGATGACATCACTCTAGTGCTTACACACACACACACACACACACACACTCACACACACATGGCAAGATCCACAGCAGGCACTCAGGTGGCTTCTGAAGGGTAGATTTTTCTCAAATGGGATAAATCCGGAGTTGATCAAATAGTTGCAAAATATATCCTCTTATTATAATTAAGTATGGTGGTTTAGTCACTAAGTCATGTCCAACTCTTTGTGACTCATGGACTGTAGCCTGCCAGGTTCCTCTCTCCATGAGATTTTCCAGGCAAGAATACTGAAGTGGGTTGCCCTTTCCTTCTCCAGGGGATCTTCCTGACCTAGGGGTAGAACCTGGGGCTCCTGCATCGCAGGAAGATTCTTTACCACCTGAGTTACCAGAGAAGCCTGGTATAAATAAGTATGGAACTTTAAAAAGAAAATCAATACTGAATTACCATCAATAAGAAATTTCAGAAAAGAAGTATTTACCTTTGTTTGCAACCGAATATGTGCTGTCTTAGATCTTAACTAAAGACATCCTCTCCATGAAGTTTAACTTTAACAGTGAGAAGATAAATGTACATTAAATGAAAAAAAAAAAGACAAATTCATTCAGTGATTCTTACAAATGCCTTGGTGGAAAATGACCTTATTGATTGTTTCGGTTGTGAAGACTGGAGAAAATGTCTAGAACTAAGACTTGGAAAACGTAGACAAAGCCAAAGAGTTATAATAAAACTTTGTGTTTCAAAATGGATGTTATATCACCATGGTTTTAAAGAGGCATTTTTTAAAATCAGTGATGAAAATACTGTAATTATGCAGCTTCTATCAAGTAGAAATGAATGAGATGGCAATAAAACTTTCTCTTTTTCTTAAGAAAAGTACACGGGAGAATGGCCCGGCCATAAACATTTAGTGAGCCAACCCTGGACTTTTAAGAGAATTCTGGTCTTCTCTTTTTTTAGGCAATGACTCAACTAATTGCCCAAGGGACACACAAAGTACAATATTTTTATGACAGAATTTTTTATTCTTTCACAGTGGTCACCAAAGAGAAAATTGTTTCCTGGAAACATAGACTCATAGAGCTGTGTTTAAAAGCCATAAACTGCTACTGATTTTTATTTTTATTCTCACTTTAAAGTTTTAAATAAGCTAAATTTACTTTCCTTAAGTAAATGTACAAATGTCATCCCACGTTTGAAACCCATCAATATATTTTTAAGATATTTTAAAATTCAGAGTTATTGTAAATCTTGTACTTGGCAATCAAGTCACTGTCATATATACTGTCATAAACCAAAGTGAAAAAAGAATGTCTTCAAGAAGATGAAGGCATGAACAAACATGTATTCAGAATATTTTAATAAAATTATCTGTTCTTATTATTTATAAATGTGCTTGTGAAAGAACTTAGGTAAGAGACATTGTAGCTATTAATAATTCAGGGAAAGTAAATTATAGAGCAAACGTATTTGTATGGCTTTTATCTTTCACTTCTCATTTTCTTCTTTCACATGCTACCAAAAATAGTAATTATCAAACTGCTTCTATAAGACTTTTAATAACAACGCCGTCAGTGGTTATACTGTGTCAAAACAAGGAGATGTGATGCAGAGAAAAACCTTCGTATTTTAAAGTAACAGGCAGACGGGCATTGTAGTCTGTTTAAAGTGCTGGAGTTGTTTAATTCAGTGATGCCCAGGTGGCACTCTGGGTCAGTGGAGGGGGTGTGAGGGATGACCCTGCCGAGGGTAACATGTCATACTGAGAATATGGAGCATCCTTACCAAAGAAGACAGGCGAGGGGAGGCATCTTAGTCCACGGACATGCATACTGGGGTTGAAGGCACAAATAGAGAAATCTACAAATGATTAAAGAACAAGGGATGCAGGGGAGGGGCCAGGAAAGGGCTGGGGTGCTCTTTGACTTTCACGAGCTTGTCATTGGATGGGTAATGGATGGGTGGACTTCAGTGACCAGAGGACATGCTGAAAGATGTGACTGTGAGCAATCATTGAATTCACTGGCACCTGTAACTAGAAATTAGACAAGTTCTGTGGTCCTCCAGGAACGTAGCACCAGGAGATACTACAATACCTGGAGGAAACTCTCTGGTTCTTCTCCTGTCTAACTTCCCCACATGGCACACACTATGATCAGATTTCAAGCTATAACCTTCTCTTCTCTGGCACTTTATCCTTCTCTCTCAGCTTGACCATTTCCACTTCCATTTGCTTCCCCCAGACTACCTAGAATACTGGTGAATCATTATTTATCTTATTAAAACAGTTAACCTCAGTCTTTGCAACTCAATGAAACATTTCTTTCCCTACTTTGCAGACGAAAAGTTGTTGTTTAGTCACTAAGTTGTTTCTGACTCTTTCACAACCCCATGGACTGTAGTCCACCAGGCTCCTCTGTCCATGGAATTTCCCAGGCAAGAATACTGGAGTGGGTTGCTATTTCCTTCTCCAGGGCATCTTCCTGACCCAGGGATCAAATCCAAATCTCCTGCATTGCAGGAGGATTCTTTTACTGACGAGCCACCAGAGAAGCCCTGATGAAAAAGTATTTTTTACCAAACACAACAATGAGGCCAAAAAAGCAAAGCATTGGAGTTTGGAGTGGGACAGGTTTATTGCAGAGCCAAGCAAGGAGAACAGGTGACTGGTGCTCAAAAGCCTAGAATTTCCAGATGGTTTTCAGGGGAGTCTTTATAGGCACAGCCCATGTGACTTCCTTCTGAATGACTGGTGGTAAGGTAGCAGGGACAATGGACATGAACTTGAGAAAACTCCAGGAGATGGTGAGGGACAGGGAAACCTGGATGCCGCTGTCCATGGGGTCGCAGAGTCGAACCTGACTTGGTGACTGAGCAATAACAGCAAGGAAGAAGGGTGGTGCTCCAGGCATCTTGTGCTCCTCCTGAAGTTACCAATATCCCTTGAGGAGGAGCTGAGATCCTTCTTTAATCACTGCACTATCATTCCTTGACTGCTTCTCCTTTGTTTCTGCATTCTCGTACTTCCCTGATTAGCAACTTTGAATCTGCTCTTGGTATTCAGCAAGGTTTAGGAGGCTGATTGAAGTCTATTTCCTACAAACAAGAAACAGGGTCATGTAAAAGATTTGCAGCCTGGAGCACCACAGGGTCCTGCTCAGTTTCAGTTGTGGTGACTGGTCCCTCCTCAATCATAATCTACAGGGTAATTGGCACTGGTTATGTTGTTAACTGTGTTGTAAACATGAAAAATCTACCACAGTCCTGCTACTTGGACATAGCCACTGTTGTTATCTGCTGTGGGAATGTTGCAGGAAGGGGGATCCCTTCCAGGGCTAGAGAGTGGGTTCTTGTTCAACGCTCAGAAATGAACTGTAGCAGGAGACACATTTGCTGATGAAACAAAAGACTTTATTGGAAAGGAACACCTGGCAGAGGACAAGATGGATGGCATCACTGACTCAATGGACATGAACTTGGGCAAACTCTGGGAGATAGTGCAGGACAGGGAGGCTTGGCGTGCTGCAGTCCATGGGGTCGCAAGGAGTTGGACCTGGCTTATCAACTGAGCAACGTCACCACCACCTGTGCGGAGAGCAGTAGAGTAAAATAATCCCGAAGAACTGCTCTACCACATCGTGGCTCACAGTTTCAGCGTTTATGGTAGCGGGGTTACTTTCCAGGTTGTCTCTGGTCAATTATTTGTACCCATATTTGGTCTGATTCAGGTTGCCTCCTGGTGGTTTGCATCTCTCAGTCAAGATCAATTCCAGTGTAAAAGTTTATGAGAGATTGGCAGGACATATTATGAGCTGGCCCCTCCCATATTCTAGCTGGTTAGTTTCATGTTCCTTATCAGGATCTCCTGTTGTGAGATAACTCATGCAATCCATCATTATCATCTCTGGCTGTGGCGGGTGATTTCTGTCAGTGGTTCCCTAACAGAACTATGTACGATAGCCCAAATTGGGATTATATCTTTTTGGGGGACTCTTTACCCTCTGCAAAGAATAACTTATTGTATGTATTTTTTTTCTAATTTCAAATTATTCCTATTTTTCTCACTTCAATTATTAGAGCTTGTTCATGTCATCTTGGATGGTGCTCATATTTTTTTTCTCACCTCCTATCCCCACAAGATATTAACGTGAGATCAATATCAACCACTAGATTCCTCCCTCAACCATTACAGCACAATTTCCAGTTGTAAAATGTGGCCTCAAAAAGAAAGTTCCGATGAACATATTTTAAAATATATACTTTTGCATGTTTTATTTCCGCTATCGTCTGTGTGAGCTCACAGCTGTTCATGGTTTGCAGTCTAAGGGGAAGAAAAATATTGGGAAATGATGTAGGTTATCAACATACAAAATGCCTTTGGAGAAAAGCAAAGTGGAATTCAGAAACAAATTCAAATTGCTGGCAATGTACACTTCATGCATTCCAATCAAAGACCAGCTTTGATTGTCTCCGTGGACCTAGCTGTCCGGTTTGTCCATGTCACAACTAGCTTTCCCTCTCAATCTGGATAAATCTAACTGGAGATTTATCAATCCAGTTCTGTTTCTCAGTGCTGTCATGAGCAGTTGGCTCTGGCATGCAAAATGCCATTTTGAAAGAAAGTCTTACTTTAACAACTCTGTTGACTTTCAGACTTCTGTGTTACCACAGTCATCAGAGTTTAATTTACTCTTCAGGGACCCTAATCACTCTGCAGCCTGAGCTGGACAGAAAGAAAATAATTTGTTCACTTAACAGAAAGAAAGTCTATACTCCCCAAACAAAATGAGTCAGACAGTGAACTGAGAATTAGCGGGCTCTGCTGATGGACCCTCCTCTGTACTTTTCATCAGCCTGGTGACAGTGGACTCTGGACAGAGACAAATGAGAGGTCAAGCTACCCTTCATTTTTCCAGAGGATTATTTCGCCCACAGATAAGGCACAAAGAAGGAAGTAATAGTCAAGACCAGCCTGTAAGAAAACAAAAAACAGGGTAGCTAACAAAAGCTCATTCTCTCCTCCATGTCCCCTGCCCCCACTCCAGCTTGGCAGGCACGCCCACCAGCATGCATAGTTTGTTATTTTTTTCAGTGAAGGGGGGGAAAAAAAACACAACACAAAGCTAATATGTGGCAAAGAAAATGGTGCCTCAGAATAGATGCTTGTATTGCTTTTCCTGACTTTATAGCCGATGTTGAAAACCAAAAGATAATAAAACTTTCTGTACTTCTGTTTCATAAAACAGAAAGCCTGGGACCATACAGAAGAATGCATGTTACAAATGTATTGACTGATTGATTTTTTAATGAAGATAATAGTGACAAGCCTGAAATTCTCTCATTGTGAACTCTGAGTTTTCTCTCTCCATTTTTAAGAAAGAAAGCTTTCTAAACACTATTATTAGTCTTATGGTTTATTAGGAGAAGAGAAGAGCTGGCCCTATAATAAGAAAAAGCAAGCATAAAGATACACACGAGTTTGTTATATATTTTTGTCATGGTTGATGAAACTTGACTTGTTTAACTCTACTTACTTTCTGAGTCACCATCGAACATATTCTTCTATATAAGATCATTTTAGTTTCTTTGAATTTTCTCAGGGAAAATCTAATCCTTAATATATAAATCAGCAGTCCCCAAGCTTTCTGGCAACAGGGACCAGTTTTGTGGAAGACAATTTTTCCATGGACTGGAGGGCTGAGGGGAATGGTCTCGAGATGATTCAAGTGTGTTAGACTTACTGTGCACTTAGTTTCTATAATTATTACATTGTGATATATAATGAAATAGTTATATAGCTCACCGTAATGCCGAATCCGACAGGAGGCGGAGCTCAGGCAGTAATGTGAGTGATGGGCAGAGGATGTAAATACAGATGAAGCTTTGCTTGCTCATCTGTCATCACCTCCTGCCCTGCAACCCGGTTCCTAACAGGCCAGTACAAGTCCATGTCCTAGGGGTTGGGGACCCCTGAAATGAAGCACTCTGAAAAGTCCTCACTCATACTTCTTCAATTGTTTTAAATGTGTGGTTCAAGGTAACAACGGGTTTCTGAATGAACTCTCAGACACTTGGCACTCCCTAACGACATCAAATGAAACCTAACAATTAGGATTATTACTGGAAAAACTGCTTTTAAGTAGACACACCAACTTATGGATTTCCTTTGAAGTGTAGTTGTGAAAAAACAAGTGGCTTATCTATAGCAGAATAGAACAGGTGCATGTGAATTGAGAGTTTCTGAAACTAATAATGACTTCTGTTTCTGTGGTATCATAAACATCACATGTAAACTGGTTCTTTTTCACAAGGTCCTAATATTGAAAAATGCAATTTATGGTAATCCTTTGAAATAGAGCTACCTGGGTTTATGCTTATTTCTATGTTCAAATAAAGTAAATGGGTTCCCATTGCAGACTGTGAAGCCGATGTGAATGGCAGCAGAGCAGATTCAGAACCAATTCTAACTGGATCATTAGGGCAAACTGATGAGCAGAGACTTTTTTGTTCACAGTCATGGGTGGTTCTGATTATCCACTACCATCTCTTCTACACAAATTGTCTCCTTCAATCTTTCTGCTGTGTTCTCTGGAACATTTTTCCCATGGTGAACACAATCCCTCACACCTTCAAACTTTTCTCTTCTCCACTTAATAGATCCTCCATAAATATCTTTTGATTAAATGAATGAATAAAAAATGAGTAGATACAGGTTTCACTGGTTTTAGTCAAAGTAGCCTAACATGCTCTGTATAATTATAAAGATACCTGCCCTCCCCAAACTTATCTATAAATTCAATGCATTGCTAGTTGAAATGTTGGCAGATGTGTGTGTGTGCACATGAAAATTGACAAGTAGATTTTATTTTGCTGAGATAACTGGAGAAAATGGAAAAAATATGGAAAAAATGTACCTGGACCTCTACCTCATATCACACACACACAAAATCAGTTCCAGAAGGGATTAAAAATATAAATGTGGCAAGTAAACAATCAGGCTTTTCAGAAGAAAGCAATTTCTTATCTCTGGAATAGGAAAATATTTCTTAAACATGAAAACCTTGATATACCATTCAGAGAGTGAGATGCAAACTGTGGAGTGGGAGAGGTCATCACAATACATTTGTCCAACAAAGAACTCATATCTAGGATGTAAAAAGGATACCTCCAAAATAAGTGAGGAAAAAGGCATTTTAAAAAAATGGCCACAGTTTGAGTAGAAATTTCACCAAAGAGGATATCCAAATGGCCAATAAACACTTGAAAAGGAGTTAAACTTCATTAGTAATCAGTGAAATTAAAATTAAACCTACGATGAGATATCACTGCATACCCACCAGGATGGATACACTTAAAAAGATGGAAGATATCAAGTACAGGCAAAAGTACTGGAAATTATATGTTGCCGGTGGGTAGAACTAGAACTGGAGAACTGGAACTTTTGTATTACTAGTGATAGGGTAAATTGGTAAAACCATTTTGGAAAGCTGCTTGGCAGTGCTTGCTAGAGCCAAACCCATGCATACCCTGTGACACAGTAATGCCACTCTACACATGCCCACTAAAAACCGTGAGCTGGAATATTCATAGATCCAATATTTGTAATAGTTCAAGGCCAGGAATAAGTAGGGGCTGGTAGACCTATTCTGTGAAAAGCTGGATGGTAGATATTTTAGGTTTATGGGACATATGGCTTCTGTTGCAACACCTTGAACTCTTGCCATAAAAGCTTGAAAGCAGCCATAGACAATATATACATGAATGGACAAGGCTATGATCTAATAAAGCTTCATCACTGACTCAATGGATGTGAATTTGAGCAAACTTTGGGAGACCGTGAGGGACAGGGGAGCCTGGTGCGCTGCAGTCCATGGGATCACAAAGAGTTAGATACAACTTAGCAACTAAACAACAACAAAAATAGGCAGCTGGCCAAAGGGCCATTGTTTGCTAACCCTCCTTATACATTAATGTATTAATAAAATTAGGACATATTTGCACAATGAGATACTAGGCAACAATGAGAATAAGTGACCTACAACTCTAGATAGCAAAATGGGTGAACTTCACAAACTATAGAGTGAAAGAAGTCTTATTTAAATATGTATGTTGTTTGATTCCATCAACCATGCAGAGATGGGTAAAACTAACATGGTGCTAAAATTCAAGAGGGTAGTTTTCCTTGGAGGGGGAGGTGAGAGCTGTGTGAAAGCAGGAGGAGGGCTTGTCCATATGGTCAGCCTCTGTTTCTTGACCTGGTGCTGTGATGCAGGTGTGTTCAGTGTAGAAAACTTTAGCCAGCTGTATGGTAATGATACATACTTTTATGTGTCTATATTCAGTTTCAAAAAATCCTCTGTTGTATACTTTGGGGGATAAACTAGGGGAAAAAATGGCTTGACTGAAGTTCATTCAAAGGGCTCCAGATGCAAGCACAAGCTTCTGGAAAAATCTGTTCTCATCAGGCAGTGAATTGATGGAAACTATTTTTTTCTTTTGCAGACGCAAAAGTCTTCTTAATATAATCTAACTTACACTTTTAAAATGCAGTGGCTTGCAAATATAATAAAATAACCAACTGTGTTTTGATGTTCTATTTTTTTCTGTGACGACTTTTTAACTGGTATCTTGGGACAACTTTAGGAATGAGAACAAACCATTTGGAAGAAAGAGAATGGCCTCATAGTTCTCCTCTCAGGATTCTAATGAGAAATGGGTCATTTTCTGGCTTCAGCTGAATGCTTGTGGGATAATCTGAGTGTATGATCACATGATTAGAGAATTGAGGGAAGAAAAACTAAGAGAGGAAAGAACAATCATAATAGTGATTTACTAAGTAATACAGTAAATGTTCCTTAATGACTTTATTAGAATTGTTTTTAACACTAATTAAAGTTAATTTAAAAAATTAATTTAAATTAATGAATTATTTTTCAATCCCTTTGTTACATCTTTAGCCCCATTATTGTATGCCTTGATTGCTGTGTACATTTTTTTAAGCTGGCCATTTCAGTTCTGCTCCTTCTCTCCCTCACCTGCCAAGTCTAACCTCATAACATTGCCAACAGGAATCTCTCCAAAGATCAAATTTGGTCATGTCATCACTCTGATCAAATGCTATCAGATTTCCTCATTTTCTACCAAAATGAGGATCTAACGCTGAATTGCTATTCCACAGCCTCTAGTCTTTCCCCAACTTCTGCTAGTGTTTATTTCCCATTATTGATCCATGACACATGTGGTCTCTGAACAAGCCAACTTTTGGCCTAGTAATGCTTCCCTGGTGGCTCAGAGGTTAAAGCGTCTGCCTCCAATGCGGGAGACCCGGGTTCGATCCCTGGGTTGGGAAGATCCCCCGGAGAAGGAAATGGTAACCCACTCCAGTATTCTTGCCTGGAGAATCCCATGTCCGGAGAAGCCTGGTAGGCTACAGTCCACGGGGTCGCATAGAGTCGGACACGACTGAGCGACGGAACGGAAAGGAACGGAATGCTCACAGATCTGAGTGTAATCATGGCTGAACTCCTTCTCCTCCTCTTTCCAGGCCCAGATCTGATGCCACCTCCTCCATGCAAACTTAGTGTATCATCCAGAGGAGAGTTGTGTGCTCTTTTCTCTCAGCTAGTGCTACATGGGCTAACCATTTGCTATTGCTGTTTAGTGGCTCAGTGATGTCTGACTCTTTTATGACCCCATGGACTGTAGCCCATGAGGTCCTCTGTCCTTGGGATTTCCAGGCAAGGATACCGGAGTGGGTTGCCATTTCCTTCTCCAGGGAATCTTCTCAAGCCAGGGATCGAATCCACGTCTCCTGCATTGGCAGGCATGTTCCTTACCACTGAGCCACCAGGGAAGCCCATTGGGCTAGCCATACACATGGTGATTTAGATATGTCTTAATCAGTTCATTCAGTTCAGTGACTCAGTTGTGTTCGATTCTTTACAACCCCATGGACTGCAGCACACCAGGCTTTCCTGTCCACTACAGACTACCCAGCGCTTGCTTAAACTCATGTCCATTCAGTTGGTGATGCCATCCAACCATCCCAAACTCTGTCATCCCCTTCTCCTCCTGCCTTAAGTCTTTCCCAACATCAGGGTCTTTTCCAATGAGTCAGTTCTTCGCATCAGGTGGCCAAAGTATTAGCGCTTCAGCTTCAGCATCAGTCCTTCCAATGAATATTCAGGACTGATTTCCTTTAGGATGGACTGGTTTGATCTCCTTGCATTCCAACGACACTCAAGAGTCTTCTTCAGCACCACAGTTTGATAACATCAATTCTTTGGTGCTCAGCCTTCTTTAGGGGTCAACTGTCATATTCATACATGACTACTGGAAAAATCATAGCTTTGACTATGGCCTTTGACAGCAAAGTTAGTCTGTGACCAAATCTTTATGCTCTTGTTAACAAATCCCATTTCCCTTTGCCACCTAGCATACAGCTTTGTATGTAATAGGTACTCAACAGATATTCACTCAGTGGATGAAAATTCATTGAATTAAAAGCACTCAAGTTCACAATTAAAAATGTGTTTTCTCAAGTGCTCTATAGGCACATGTGACTACAGACTACTGTGACGAACAGCACAGACACAGACGTTCCTACTATTGCAGAAAGTTCTATTGGACAGAATTGCTCTAAAGTTACTAGTATTAATTTCAAAAAGAAAAAAATTTAGAATGAAATAAATATGAAGCTATTCTCTCAGCTGTATTTTAAATCCAAATAAAATTTCTGTTTATATACATGTGCATGCTAAGTCTCTTCAGTCACCTGCAGTTAACTCTTTGAGACCCTATGGACTGTAGACCACCAGGCTCCTCTATCCGTGGGATTCTCCAGGCAAGAATACTAGAGTGGATTGCCATGCCCTTCTCCAGGAGATCTTCCCAATTCAGGGATCAAACCCAAGTGTCTTGCATCTCCTGCTTTGGCAGGCGAGCTCTTTACCGCTAGCAACACCTGGGAACGGAGGGATAACTGGGGCTCATATATAGATATAGACTTATTAATATATTTTCTTCCCTCTGCCTGAGTGAGAGCAGCCAAATGAAAGGGAAGCGAGTTCTAGGAATGAAAGTAAAGAGAAAGATGATGTGGAACTGGCTGGGCAGAGTGTTGGGTGGGAGTTTCATGTAACTCACATGGAATTAATAATTCATTGTAGGAAGCCTTCAGTAGTAGTTTCAGTTAGAAATGTTTGAGTCAGATTGTTCACTCTTGCAATTACTGAAAAGATACAAATATATGCCCACTTACCACCTGGCTTTAATACACCTGCACAATGAAAAGTGAAAGTGAAAAGGAAAGTCACTCAGTTGTGTCCGACTTTTTGTGACCCCATGGACTGTACAGTCCATGGAATTCTCCAGGCCAGAATATTGGAGTGGGTAGCTGATCCCTTCTCCAGGGAACCTTCCCAACCCAGGGATCAAACCGAGGTCTCTCACATTGCAGGTGGATTCTTTACCAGCTGAGTCACCAGGGAAGCTCACCTGCACAATGGCATGTTCATTAAAGATCCTCAACACAAGTAGAACAGGAAAGATAAGGATGAAAAACACTGATCTAAATGGCTTTGATCAAAACTTGTTGAGCTTCTCCAAGAGGGGTAAAATGCTCCCCAAAATAGTGATGTTTAGAAAATGAAGTAATTGCTTTGGATCACTAGCCAATGCTTTAGTGTTTTTGTGTTACACTAGTACTTTACCCCTGGAAGTAATTTTGGTTATGAAGGGACCTTATTTAGTACAAAAATATACTCATTAGTGGGCCTCCCTGGTGGCTTAGTTGGTAAGGAATCTACCTGCAATGCAGGAGACCCAGGATTTATTCAGAGACCCAGGTTTGATCCCTGGGTGTCGGACACAACTTAGTGACTAAACCAAAATAATATTCATTAGTCTAACAGAGATGGAATGCCACAGAATTGCAATGCAAAGTGGAAATTAATTTGGAAACCTATATTATGGTATTAAATAATAAGAATTTACTTACTCATAGTTAGAGAATGTTAATTAACTTTTCACATTTATATATTCACGGTAGGTGGCAGAAGTGAAAACTTTACAGACAGAGCATTCATCTGATCTAAAATATATATTATTTATAAACTCTTATGAATACCAGATTTTGCCTTTTGATGTAAACAGCCAGATGTTACCCTTATGGAGTTATCGAAAATTATTAAAACATGCTTAGGGCTCATTTCATCAAATAAATACATTTCTGATTTTAGAACAGATGATTTGAGACAAGAAAAGGGCAAGACATAAAGCTGAAACTAATTTTTTAAAAAGTACTCTGCATCCCAAATGTTTTGAATATTCAAATATATCAGAAATTCTTTACAAATCCCTGAGGAATGAGCATACAGACAATAGGGCAGTATCATGGCAATACTGACAGTTTTATTTAATCCAGACTTCCAGAAGCAAATGTGATTCAGCTAGTTTGTGAAAATAATGGAACGGTTACTGATGATGATGATGTTTAATGCTTCCTATGTACAAACAATTCATGCCATTAAAACAACCTCTCTTTTTCAGGAAGGAACACTTTCACAAATGAACCGTTAAGACTGTATTCTTTCCTAAAGTACACCCTAGCAAACATTAGCATAATGGGAATCTTGCACCAGCATTAAAGCAAATATATCCCATTTGGGAGTTTGATTTCCAATTTGGATCCACAGTAATATTACACCTTGTATCTTTAGATAGAATAGGGAGTTTATGTGTACAGAACTCCCTAGTGTAGGCATTCCCTGGTAGCTCGGATGGTAAAGAATCCACCTGCAGTGAGGGAGACCTGAGTTCTATCCCTGGGTTGGGAAGATCCCCTAGAGGAGGGAATGGCAACCCTCTCTAGTATTCTTGCCTGGAGAATCCCCATGGACAGAGGAGCATGGTGGGCTACAGTCCATGGGGTCTCAAAGAATTGCACATGACTGAGTGACTAAGCACAAGCTTCCCTGGTGGCTCAGAGGTTAAAGCATCTGCCTGCAATGCAGGAGACCTGGGTTCAATCCCTGGATCAGGAAGATCTCCTGGAGAAGGAAATGGCAATCCACTCCAGTATTCTTGCCTGGAGAATCCCATGGGCAGAGGAGCCTGGTGGGCTACAGTCCACGGGGTCGCAAAGAGTCGGACACGACTGAGCAACTTCACTTCAATATATGCAGAAGGTGGTGATAAATAATATGCTAGTCATCCTCATGAGATAAGAGGTGATCCCTTAGGGTTTCAGTTCAGTTCAGTTCAGTTCAGTTCAGTCGCTCAGTCGTGTCCGACTCTCCGTGACCCCATGAATCATAGCACGCCAGGCCTCCCTGTCCATCACCAACTCTTGGAGTTCACTCAAACTCATGTCCACAGAGTCGGTGATGCCATCCAGCCATCTCATTCTCGGTCATCCCCTTCTCCTCCCGCCCCCAACCTTTCCCAGCATCAGAGTCTTTTCCAGTGAGTCAACTCGTCGCATGAGGTGGCCAAAGTATTGCAGTTTCAGCTTCAGCATTTAGATTTGGTTAAAATTGGAAGCAAGCAAAGATAAAGTCAACAAACAGATGGTTTAAGGCAAGGATTTTCTATGTATTTGCATCCCTAATTTTCAGTTTTTCATGATAATTTCATGTAGAAAATAAGCATAGAGACATATAAAATTGGTTTGAATTATTTTCTTTCTCTAACAATGAAGCATAAATCTTTGACAATAACATAAATACTATGATTATTATTATTATTTTTTGCCAACCAATATTAAAGTTGTATAATCAGGGTTCTAATCATTTCTTGTGCTGCCAAAGTCACACATTGAACTGTAGCTGAAGGAAACAGGAAAAACCTCTGAGTTCAGTTATCTGGGTTCAGCAGCTTCGAAACTCTGTGTGTGTGAGTGTGTGATTTGTGATGGTTATGGCTGTTCATCAGGATGAAAGTTATGATGAATTTATGAGTAAATGTTTTTTTTTTTTCTCTTGGCATAAGTTATTTTCGTCAGTACTGTCTTTGGATGCCAGTTCGTGAAGCCGTTAATTTGCGCTATGAAGGACATCTTCGCAAAGCCCTCAAATCAGATCATTGGTGCTGAAACACTCTTAGTCTGTCTCTTTTATCTTGTATTTCATACATTATTGCTTACCCAGAGTTCCAGTTCTTCCGCTACTAGGTTCTCTGGTGATCTGTAGCAGAAGTTCTCCATGAATATGTGGCCACAATCTAATGTGCCATGACTGCAAGTGATAGACAAAGGTGATTTTTTTTCATGAATAACATGATAGTAAAGTTTGCATATGGTGTATTTTTTTTAATTGAACACTTTCCTTACACTATCACCCATTGTCTCAATAGCATTTTGATTTGCCATCTTGGATAGACTAGGAAGATTTGGAGTTACATAGTTGTCCTTGTGGAATTTAACACTATTGTCAATATGTCCATTAGGGCAAAGTAGACTCATTTCTCGGAGAAGGCAACGGCAAGCCACTCCAGTACTCTTGCCTAGAAAATCCCATGGACGGAGGAGCCTGGTAGGCTGCAGTCCATGGGGTCGCTACGAGTCAGACATGACTGAGCGACTTCACTTTCCCTTTTCACTTTCACACATTGGAGAAGGAAATGGCAACCCACTCCAGTGTTCTTGCCTGGAGAATCCCAGGGACGGGGGAGCCTGATGGGCTGCCGTCTGTGGGGTCACACAGAGTCGGACACGACTGAAGTGACTTAGCAGCAGCAGCAGCAGCAGCAGACTCATTTCTTCCTCACTGTGTTCTGGAAAACTATGACTGAGAAATCTGGTCTAGAAAATGCCACAATATTCAGATGTAGTGGTTTGACCTTTAACCAGGCAACCTAATACATTTTGTGTCATCATCATGACTAAAATGGGGATGGATTCTTTTAAAATGATGGTTTAGAAGCTGTGACCACCTCCACAGGCTTCAAGTGCTTAATTCATCTGTCTGTTCCAACTGCCTCAGAAACCAGCTCAGAACTTTTGTAGGTAGAGAAGAAATGTACTTACCTTTGAACTGAAGGAATCATTTTGGTGGATAATGTGTGCTGAGGAAGTAGAGTCAGTGAAGATACACAACCACTCTCAGTGTCTTTCTAGTTCAGTTCAGTTCAGTCACTCAGTCGTGTCTGACTCTTTGCGACCCCATGAACCACAGGACACCAGGCCTCCCTGTCCATCACCAACTCCTGGAGTTTGCCCAAACCCATGTCCATTGAGTCAGTGATGCCATCCAACCATCTCATCCTCTGTCATCCCCTTCTCCTCCTACCTTCAATCTTTCCCAGCATTAGGGTCTTTTCAAATGAGTCAGCTTTTCACATCAGGTGGCCAGAGTATTGGAGTTTCAGCTTCAACATCAGTCCTTCCAATGAACACCCAGGACTGATCTCCTTTAGGATGGACTGGTTGGATCTCCTTGGAGTCCAAGGGACTCTCAAGAGTCTTCTCCAACACCACAGTTCAAAAGCACCAATTCTTCAGCACTCAGTTTTCTTTATAGTCCAACTCTCACATCCATCCATGACCACTGAAAAAACCATAGCCTTGACTAGATGGACCTTTGTTGACAAAGCAATGTCTGCTTTTCAATAGAGAGGAGAGTAAACCATGAGGGTAGGGATGACTATGGGGAGAAAATGTGGGATTAAGAAGAGGATCTTTTCTGCTTCCTTCCTTTCTTTTCTCCCTTCCTTCATTCCTTCTTCCTTTCTTTCTCTGTCTCTTTTTTCTTTCTTCCTTCCTGTTTGCTGACAGAATTATGCATTCAGGAGAAAAATGATGAGGTAGGAGCGGATGAATATAATATAATTGTGAAAGCAAAGTCCTGGAGTAGATGAGAGAGTGACAGTGCACAGAGTGGGTGAGAGGAGGCTAGCCTTAGATTAGAGCAGGGAAAAATACATTTCTAGAAGCAGAAGGTAAAGCACCAATGTAAGTTGGCGGAGGAGAGGTGATGTGGATAACTTTTACGATTACTTTTATTTTCTCACTGAAGCTCATCAGCTGGTTTTAATGGGTGTGAAAGGATGATGGATGTTTGAAGAACGAAGGGAAGTGTATTCGTTTCCTGGGGATACTGTAACCAAGTACTACAAACTAGGTGGCTTAAAACAACAGAAATTTGTGGTCCCATAATTCTGGAGGCCAGAAGTCTGAAATAAAGATGTTGGCAGGATCAGACTCCCTCTGACATCTGGAGGGGAATCCATTCTTGCCTCTTCCCAGTTTCTGGGAGTTGGCTGGCAATGCATGGCATTTCTCTCTTGTCACCTGAAAAAAAAAAAAGGTATAATGTGAGAGCTGTGAGTTAAGTTTTGTTTGGGGCAAAATTAGGACTAGAGCCTGGGAGACAGCATTTCAGATGGCTCAGAAAAACTGCTCCCAAGACGTAAGCAGGAAAGTTCAGTGTTATGTGTGATCTTAGTGAAGGGGGGTACGTGTCATCAAGTACACATCTTGCCAGAGACTTGCTGCTTATCACAAGGTGCAGATGTCACTATTAAAGATTTTAGCGCTCTTGTTTTATGTCCCTGGATATGTTCTGGTGTCTTCTAGTTTATAGTCTATGGGAACTTGAGTAGCATTTATAGTCTACTGTTGTGTGAAACTTGTAGAAGTCTTAATTATGTTGAATTGGTTTATAGTGCCTTTCAGGCCTGCCATATCCTTCTACTTTTCTGTATATTCATTCTATTAACTTTTGAGAGTTACATATTGAAACTACAACTAAAAATTTAATCTGTCTACTTAAAAAAATAATTGTAATTATAGTGGAACTATATGTAATTTTGTTCTATATTTTCCAAGTCTCCTGTAAATGTGTTATCATATTTTCATGACTTAAAAAAATAAAGAGAAAAAAATGATTTTAGTGCTTTTCTAGATATGAGGAGATGCAAGAATTGGGCTAATAAAATTTTCTTCTGAAAATATCTAACTATCTAAAGGCCTATTCTTCCAGTTTTTCCCAAATCACAGAGTGCCTCATTCCTGACCTCCACCCCAAACTCCTTAGAGGGGTTGTTGAAGGTCACCAGTCACAGTGGCTCATGATTTATCCCTATAGAGGCAGATAGCAAGTGCCAGTGTTTAGCTGGCAGATTCTTCTCTGGGTCCTCTGTAATCACATGGTGTTTTTCCTGCTGTGTATCTCTCTCCTCTTATTAAATGAACACTAGTCACGTTGTGTGGATTAAGGGCCCACCATACACCAACATCCTGGTGGCTCAGTCGGTAAAGAATCTGCTTGCAATGCAGGAGACTCAGGTTCAATCCCTGGATTGGGAAGATCCCCTGGAGAAGGGAATGACAACCCACTCCAGTATCCTTGCCTGGAGAATTCTGTGGACAGAGAAGCCTGGCAGGCTACAGTCCGTGGAGTCATGAAGGGTCAGATACAACTGAGCATCTAATACTTTCATACACCAATATGATATCATCTTAATTAATTATATCTACAATGATCCTATTTCTGAATCAAGATACATTTTCAGATATCAGGGTCAAGAGTTCAACTTATTTCTTTTAGGAAGACACAACCCATTACAAGGAAATATAAAATAGTTGGTTTGGAAAAGAGATTGAATTGAGAAGGGTCACAAGGTAGGATTTCCAGCAGTTCTGAGGGTACACTGAAGGGTTGTAGTCACAAAGTTTAGGAGATCTCTGTCAGTTAGGTCACCTCTGAAAACACAGGTGTGTTTCTTTTATTGTTTTTGTGTTGTTTTTTTGTTCATTTCAGTTTGTTTTTTTTTATATATTTTTATTTTGTTCATTTGGCTGCACTGGGATCTTTAGTTGTGGCATGTGGGACATGTTCCTTGACCAGGGATTGAACCTGGGCCCCCTGCATTGGGAGCACAGTTTTATTTTAAACTAATAACTTCACTTTCTTGCCAGAGGACAAAACTATCACTTCTCCCAAAGGAAGCATGGGCTAGGCAACCAGCATAAACTTTTTTCTACTGAAACTGCTATGTGCTAGGAGTGCAAAAGATAAAATGTAAAGGCCCTGTTTATATTACATTCTCGTATTCTTACAAACATGACATTTCTCTTGTGCAGTGCAAATACACCTTTTCTACTGTTCAATCAACTGCTGAGTAAATCATTTTCAAAGCAGATAGATGGTTTCTTTTTCAGAGCTCTTCCAGATTATAAACAAAGAAACTCCCATAGAAACCTCACCAAAATATCTTTCCTTTATGGAGAGATATTTAAAGGCAACACCTGTAAAAATATCCTTCTCCAAGCTGTTTCTGAGGGCACAGAGAGAGAGAGTAGTCTATGCTTAATTCTTGAGAACCAGCCTGCACATTACTAATTTAGGGGAGCTGAGAATGACCAGGAAGTTGGGAGAAGAGAACTTTTCTAACAGTCAACTTCATCTTTACCAATGAGGAGAGGTTGAGAGAATAACTTATCCTTGGTTGCTAAGTTACTTGGACCTTGCTGGTGGCTCAGATGGTAAAGAATCTGCCTGCAATGTGGGAGACTGGGATTTGATCCTTGGGTTGGGAAGACCCCCTGGAGGAGGGCATGACAACCTATTCCAGTATTCGTGCCTGGAGAATCCCCATGGACAGAGGAGCCTGGTGGGCTACAGTCCATGGGGTCACAAAGAGTTGGACACAACTAAGCAAATAAGCACACACACTGAATTACTCAGCTGTGAAAGCAGGATTTGAGTCCAGTTTTATATAATTCTGATTTCTGTGACCTTCCTGTTTGACCACACTGCCAGCCTACTGTGTTTCTCTCTCTTCCTGGACCTTCGTGCTTTACTGTAATTTATGCATGTGTCTGTCACCTCTTACCAACTGGGATCTAACTGAGGGCAAAGCCTTTGTGGTACATCTTTTGTAATGCTTATAATGCCCTGTGTTAGGGTGAGGCTAGGTCTAAGAGGGAAAAGAATATGGTCACTTCCAGTTAATTGGCATATGACCAGAAATGGAACCCAGACATAGCCTGAGTGAGAGAGCTGAACCTTCACCACTAGACCAATAGGCTGCTAATTTGGATTTTGATGGTGAGCTGAGATTAGAGGAGTTTATTTGATAGAGGAATTCCTGGGGAAAATGTACAAGGCAGAAGGCATCACCAATACAGGGAGCCTAAGGCAGTAATCAATGTACCCGCTGTGAGTGGAGACAAGCAGGCCGGCATGGCTGGAGCTGAGCAGGCAAGGGGGCTTGACAGATGGGCAGGAGGCCTTGTAGGCTAGAATAAAGCAATGAGCATCCTCTTCTAAACATGATAGGGTGTCACTGGAGGGTCTCTGAATGGGGTAACATCATGATGTAGTTGACAGAGGAGGGACATGGCAATATTCAAGGGAGTAGCAGAGTGGATGGTGCTGAGGCTACAGCCTGGCACCCAGAGGTTCCCACACAGTGTAAAGAGGCTGGGGAGTTAGGAACTGAGGAGCTACCCTAAAGCCATCAGTGCACAGTGTTTGAGCTACTACAGAAGCCTAGCCTCAGTGTGGCCACAGGCTGGTAGGGCCCAAGAATATCTGGGTTTAACTAGGCCAGGATCTGCCATAGATTAAATATTCAATGGATATTTATTGAATCAAAATTATAGATGGTAACATTGTTTCTCTAAAGAAGACCAGGCAAATCCCCATGTTGAAGTTATCCCACTTTTCTTTCATCCCATTTGAGAAGGTTTTAGCAGTGGCTTCCTGAATATAATGAACCTTAAACTTCAATGTGAGACTCCTGCTAACAGTCACCAGGGATTAGGTGACTGACAGCTTGGTTCAATTCTCCTGGCCCTGAGAGTGTAGCAGACTTTCATGAGAGCATGTCTGGTTACGCAGCTGGGGAGGAGAGCAAGTCATATTCTGTTGACAGGGTGGAGGTGACCATGGGAATGTGGGCTGATCTGGAATCTTGACTGTCAGTAACATGGAAATGAGTGCCTTTGCTTACCCTCTGTAGGAGGCAGCGCTGAGCGGAGATGAATGAAAACTGCCCTGGAAACCAGGGGTTTTGGTCTTCACAGGCTTGTCCTTTCTCTACAATCTGACCTTGTGCAAACCACTTGTTTTTGTGAACCTCAAATGCTGTTGGGATTAGCTTGTTTTCTCTCCCCTTGAAATATCTGATGCATTTCCCCAGTTTCAGTGGGGTGTGTGAATCTAAGGCTTAGTGAATACTGCAGGGCCTGACTTATTTCATCACTCTCTCCTTTGGACGATCGGATTGCCACATAAACTGTGTCTGACTGAGGACTATTAGTTCTGGGCAATTTACATCTTATTTGAACAAATCTTTCCTACCCAACAGCAGAAATTAATCACTGAAATTTCATAATTGCTGCAAAGTGGGTTTAACTATACATCTTTACAATAGGTACCTGGCTAAATGCACTATAAATAGTCTCTGGTGTGCAACCAAAATATTTACTTAGGATCCAGAGGGGTAAATGGATATCCCAGTCTAATTACCAGTAAGACGGAAAGGGGTCACCCAACCAAACTACAATATTATAATTTACACAAGCCAGTTAGATGTTGTAATAAGAGGTAAAAGACAATGAGTTTACTAATTTTTTTAGTATAAATTCATTTTTTTCTCACCAATACTGTCTTCAAGGTCAGAGGGAGGTTTGAGAAATCAGATATTTTTTAAGCTTGTTAAAGCTTTTGAATCTAGTGTAAAGGAAACCCCAAGGTTCTGTCAATTCTGATTTGCTATTATACTCCTTCTAAGCACTCATGATGGGGCCTGAAAAATTTTATGTATAAGATAGAATGTTATGTGTTTCACTGCAAAGGTTTGTGAGCCACATCCTGCAAAAAAATGGTTTTAGGTATTTTCATCATAGAAATAAAAAAAAAATATAAAGTCAAACCTTACCTATTATGGTCATGTGCTTTAGTCCAGACTGCTTAAGTATTTAGGAAAAATGACAGAAGAATCATGTCTACCAAAGAATCTCAGCAAAAAAATTAAATTTTAATTGAGAGCATAAAAAAGTCTATTTCCAATAGGTAAAATGTATGATGAACTACATTTTATTTTAATTGAAATATAGTTGATTTACAGCTGTAATAGGTTATTACCGAGTACTGAGTATAGTTCCCTGTGGTGTGGTAGAACCTTGTTTATTTTACATATTTCAGTGTGTATGCTTCCCTGGTGGCTCAGATGGTAAAAAAATTTGCCTGCAATGCAGGAGACCCAGGTTTGAGCCCTAGGTTGGGAAGATCCCCTGAAGAAGGGAACGGCAATCCACTCCAGTATTCTTGGCTGGAGAATTCCATGAACAGAGGAGCCTGGTGGGCTACAGCGAACAGGGTCGCAGAGTTGGACACACTGAGAGATTACCTCACTCTCTCACTCATTGTGTATATGTAAATCCCAGGCTCCTAATTTATCCCTCCCTGTCTCTTTTCCGCTTTGGGAACCATAATTTTGTTTCGTATGTTACATTTTATTTTAGAAAGAGTCTTACAAACTGTCTGGAAAAGATAAGGTGACTAGACAAAAGAAAAAGAGACTTTCCATGTTAAAATGCATCTTTCTTAAAATTATATACATATGAATTATACAAGATTATACATATATGTATATGTATATATGTAATTTCTTCTTTTGACAAATATGTATTCAGCAGTTATAACATGCCAGGAGCTCTTCTAAGTGTTGACCCAGTTCTAGGTGTTGGGTATGCTAAAGGACATATAGCAGACAATATAAATTGATCAAATTAATCTATGAGGTCCTGATAATTTACTGAGTGTCTCTAGCAGTGTCTATAGAATGCCCAGCATTTTAAAAACCATAGTAGCTCAAGAATAAAATGTTGTGTGCTTCCATTCAAGAACCCTATTGTCTAGCTGGAGAAGTAGAACACACTTACTTGGAAAGTAATCGACAACATAAAAGCAAAACATGTACTGTGTGTTGTGCTCAGTCATATCTGACTCTTTGTGACCCCATGGACCATAGCTTGCCAGGCTCCTCTGTCCATGAGATTTCCCTGGCATGAATACTGAAATGGGTTGCCATTTCCTCCTCCAGGGGATCTTCCCCACCCAGGGTTCGAATCAGCCTCCTGTATCTCTTGCATTAGCAGGTGGATACTTTACTAGTGAACCAACTGGAAAGTCCATAAATAAATATATACTAACCTGGTATATGTTTTCACATTTTGGTGATATGACTCATATTGTGATGGAGTTTTGTAGCAAAGGTTTCAGGAGATACATAAATGGTGAATTACTGCTTGAAAGAACTGTAGAATGTAAGAAATTGGTATAAGGAGGAAGAATGAAGCAATGGCACGGTTGTTGGAGAGGAGGATAAAGAGCTGGAATACAGCCATTCTATGGAAATTAACTAACAATTAAAACTCCTACAGAGGAAGATAAAGTGTCTCCTTGTGTTTAAATGAAGACGTGCCAGTGAGAAAACTTCAAACACATTTGCAAACTCATTTGCCAAGTTTGCCTCATGGGGCCCTTGAAGACTCCTTGGCCACTGTTCCCCATTGTGATGGATCAAGGACTCTGTTCTCAGATTCTAAAAAAGAGACAGAATTTTTTGGAAAAAAATTTTTTTTTTCACTTCTTACACTGATCAAGCATTCAATATTTGTTTTCAAGTAAGTAGTTGCTATATTTACTCTTTTTCTCTCAAAACATTTCTTCCAGTTATTTCTTTGCCTGTCGTTGTTAGCTTTCTTCAGTTTATTACAGCAGCACTGACTAGCTTTGAAGACCCTTAAAGCCACAATGAGAAATATCTATGTGCTTTATCCTTTCCTATGGAAGTGTCAACTGGAAAAAAAAATAACAAGATAAGCTAAAAGTTTAGAATTGTGTTTTATTAGGCAAACTTTCTGAGGACTCAAGCCAGGGGGATAGCCTCTCAGAACACTCTGAACTGATCCAAAGAGGTAAGGAAGAAGCCAGGATATATAGGAGTTTTGCAACAAAAAACATGTAGTAGGAATGTAGTTGGAACATCAAAAGATTATCGCTAATTGAAAAGACTCTGATTCTGGGAAAGATTGAGGGCAGAAAGAGAAGGGGACGACGGAGGATGAGATGGTTGGATGGCATCATCGACTAGATGGACATGGGTTTGGGTGGACTCCGGGAGTTGGTGATGGACAGGGAGGCCTGGCCTGCTGCAGTTCATGGGGTCGCAAAGAGTTGGACACAACTGAGCGACTGAACTGAACTGAAAGGAAACCAGACATCTCAGGTTAATGTATTTAGCACTTTTCTATGTACAGGAAGATCAGCATCTGGGCTCATTGAAATCATTCCTTTGATGTGCACCTTAACTATCTAGGGCCAGTATCCTCTTTTTCTCCATCCTGAACCTCCTCTGGGTGTGTAGTAGGGGGTGCAGTGTTTGGCTTAATGAGAGAAATATCCTTTGTTTATGGATATGGCAGGTGACATTTTTCATCCACAGAAGCATTCTGGTGGACTTCCTGTTATCATCTTAAAGGTGGCATGTCTAATATTAGATATGATTCTTATTTAAAAGCATCAATAAAGGACCAAAGCCACACATGTCACAATGCTAAGCATGCCAGAGTGAGTTAAACAAGTTCTGCCTTCCAGGAGTGTACAACTTAAAAGTGTCACCAAAATCTTTCAGATGATCATTAGCTCATCTCTATGATATTACTGTATATTTTCAACTATTGCACATTACCAAAAGAGCATTTTGCAATGTGGTGTCCAGAGCTATACGCTGTATCCTGCTTTCAACATACCTCATTGAAAACTGACATCAGAGACACTCAACACATTTCGTCAAATGATTACTTTTAAAGCCCATTTTGAATATTTTGCCAAGTTTCTCCCTTTCATGAAATAGCTATATCCACAGCTTTTCTTTGCCAGATGTATCAGCTTACATTT
Organism: Moschus berezovskii; assembly: GCF_049115385.1. NCBI lineage: Eukaryota > Metazoa > Chordata > Mammalia > Artiodactyla > Moschidae > Moschus > Moschus berezovskii. The sequence goes on from NC_142475.1 coordinate 48,975,178, forward strand.
TTCTGTCCTGATCTAACTTTATCATAGATCTATAACCATATCTTCCTCAAGTATATACTCATATATTTATAATATCTCTTATCTTTGTTGAAAAATAACAATCTTTAATTAACAAGTTCAAAAAGGCTTTATTAGTAGATTACCCAAGAATGTGTGCATTACATGGTAAACATACTCAATTTTTTCTTTGGAAGAAAAATTGGTGAGCCTCACTTCTGAGATCTGCTCTAATATTTTTTTGAACCAGTATCTTAGTGAAACAGGGAGAAGGGGGCATGGCACAACCTTTAAAAGAATGACATGGCCATCATTCAGTTCAGTCACTCAGCCGTGTCCAATTCTTTGCAACCCCGTGAATCACAGCATGCCAGGCCTCCCTGTCCATCACCAACTCCCAGAGTTCACTCAGATTCATGTCCATCGAGTCGGTGATGCCATCCAGCCATCTCATTCTCCATTGTCCCCTTCTCCTCCCTCCCCCAATCCCTCCCAGCATCAGAGTCTTTTCCAGTGAGTCAACTAGTTGCATGAGGTGGCCAAAGTATTGGAGTTTCAGCTTTAGCATCAGTCCTTCCAATGAACACCTAGGACTGATCTCCTTAAGAATGGACTGGTTGGATCTCCTTGCAGTCCAAGGGACTCTCAAGAGTCTTCTCCAACACCACAGTTCAAAAGCATCGATTCTTCGGCGATCAGCTTTCTTCACAGTCCAACTCTCACATCCATACATGACCACGGGAAAAACCATTGCCTTGACTAGACGGACCTTTGTTGGCAAAGTAATGTCTCTGCTTTTTAATATGCTGTCTAGGTCGGTCATAACTTTCCTTCCAAGGAGTAAGTGTCTTTTAATTTCATGGCTGCAGTCACCATCTGGAGTGATTTTGGAGCCCAAAAAAATGAAGTCTGACACTGTTTCCACTGTTTCCCCATCTATTTCCCATGAAGTGATGGGACCAGATGCCATGATCTTCGTTTTCTGAATGTTGAGCTTCAAGTCAACTTTTTCACTCTCCTCTTTCACTTTCATTAAGAGGCTTTTGAGTTCCTCTTCACTTTCTGCCATAAGGGTGGTGTCATCTGCATATCTCAGGTTATTGTTATTTCTCCCAGCAATCTTGATTCCAGCCTGTGCTTCTTCCAGCCCAGCGTTCCTCATGATGTACTCTGCATAGAAGTTAAATAAGCAGGGTGACAATATAGGACAGGACAAAAGCTGGAACAACTAGGTCCAAGATGGGAGAAGAGTAGACTTTGAGTAGACCTTGAGCCTTATTATATGCTCACTGTAATATATTAGCATACAAAATAACACAACTACTAGTGCCTATGACAGTTCTGAAGTGAACCATAAAAGTCCAAAAAGTGGGCGGTGGCCTAATTCCTGGAAATCTTCACCACCTCCCCAAATTATTAGAATAATTCTCCCACTTATTAGCCTATGAAATTACCCAGCCCATACAGGATGCTTGGGGCTGGTGTACTGGGATGAACTAGAGGGATGGGATGGGGAGGGAGGAGGGAGGGGGTTCAAGATGGGGAACACATGTACACCCGGGGCAGATTCATGTCAATGTATGGCAAAACCAATACAATAATGTAAAGTAATTAGCCTCCAATTAAAATATTAAAAAAAAAAAAAGACTAACCACGGCATATTTTGGAGCTCCTTGCCTTCTGAGAGAACACTCTGTCTGTGGAGTGTGTTTCTCTTGAAATCCACTTCTTACCTATCACTTCATCTCTGAATTCTTTCAAGATGAAGCCAGAACCTTAAATTCACTGGGACCACCAGCACTCTTAAATATTCATGAATGTTCAAAAACTAGCAATAGTTTCTAAAACTTCAGTCCCAAGTCTCTGACTGTAAGGCTGCTACTGCTGCTGGTAAGTCACTTCAGTCGTGTCCGACTCTGTGTGACCCCATAGACGGAAGCCCACCAGGCTCCCCCATCCCTGGGATTCTCCAGGCAAGAACACTGGAGTGGGTTGCCATTTCCTTCTCCAGACTGTAAGGCTAGTCACTCTAATTATCCAGAAATGCTATTACAAAGCAGAATATGACAAGGTTGGGAATAATATTCAAAGATGCATGTTGTATTTATTGTATATAAAAGATTATGGGCAATGTGTGTATATGTATGTGTGTTTATGTATGTATCTATATATGTATACATAGATGTACACACACACATATATATCACAAGCTTTACTACAAGAGACAGAAAATCAAGAGGAGAGTCAGGAGAGAGAAGAGAAAGAGGAATAAAAAATAGAGTGTAAGGTACAGCAGTGACAACATTTAGAAAAGATGGGCTCGATAAAGGACAGAAATGGTATGGACCTATCAGAAGCAGAAGATATTAAGAAGAGGTGGCAAGAATACACAGAAGAACTGTACAAAAAAGATCTTCACGACCAAGATAGTCACGATAACGTGATCACTGACCTAGAGCCAGACATCTTGGAATGTGAAGTCAAGTGGGCCTTAGAAAGCATCACTATGAACAAAGCTAGTGGAGGTAATGGAATTCCAGTTGAGCTATTTCAAGTCTTGAAAGATGATGCTGTGAAAGTGCTGCACTCAATATGCCAGCAGATTTGGAAAACTCAGCAGTGGCCACAGGACTGGAAGAGGTCAGTCTTCATTCCAATCCCAAAGAAAGGCAATGTCAAAGAATGCTCAAACTACCGCACAATTGCTCTCATCTCACACGCTAGTAAAGTCATGCTCAAAATTCTCCAAGCCAGGCTTCAGCAGTATGTAAACCGTGAACTCCCAGATGTTCAAGCAGGTTTTAGAAAAGGCAGAGGCACCAGAGATCAAATTGCCAACATCCGCTGGATCATGGAGAAAGCAAGAGAGTTTCAGAAAAACATCTATTTCTGCTTCATTGACTATGCCAAAGCCTTTGACTGTGTGGATCACAATAAACTGTGGAACATTCTGAAAGAGATGGGAATCCCAGACCACCTGACCTGCCTCTTGAGAAACCTGTATGCAGGTCAGGAAGCAACAGTTAGAACCGGACATGGAACAACAGACTGGTTCCAAATAGGAAAAGGTGTACGTCAAGGTTGTATATTGTCACCTTGCTTATTTAACTTATATGCAGAGTACATCATGAGGAACGCTGGGCTGGAAGAAGCACAAGCTGGAATCAAGATTGCTGGGAGAAATATCAATAACCTCAGATATGCAGATGACACTACCCTTATGGCAGAAAGTGAAGAGGAACTCAAAAGCCTCTTGATGAAAGTGAAAGAGGAGAGTGAAAAGGTTGGCTTGAAGCTCAACATTCAGAAAACAAAGATCATGGCATCTGGTCCCATCACTTCATGGGAAATAGATGGAAAAACAGTGGAAACAGTGTCAGACTTTATTTTTTTGGGCTCCAAAATCACTGCAGATGCTGATTGCAGCCATGAAATTAAAAGACGCTTGCTCCTTGGAAGGAAAGTTATGACCAACCTCGATAGTATATTAAAAAGCAGAGACATTACTTTGTCAACCAAGGTCCGTCTAGTCAAGGCAATGGTTTTTCCCATGGTCATGTATGGATGTGAGAGTTGGACTGTGAAGAAAGCTGATCGCCGAAGAATCGATGCTTTTGAACTGTGGTGTTTGGAGAAGACTCTTGAGAGTCCCTTATACTGCAAGGAGGTCCAACCAGTCCATTCTAAAGGAGATCAATCCTGGATGTTCATTGGAGGGACTGATGCTAAAGCTGAAACTGCAATACTTTGGCCACCTCATGCGACGAGTTGACTCACTGGAAAAGACTCTGATGCTGGGAAAGGTTGGGGGCGGGAGGAGAAGGGGACAACGGAGAATGAGATGGCTGGATGGCATCACCGACTCTGTGGACATGAGTTTGAGTGTACTCCGGGAGTTGGTGATGGACAGGGAGGCCTGGCGTGCTGTGATTCATGGGGTCGCGGAGAGTCGGACATGACTGAGCGACTGAATTGAACTGAACTGAACTGAACTGAATGGGAAAATGCCACAATATTCACAGAGGAGATGGCCAGTGACAAAGAGAAAAGACAAAAACAATCTCTGCATTTGGCAATGCTGATGACTGTGAAAAACTGTACTCCACTGTCCTTGATATCACCATCATAGGAGTGGGAAGGAAGTGGCAATGAGATGGACAAGAAAAGCAAAGAAAAACAACAGGCGAGGACCTCATTGAAAAGACCAGTGCTGAAGCTGAATCTTCAATATTGTGGCCAATTTATATGAAGAGATAACTCACTGGAAAAGACCTTGATTCTGGAGAAGATTGAAGGCAGGAGGAGAAGGGGCAATAGAGGATGAGATGGTTAGATAGGGTTAGATGGTGAAGGACAGGGAGGCCTGGAGTGCTGCAGTTCATGGTATCACAAAGAGTCAGACACGACTGGGTGACTGAACAACAGCAATAACAAAAATCCTCCTTGGGCTTCCTGTAGCATGGAAGGTAAAGAATCTGCCTGCCAATGCAGGAGACCTGGGTTCGATCCCTGGGCTGGGAAAATCTCTTGGAGAAGGGAATCGCAACCCACTCCAATATTCTTGCCTGGAAAATCCCATTGACAGAGGAGCCTGGCAGGCCGCAATCCGTGGGGTCTCAGAGAGTTGGATGCGACTGAGTACACACGTATCATCCAAGATAAATTGCTTCTTTGTCAGAAAAGATTTTAGGGGAGGGGAATGTATATTAGGAATCTCATAGAACTTATAGGAAGTTTGAAAAATCATTTCTAAAAAACAGGAGTGCAAGGCCTACAGGGGACATTGCCTGTGGATGTCTCCTGTTAAGTTTTCTTAAGATACCACTGCTCAGGCTCCCAGACTTTTGGCTGTACTGCCACCATTGCAAATCTCCAACTGGCCTGAGAATTTATGTTATTTCTTGCTGATTTGAATCCTGGGGGAAACAACCTGGTTTTCTGAGTCTAAGTCATGAGTCCATTCTTTAAGCCGAGGAATAAGGAGAAGGAATTTCTGGCTCTCTGTAACTACTGCTAAAAACATACATGGTGGAATTTTAAATGAATTGGAAGGGAGCTGGATGCAGGGCCTCAGAAATTGATTAAAAAACCCTACAGTACTTGCCTCAAGGGCCACCTGTGGGTGCATCCAAGCCCATAAGGTCTTATGGAATGAGTTCTTTGCCCAAGAAGGATAGTAATTACAGCGGACACCAATCAGAAATTGAAAAGTAAAAATGTGACTCATATGGACTCAGTAGTTTATGTGGGGTTTGATAAACTGAAAAGGATACAAAGAGAAGGCAGTCAACAAAACCACAAGATAGGAGGTGTGCCTAAGCAGAAGGCATGAAATAAGACTTAGAAGTTGGGACCAGCAAAGACAAAGATTCTTTTGATCATCATGAGCACAAAACTAAAGGAAGGGTTATTGGAAACCTTATACTGAGGTGAAACAAGATAATCTGGTTTCTAGAGCTGTTGGTATCATGAATGACCTTTCTTGTTTTGTTTTTAATTTTTTTAATTGAAGTGTAGGTGCTTTGCAATGTTGTGTTAGTTTCTGCTGTACAGCAAAGTGAATCAGCCACATGTATACATATATCTCCTTTTCCTTGAATTTCCTTTTCATTTCAGTCACCACAGAGCATTGAGTATAGAGTTCTCTCTGCTATACAGTGAAGTGAATTGGAAGTGAAAGTTGCTCAGTCATGTCTGACTCTTTGCAACCCCATGGACTATATAGTCCATGGAATTCTCCAAGCCAGAATACTGGAGTGGGTAGTCTTTCCCTTCTCCAGGGGATCTTCCCAACTCAGGAATCAAACCCAGGTCTCCTGCATTGCAGGTGGATCTTTATCAGCTGAGCCACAAGGGAAGCCCATGCTGTGCAGTAGGTTCTCATTAATTATCTATTTTATACACAGTGGTATTTATATGTGAATCCAAATCTCCCCCCGCCTTGGTATCCATACATATGTTTCTATGCCTGTGTCTCTATTTCTGCTTTGCAAATAAGTTCAGCTATATAGTTTTTCTGTATTCCACATCACATGCATGCATTAATATATAGTATTTGTTTTTCTATTTCTGACTTACTTCACCTTATATGACAGTGTATAGGTTCATCCATATTTCTGTAAATGACACAATTTCATTCTTTTTTATGGCTGAGTAATATTCTATTGAATATATGCACCACATCTTCTTTATCATTCTTTTACCCATTATTGATTTATCATAAAACATGGATATTCCTATATCATTTATTTTCCATGTCTTCTCAAAATAATCTGTTCTAATTAGGTAAAAAGCTAAACTCTTCTAACAAATAGATTGAAAAAATAAAATAGTTTACAAGAGATAGACTTCTCTATGTTGCCATCTGGCCATAGCAGACTGATGGTCTTTACTCCATGGAGTCTAGACATCTTTGCTAACTTTAACTTGAGACTTTCAGAGTTGTTCTAGTAATATCCATTCCAGCCAGGAGAAAGGAAAGGGAAAAACAAGTTCCAGAAAAGCATTTTTCCCTAGCGATTTGGAAGTTCCCCTGGTCACTTCTGGGCTTTCCTGGTGGCTCAGATGGTCAAGAATCTGCCTGCAGTGTTGGAGACCTGGGTTTGATCCCTGGGATGGGAAGATCACCTGGAGAAGAAAATGACAGCCCACTCCAGTATTCTTTTCTGGAGAATCCCCACAGACAAAAAAGTCTGGAGGGCTACAGTCCATGGGGTCACAAAGTGTCAGACATGACTGAGCGACTAAGCACAAACACACATATCAATTCTACTCACATCCCAGTGGTGATGACCACATCCATTCACAAGAGAGACTGGAAAATTTTGTCTTTCTTCTTGGAAAAGAGAAGATTTGGGGTAGAGAGAGGATAACGTTATCCTGTTTTCTCAGGTAATTTGAGTAGGACCCTGGTCCCAATGAGCCCTACCTTTACTGGAAAGGTATAAATGATGCATGAACACCCTAAGGAAGAAACAAAAAGGGAGCATTTAGTAGATAGACAAATGTAGACATATTGATTTCAAATGATTTTTTTTTACTATATTTTAAGGTACAGTATTCTTATTATTGTGCTATATTATTATTTTGCTGGGCTTCCCTGGTGACTCAGTGGTAAAGAGCCTGCCTGCCAATGCAGAAGGCACAGGCTTGATCCCTGGGTGGGGAAGATCCCCTGGGGGAGGAAATAGCAACCCACTCCAGTATTCTTGCCTGGGAAATCCCATGGACAGAGGAGCCTGGTGGGTTGTAGTCCATGGGATCACAAAAGAGTTTGACACAACTTAGTGACTAACAACATTATTGTGCTAACCCATTTCCCCATCCTACCTGAATGAGTCAGTCTACAGAACATTTTTCTTTTTTTTCTGCCAAAAATTTCATTTATTTTCATATCATCCTTTTATGGAACCATGACAACATCCATTTTCTTTTCTGTACAAAGTCATGTTTTTTCAAACATTTATTTATTTTATTTTTGGCTGTACTGGGTCTTGTTGCTGCATGGGTTTTTTTCTAGTTGCAGTAAGCAAGGGCTACTCTCTCGTTGTAGTGTGTGGGCTTCTGATTGTGATGGCTTCTCTTGTTGCACAGCACTGTCTCCAGGGTCTGTGGGAGTTGCAGTTCCTGGGCTCTAGAGCACAGGCTTGGTAGTGTGGCACAAGGGACCAAGCCCAGGTCTCCTGAATTAGCAGGATGATTCATAACCACTGGACCACCAGGAAAGTCCTACAAAGTCATTTTTAACTAAAAAATGCCTGGTGCCTGGCCCTGTCCTCCTTTTCGGGGCCTACGCACGGTCCTCCAGCGCTCAGGAATACCAGCTGCCAAAGGCTCCCAGCTCTGCCCTCACCGGGAATCTCCATGTCTGCTGGAAACTGTCTTGCCCCAAGTTTATGCTTCATGCTCTCATCCCTCAGGGGCCTGTCTACAGTCAATGCCAAGGGGAAACTCTGCAGCCTTCTTTGGTCCAGGATTCCCTGTGGGATTGATGGCTGAGGCTTCAGTCAGAACCATACCATCAGCTTTGCCCTTTCCAGTTCTGTCGCCTTACTCAGTGAGAACATTCCTGAATTCTCCTGAGAACACTCTCCCAATAAACCTCCTGAATACACATCCACATATGGGAATCTCTTTTCACAGAATCCAAACTGATATGTTATATGAAGAAAATTTTATGATGAGAATTTGATCAATAATGAGTGAAGTATGAGAAAATGTCAATATGATACAGTAATTTGGTTTCAACTTTTAGATACATTTAAAATCTTGTTTTCAGCTAGAATTCCATCCCAAGTCAACAAAGAGCAAGTACCTGTGTTTCATTAAGTTTGCAGGGGAAAAAAACCCAGAAAATGTTCTGAATGTTGCTGAATCCTGAAATGACAATGGAGAATTGAAAACTGGAGGATAAAAAGATCAGTTGGACAAACATAGTCTTTGGTTTTTTATTTCATAATGTACTTATTAGAATGAATATTGTATTACATTAATCAGGTAGCTTCTGAAATCTTTCCTTTATCTTTAGGAAATGGAATAAACAATGAATGTTTTTATAGAAAACCATATGTATATGCAAGATCAAAATATTCAAAATCTACATGATTTTATTTTCAAATGTATTATAAAAACAATTTTAATCTGAATGGTATTTTATATTATGCAATATTAAACGTCCATATCATATCTATTAAGATAAATGAAATTCACATCTAACATTGCTTGTTTATCTTTCCTAGACCTACCATGAGAAAATATCAATATTCCAGCACTTAAAAAAATGATTCATCTGTTAATCACATGTTCAATATTATTTACTCTGAACCCAGTAAACATGTTTATTCTATTTAGCTACCAATCCAGTTCAGTGAGAAAAATATTTCAAATAATGAATACAAAATGTAACTAGATTATTTAGTAGCTAGAAACTGATGCTAAATTTTTGCAGTCTGAGAATGATGTGAAAATAAAGGACATTACAAATCATTCCTATTGTCTGATGAGTTTAATTTCCAACTAGCAGATCTGGACAGTTTCTTTTAATCAGTTTAGTGGGTTTTTGTGTTTTTGTTTTGAAATATGAAGAGCACCCCACCCCCCACCCCCGCAAAAAAAAAAGCAGAAAAGTCAAATGGTTTCTAAAATATAGGCATCTGGTAACATATGCTCATATATTTCAGTTTTTAAAATCATATGTTGTTCTGGCTAAAATTTAGAGACTTTGCATGAATGCTGCTGGTTTCATCATAAACATGCCTTTCTTATTTTAATGACCTGTGACTACAAATCCTTTGCCTTCCTATACCCATGTATGCTTGTTTTATTCTTTATGAGAAACTTTTGAATATTGCTTCCAGTCATTGCAATTTTCAGCCTTTTCATTTTAGATCTTAAATTTCCTCTCCTCAAACTAGAGGATTCTCCAAAAAGACCCCAATATACCCTAATGCATCTTTGAATTTCACTCTGATAAGTGAGTGAAAGATAATAATACTGATGGTGTTGTTTGCATTTGTTAATATGTCGGTCATGTGAAAGACAAAGAATATTATGATAAATAGTGTGCTTGCTAGTGTTGGCAAAAATACAGATGTATAATCAAGACGACTGGTCTTTTATGACACTGCTGTGCATCATTCCCTACTTCTTGGTTGAGGTTGCAAATTGTCACAGGAAAAGGATTTTGTGGTTGGGTGTCAGACCTGCCTTTCTCTGTCTATCTATTCCTCAACAGACCCATGGCTTTGACCTCAAAATTAGGTGTCCTATGTTTCCAGCCTTCTTGTCTTACTTGCTATTAATACCATGTGTTAGAGTTCACTGCTTTTATATTTATGGGCTCCCCAGCTGGCTCAGTGGTAAAGAATCTGCTTGCAATGCAGGAGATGTGGGTTTGATCCCTGGGTCAGGAAGATCCTCTGGAGGAGGAAATGGCAATCCACTACAGTATACTTGTCCTTTAATCTTGGGGCATTCCTCTGCCCCCAGGACAGCTCTGATGAGTTCACTTTGGGGTGAACTCAAGCTCCACCACACCGTTGACACAGCTCAGGCAGGTGAAACATCCATAGTATCAAAAGACTCCTTAACCTCAGGGTAACAATTAGGGAAATCATGATGAAGGGATCCCAGGAATCTTCCTTTTGTCAGCGCTCAACATCTCTTAGAAAAGCAACTGATCTAGAACTGGCAAAGCCTTCCCTTGTCACTAGATTAAAAGTCGACTGATAATAAATATATCAGAAGCTGTCTTCAGTATAGGTATCTCCACCATACCCAGAGAGTTCTGGTCTCTTCATAGACTGTGGTCAGGGGTATGCAGACCTAATCTACTGTGGACTCAGAGCCCTTTGCAAGTACATCCAACAAGCTCAAGCCTGAAATTTGCCCTGGTTCATGTAGATATTTACTATCTGTAATGACCCTAGATGTAGAACACTGTCTTTGTGTCCCAGTTTGTGCCTCTAGAAATCAGAAAGGAGAGCTTGTGTTTGATGCCAGTGCTCTGTGCTGGCGTTTGCTCTGTGCTGGTACAACAGTAACCTCAATTTGATGGTTTTTCTTCCCTTTGTGTTAAATGGAAATCGTGATTATCTGAAATAACCTTCTAACTTTTCTTGTGGTATAATTTACAATGGAAAAGAAAAACAGCTAACGTCTTTGAGTGGATGATTCTAAAATTAAACAGGAAGTATCACTTTTATAAAGGGTTTAGAAATTGAGTAAATTAATCTAAGCCACATCAGTGAGTTAGTGAAAAGGTTGAGAACAGATTTCATGTTTCAGGACATATGGTCTGGTTCTTAGACTCCTTGTCTACTGTCTCACTGGGTGTTCTTGGAAAAATCACTTCCCATATATTCCTTTTATGGGAAAATTACATTGACTCCATCTTATAAATGTACTAAGGGAAGTCTAAAATCCCCTGAGGGCTAGGTCGGTGTCTGTTTTCGTGGGCATTGCTGTCTCTCCTAATTGAGGGGGACATTCTCGATGACTTACTATCTGGGCATATTTCAAAAGACCAACCCAAGGCAAAGTCCACATCTCCTTAACCCACAGAACTTTTATAGACCCTCATTCCTGGGATGGGTTCTAGGGATCCTGGAGGAGAGATTCTGACAGTTATCCCAGACTTAAAATGCTTCAGACTTCTGTCTTCAAGAATTTCCACTTCCCCTTCAATTCTGAGTAGAAAAGCAATTGATCTAAATTTGATAAAGCTTTCCCTTGTGACTAGATTGAAAGTTGGCTGAGAATAAATATTTCAGAAGGCACCTTGATGATAGTATCTATCATACCCAGAAAGTTCAGGTTTCTTCATAGACTATGGTCAGGGGTGTGTACTCAGGCCTATGCAAACTGTGGACTCAGAAGAGCCATTAGCAAGTACATCCCCAAAGCACAAGCCTGAAATTTAAAATGCTTCAGTCTTCTGTCTTCAAAATTTTCCACTTCAATTCTATATTTATGTAAGAAAGACACTGTTACTTGTAAATAAACACTTGCCAATTCCCTGGTGGCTCAGAGGTTAAAGCGTCTGCCTCCAATGCGGGAGACCCGGGTTCGATCCCTGGGTCGGGAAGATCCCCTGGAGAAGGAAATGGTAACCCACTCCAGTATTCTTGCCTGGAGAATCCCATGGATGGAGAAGCCTGGTAGGCTACAGTCCATGGGGTCGCAAAGAGTCGGACACGACTGAACAACGGAACAGAATTTGTTAACACAGCTCTTCGATTCTTCTGGCCCTTTTAAGCAGCACCTTTGGACAGTAATGGGGGAAGAGTTGGAGAAAGAAGTTCCAGGGAGAAAAAGCAGCTTTGACATTCCGAGATCAGAGCCACAGGTGGTACTGACTGCAAGTCCAGTCTAGGTAAAGAAATGGAAATTCCTATTTTGATGCTATTTCTATGAACATAACAGAGTGATATTGACCAGAAAGTCATTGAGGTTGTCCACCCAGACTCATGATAATACTTGAGAGAAGCAGAGGAGACCCATCTGAGTCCCTCACCAGAGTGATGCACTTGGGGATTCAGGGCCACTTAACCTTTCAGCTGGGGTTTCCCAGGTAACTCAAATGGTAAAGAATCTGCCTGCATTGCAGGAGACTGGGATTTGATCCCTGGGTTGGGAAGATCCCCTGGAGATGGAGATGGCAACCCACTCCAAAATTCTTGCCTAGACAGAGAAGCCTGGCAGGCTATAGTCCATGCGGTCGCAAAGAGTCAGACACGACTGAGCAACTAACATATACACGTACCTTTTAGTTCTACCTGATGGTCTCAAGTGGACCCACTCATGGAAATATTGCCAAGTCAATGTTTGTCTCTAGTTCACTCTATTCTAGAGTTTAGATGAGGTGGTGAGAGGCTGACAAAGCTGGATTCCAGAGTCCTCACTAACCATTCAAACCATAAAAATCCTGATTTGAACAAGACTCACCTCTATGATTTCATTGGGAAGAAAATCATGGCACTAAGTTCTTCATTAAGTTTATTACAAATAAGGCAGAACGACTTCATGTGTAAATAGAATTTTCCTCATAGCTAAAATATATATTTCTACTTTTATATTTTCCATCACAGTAAAATCATTGATCTGACTCTGTTGCAAGGAAACAGAGCTCTGTCTCCCTTGATACTGACATCATGACCAAAAAGAGATTTTTTTTCGTAAAATATCATCAAAACATGAACCACATCAAAAATGTGACTCATAGAGTCCCCATGCCCAATCAGTCCACTGAAACTAATGGTACCAATTACAGCATGCCTATAGTTTCTTTTAAATTCTTCCAAAAATGATATACTGAGTGAAATGTATAAGCTATTAAAAATGAAGAGCAAACAGGCAACTGGAAACGAAAGTGCTAACATGCCACTTTAAGTGGGAACACATGGTCTGTTGGAATACGGGTGTGGAAAATAAATAGTAAGATGAGGGATTATGAGTATGAATGACATTACAGCCAAGTGTCTTTAAAGCCTTAATGAGATCTGTTTTCCTTCTTGTCTACTCTCTTCCATCACTCCATCATTCTTGGGCTACTTCCAGGTTCGGGGGAATCAGCAGAAACAATATCACTAGTAAAAAGTCATTGATATTGACATTTCTCAAGTGAAACTTATGGATTGATCCATGGGGCTCTAATAGAGCCAAAACTATTTTGCATGCTATCTCATCAATAGAGCACAAACTGGACTGATAGGTCTTTGCTTTGGAGATGGGGTTTTTCATGATTCATTCACTGATTTTTTTTTCATATATACTACAACAAAATGACTAATCTGTTCCATTCAAATGATGAGCCTTAAGCTAAGAAGTCTTTCCTTTCAAATAACAATAGTCAAAATATATAACGTCCCAATGGACAGCAAGGATAGTGATGAGGACAAAATAAAAATTACACTGATACTTAAGGTTATTTTCACTTAAATAAAAAGCAATTAACTTTCTTTACTCAGAATATTTTTCATGAACAAGTAACAATACTACACAACTGAAGCCTATGGGAGTGGATTCATTCTCTCTCATCACTCCTCAATATAATCACCAACCTCACTTATTCACCCCAAGGCAAACCAGTCCTAAAGAAAATAGTATGTACACTGAAGAATAGGAGCCATTGTGGTGATAAACATATACAGACACAAGAATTGGAAAGAAATTGATGCTTTTGAACTGTGGTGTTGGAGAAGACTCTTGTGAGTCCCTTGGACTGCAAGGAGATTCAACCAGTCCATCCTAAAGGAGACCAGTCCTGGGTGTTCATTGGAAGGACTGATGCTGAGGCTGAAATTCCAATACTTTGGCCACCTCATGAGAAGAATTGACTCACTGGAAAAGACCGTGATTCTGGGAGGGATTGGGGGCAGGAGGAGAAGGGGATGACAGAGGATGAGATGGCTGGATGGTGTCACCAACTCGATGCACATGAGTTTGGGTGAACTCTGGGGGTTGGTGATGGACAGGGAGGCCAGGTATGCTGCGATTCATGGGGTCGTAAAGAGTCGGACATGACTGAGCGGCTGAACTGAACTGAACTGAAAGGGAAAGCTCATTGATCTTTCTCTTTGCTTGGTTTTTGGTTGGATATGTTGATTGGTTGGGACGATTTTGCTAACACCTGTGAACAAATTAATACTTCTTGCTAAACCCTCAAAAGATAAGCAAAGTTATCAGGTAACATTCCCACTATGTAAGGCATGTTTGGAAGAGATGTTATGAACAGAGAGCAAACACTGGTTTAATATGGCAGCCATAGAGGGGGTCACTAGAACTTGGACTTAGGCTTATGGAGTTGTTTCATATTTAGCTTCCTGCTGGAGACATTCATTCACCAGCTAAGTGGTCTTGATTGAATGGAGGGTGAAAGGTCCAAAATGCCATTAGAAAGAATGAAGAATTAATGTGTGAAGTCAGGAAGAAGACATTTTTCTAAGGAGGCAAAGGAAAATTCAAATCTTACAATACTTCTCATGTGTATTTTTACTCCAGTTACAAGTTTGTTTGTTTGAACAAGTCTGTTTGAGTGCTGCTTTATATGGGACAGTGGTTAAGGGCACAGATTTCTGGGTTGGGCAGTTTGGTTAGATATTAATTTTGTTGCATATGATTTTTTTGACTCTTTGGCAAATTGTTAAACTCTTGGAGTTTCCAATTCCTTAGCCATCAGGTTGGATGATTATCTGCATGGGTGAGAATTAAATGAGATAGTGCAGGTAAAAACTTAGTAGAATATCTGGTGAGAATTAGTACTCAATACATGGAAGAGACTCTGGTCCTCTATCAACCTCTCTCTTTATCATTAGGCTCCAGTCTAGTTCTCTTTCTTTCTCTCTTTGGGCTTTTCAGACTCATTCTCATTCCCCACTCTGGTAGTTTTATCTCTTACCAGTCTTTTGATCTTTCTTTTTAATCTTTTTTTTTTTTTTTAGTTCTACACCTATTTTTTTTCCTTTTAAAAAAATTGGAGTATAGGTGCTTTACAGTGTTGTGTTTCTGCTGTACAACAGTGTGAATTAGCTTTATGTGTACATATTTCCCCTCCCTCTCATGCCTCCAACCCACATCCCACCCATACAGATTATCACAGAGAACTGAGCTGAACTCCCTGTGCTATACAGCAGCTGCCCACTAGCTACCTATTTCACACATGGTAGTGCATATTTGTTGTTGTTTAGCCACTCAGCTGTTTTTGACTCCCTATGACCCCATGGACTGCAGCATGCCAGGCTTCCCTGTTCCTTCACTATATCCCGGAGTTTGCTCAAACTCAAGGCCATTGAGATTATGATGCCATCCAACCATTTCATCCTCTGTCACCCTCTTCTCCTCCTGCCCTCAATCTTTCCCAGCATCAGGGTCTTTTCCAGTGAGTCAGCTCTTTACATCAGGTGGCCAAAGTATTGGAGCTTCAGCTTCAAGTCCTTCAGATGAATACTCAGGTTTGATTTCCTTCAGGCGGTGTTTATACATCAATCCTAACCTCTCAGTTTGTCCCACACTTCCCTTCCCCTTTATCTGTTACCACTCTTGTCTTCCATAAGTACATACTAACTTTCTTGTCCTTCCTGGTCTTCAAAAGGAAAACTTCTTTGTGTCTTAGGACATAGTCTTTTGCTTTTACTGCTCCCTGGGTAGTATTTTTCCTGATTTTCCTGTGGTTATTTTCTTCTCTTTGGTTTGCGCTCATCTTTCATGTCACATTCTTACTTAGACTTTTCCTAAACATTCCAGCAACAGTAGCTTCCCTGGCTCTCCAGCCACTGGCATGTCCCGATCTTATTTTCTTCATAGTTCTTATCACTAGCTTACACTGCTTTTCACATTTATTGGTCTACCTTTCTCCACTGGAATGTAAGTTCCATGAGACCATGTCTGCATGTCCAGCATCTAAAATTGTGCACTAAAGAGTATTAGAATCAGTCTTCAAATGAAGGAGGGTAGTCTTGGTCTTTTATTTTAGTTAACCTTTATATTTTAAATCTATCATTAGATTTTAAAATTTATTTTTTTATTTATTCATTTATTTTTGGCCTCAGTGTGTCTTCATTGCTGTGCATGAACTTTCTCTAGTTGTGGTGAGCAGGGGCTACTCTCTAATTCCGGTGCTCAGGCTTATTGAAGTGTCTTATTGCAGAGCATGGGCTCTAGGCACATGGGCTTCAGTAGCTGCAGCCCCTCAGCTGTAGAGAGCGGGCTCAGTAGTTGTGGAACATGGGTTTAGTTGCTCTGTCGCATGTAGGATCTTCCCAAATCAGGGATTGAACCATGTTCTTTGCCTTGACAGGTGGATTTTTAACTTATGGACCACCAAGTAAGTCCTTCCATTAACCTTTTACAACAAATCCTTCAATCAAGCTAGTTTGGAATTTTGAAGCATTTGGAGGAGTTCTGCAAACCAATTAAAATAGGTGTAATTGTTTAAGATAAGAGTACTCTAAAAGTTTACCAGTTTAGAAGTTTTTCCAGTTCAAATGGTCATCAGTTTCCCTGGTGGCTCAGATAGTAAAGAATTTGCCTGCAGTGCAGAAGACCTGGGTTTGATCCCTGGGTCAGGAAGATCCCCTTGAGAAGGGAATGGCAACCCACTCGAGTAATCTTGCCTAGAGAATTCTCTGGACAGAGGAGCCTGGAAGGTTACAGTTCATGAAGTCTCAAAAAGTTGTACATGACTGAATGACTAACACAACAGGATTTTAATAGTGACTCAAACTGATAAGACACTAGAGGCAGTCCCATAAAGTGCAAAAGATGCAGACCTCACAAGATCCAAATGGTCCCCTCCCAAGCGCAGTCTAAGAAAGCAAAGACCTTTTGTTACATCACTAATAAAGTGACAAAGGTTGAGATGACAGAGCCCTTTATGGACTGACACATCTTATGACAAACTCCCCTGAGAGTTGGCATGACTGGACAAACAGACTGCTTGGAATCCCAGGCTGCCACATGTCCACCAGTACATGCTTTCCAGATGGCAGAGAGAATTTTCTCACTGTTCAACAAACCAAACTCTCAAAATGAAAGGAAACCTTAATCAGACCAATGGTTTCCTACTTATGACAGCAGAGAGAGACAAAGAAAAAGTGACCATCTATGAAGGAAAAGGGATCAACAAACCAAGAGTACTCTATCAAAGTTCCCCAAGAGTTGCCAAGTCCAAGGATCTGGCCCTACAAGTATTTTTTACTGCTCACCTAATTTTAGAAAAGAGAAAAATTTGTTCCACTCTTGCCTCCAACAGATCCTGCAGGTGGAGACTCAGGAGGCTGGCTGACATGGAAGCATTCTTACCTTCTACTGGCTTTTCTCAGGTGTCTCAAGATCTCTTAACTGAGGCAAGCTTGGAGCCAGGAATGTCTAGCCAGTAAAGTTGTATTTCATTCTTGTTGCCAACTGTCAGGGAGGAAGACTTTTTCTTCTACCATTCTATGTTCTTCTGGTTGGTCTAAGAATTAAATGGACATAGGATGGGTCAACAGGAGAAAATCACACAATGTTTAATAACGTGTATACATGGGAGAAACTCAGGAGAACTGAGTAACTCCTCAAGTGAAACTTTTTAAATGGCAATAAAATTACATCTAGGAAGCCAGGAAAAAGAATAAAAAAAGCAGAAAAATGATGAAAAAACCCAAAGGTTTAATTGACATCTTGGTAGACAGAATAATGTGTTTCCCCATCCCTCCTGGATGTCCATAGCCTAATCCTTGGAAACTGAATTGTTAGGTTACAAGGCAAAGGGGAATTAAGGTAGCAGAGAGAATTAAAGTTGCTAATTAGCTGGTTTTAAAATAGAGACATTATTGGATAGAACCTGGATGGGCCCAATGTAATCACAAGTTTCCTTAAAGTGGGCAGAAGGAGACAAAAGAGGGGACAGAATCAGAATCAGAGGATGATGTGACTACAGAAGGTCAGAGCTATGAGGTGTGAGAACTCCACCCATTGCTTCTGGCTTTGAAGGAGGATAAATGGAACCACGAGACAAACACTGGAGGTAAACTCCTGAAGACAGAAAAGGCAAGGAAATGGAATCGCCCCTGCAGCCTTCAGGAAGGAGGGCAGTCCTGCCAACACCTTGATTTTGGTCCAGGAAGGTCTGTGTCATTTCTGACCTGGCAGAACTATAAAATGTAAATCCAAACACAAAACCAAGGAAACCTGTAAAATGCTTGTCATAACTTTGCGATGATTTGTTAGAGCTGCAACAAAAGTTACTACAGATATATTCAGAAACCTCTCATTTCTTTAAAACAAGCAGGATGAGGCAAACTTCTGGTGAAGTGTTTAAAGAGGACACAAATTTAATACAAATTGAGAAACATTTTAAAGAGATGAACAAAAGAGACAAAATGTGATTATTGTACATATAATCCTATGGTATGTATTTGAAAATCCTTAAGAAATAGAACATCTATTTATGAAGATATATAAATTATTAAAGCTGACTCAGGAATAATTAGAGGTCTGAATTAACTGATAATCATAGAAGAAATAGTAAAGTGTATAAAATAATTTCATTTAGAGAAATCTCTCATTAGACTACTCTCAACTTATTTATTGAATGACAAAGAAAAGATTGAAATCACAAAGATTTCTCTATTATGAAAATTGTTCCAAGATTTAGAAGAATGGCATCACTATTTACAATAGCTAGGACCTGGAAGCAACCTAAATGTCTATTAACAGAGAAATGGATAAAGAATATATGGTAGATATATACCATGGAATATTACTCAGCCATAAAAAGGAATGAAATTGGGTTATTTGTAGAAATGTGGATGGATTTAGTGTAGTAAAGAATAAAGTAAGTCAGAAAGAGAAAAAAAATCATTTATTAATACATATATGTGGAATCTAGGAAAATGGTATAGATGATTCTATTTGCAAAGTCAAAATCAAAGCAGAAAGAGAGACACGGAGCTATAGAACAAATGGATGGATACCAAGGGGGAAAGGAACAGGTAGGAGGAATTGAGAGATTGGGATTGACATACATACTCTATTGATACTATGTGTAAAACAGATAACTAATGAAAACATACTGTATAGCACAGGGAACTTTACTTAAGGCATTCTGATGACCTGAATGGGAAGGACGTTTGTAAGAGAGAGGATATATGTGTATGTGTGACTGATCCATGTTGACGCACAGTACAAACCAACACAACATACTCCAGTAAAAGCAACTATATTCCAGTAAAAATGAATTGAAAACAGGAAACTGCTTTATTAATTTTATGAAGTTGATAGAATCCTGACACCAAAACTGGGGAAGAATAATCCAGAACAGTAAATAGACAACTTCATTTGTAAGTCTATACAAATGAGAGTTATTGAAATAGAAATGGGAATATTATTCAGAAGTGTTTGAATCATGATGAAGTGGCATCAACAGACAGGACCCAAGAGGTGTGTAGCAGGGGAGATATTTAGATAGTTAGATATCTAGAGATACTCTAGATAGATACTCTACCTTATACTAATGTATATTCCAGATAATTAAAGAGTTAAATATCATTACCACTTAAAAATCTACACTGTGTAATGTTATGATGAAGAAAGCATCATAAGTCAATGAGAAAGTGATACTTTATTTTTAAATGGCACAGAAAAATCTGGCTATCAGCATTTAAAAGATTATCTTTGATACTTATCATGCATTCACATTAAATGAAAGGCTAAATAAATTAGAGTTAAATAATAGAGCTGTTTGGGGCTTCCCTGGTGGCTCAGATAGTACAGAATCTACCTGCAATGCGGGAGAATTGGGTTCGATACCTGGGTTGGGAAAATCCCCTGGAGGTGGCAACGGCAACCCACTCCAGTATTCTTGCCTGAAGAATTCCACGGAGAGAGGAGCCTCGTGGGCTACATAGTTCATGGGGTCGCAAAGAGTCAGACAGAGCTGTCTGAAAGCAGAAAGGGTCATTTTGGGACAGAAGGTTGCTCAGAATCCCAACTTGTTCTCACAAATGTTGGAAGATTATTTGTTGGGTTGCTGTGCAAATGCCACTGCTGAGGTCTCTGATCATTCAAGCAAAAATATCCTCCTCTGGCCACACCGTATCCCCACCTTCTCCTCTTTCACTTGTGACACTCATCACAGTCTGTGAGTATCTTGTGTATTGATTGCTTTATTTATGATCTGATAGTTCTAGAGTGCATGCTTTATGAACTTGAGGACTTTATCTCATTTCTACTGAATCTCCAGACTCCAGACTGGTATATAGCTGTCTCTCAAATGATATTTTTATTTTAGATGAATGAATGAATTTACTTTCTCTATAAGTCTTCTGCTACTTATATGAAATTTAGGGTATATTCTATTGTTATTGTTAATTTATTATTTGCATAACACATTTATACTTGAGATGGGAAATAAATTTGTCCTGAATCAGGTGGAGCAAAATAAACACTAAAAGCATGCACCATGTGTGCTGAGGATGTAAGGAACCACTCCAGCATTCTATAACGCATCCATCCACAGACTTAAACCTGAACTCAGGCATAGGCACAACAGAGAAAAAAGCTTTTGCTGCTCTAGGAGGCTATGAGAGAGACTTGTATGATACACATCTTTATCATATAAAGTTAAAATAATTGCAATGTATTAGTTATCAACCAGCCAGTTGGTAGACTTGAATACTGGTTACAGTTTAATATAGTCCCTGCTTAATCCTCTAAGAGAAAATGTCTACTTATCTTCAGAAGTTGCTCTGTAGGCACAGTTAAATTTTTATAGAATCAGCAAACCAGAAGTAGCTTGGTAGCCTGAAAGGTATCTCATTAGGAAAACAGAACTTGGATGATCTAAGATGTGTGACATAAGATCAAGACAGCCATTGGGCAAAGGCTTGTGTTTTAATTTTTATCTCTTCTCCAAATTTACTTCTACATCGACAATGTTTTCTGCACTATCTAACCTGTCTTTCCTAATATGTGGCTTATTTAATTTTATTTTTGTTCTTAAATAAACCTAACAAAACTGCAACAGATGTCTCTTAGATATGAAGAAATAATAATGTACATTGCTCAATGTTTCCAGGAGTTTATTTAACGGTATACACTGAAAGTGTCAGGCTGTTAATGTTTTTGGAAAATGGGACATTCTATTTTCATCATATACTCTGGGCTGGAAATGACTTTTTCCCTTTATGAGAGGACTTCCATCAATAGAGCATGTGGAAAATACTGACCTCTCAGGGAATATTGATCCCATAGAGTGAGCACAGTTGCCAGGAAGAACTGTACAGAGCACTCAACATACAGAAAGAAATGCACAGAACATTGTCTGGCACATAACCTAGTCTAATAGATGAATAAATGCCTTCTCTGTTAAGAAATCAAGCAGGTAGTTAGAAGCAAACTGTGTGTATTGAATGAAAAGAAATTTGGAGAGGAAATAAATTGCTTATGCTTTTTCAGAAAATTGATTTGTCAACACCCTTTGTGATTAGTAATAAGGGTTCTGAAAAGAAACACAAATTTCCAACAGAGCCTAATGGAAGAACAATAATGATTGGGAAAAAGGAAGGGATAGAGAAGGATCAAGTGACCAAACTCTCAGCAGGAAGGTCAAGTTGTGTCACTAGTTATTCGGTGAGAGAGTTTAGTAGAATCTGTTGTATGACCTATCTTTTTTTTTCTCTTATAAATGCATAATTCATATACACATTTAGTCATTTATTCTTAAGTGGCTTTAATGGAATTTAAATTTATTCATAAGTGAAAGTGGTAAAATGTTGATACAGTAGAGTGATAAGTAACACATGTGTGCAACCACTGTGAAAACTACACACAGAAAAACACTCAAAACACTACAAAAATCAAGATGGAATCCTTAAAATGTTGAAGTAATGCATCGTAAAGGAAAAAGAGTAATAAAGAAATGAGAAACAGAGGAAACAGAAAACAAATAAAATGCCAAGCATATATATACCAGTCAAAGTATAAATAAACTAATAAAAAGACAGACTGGTGGAGTGGATTATAATATGGCATCTATAAGAAACTGACTTCAAATATGACAGTACAGTAGGTTGAAAGTATAAGGATGGAATAATACATATCATTCTAAAATAAGAAAGCAGGAGTGGTAATATTACTACAGATAAAGTATACGTTAAAGGAAAGAAAATTACTGAAGATGAAGAGAACACATTATAGAATGTTCGAAGGATCAACCCACCTGGAAGACATAATGATCTCAAATATATGCACGAAATAAGAGACTCAAAATACATAAAGCAGAAACTAATACGTTGACAGAGAAAGAGGCAAATCCACAAATCAGTTGAGGACTTTAGTATTCCACTCTCAGCAACTGATAGAACTGCAAATCAGAAAAACCATCTGGGATACAGAATCAATCAAATGAGTCTAGTTGACGTATTTAGAACAGAGTACCCAACAACAGTAGAATACGTGCTTTTCCGAATCCCATAGAAAATTCATCAAAATAAATAAATTATAATTTAATTAAATAAATTATATCCTGGGCCTTAAAAGAAACTTCAATAAATTTACAAAACTTAAAACCATGGGCTAGAAGACACTATATATTAATGATGTCAGTTCAATCCAAATTAATCTCTAGATTTAATGTATTTCTTATCTGCATGGCTCAGATGGTTAAGAATCTGTTTGCAATGTGAGATACATGGATTTGATCCCTGTGTTGGGAAGATCCTCTGGAGAAAGAAATGTCAACCGACTCCAGTATTCTTGCCTGGAGAATTCCATGGACTGAGGAGCCTGGCAGGCTACAGTCTATGGGATTGCAGAGTCGCACATGAGTGAAGCAACTTAGTACACATAAAATCCCAGCAAGATTTTTTTTCTTGATATAGATATGCTCATTCTAAAATGTATATAAAAAGGCACAGATTCTAGAATAGCTAAAAAAATCATGACAATACTAAACTTTGAAGTATCACTCTATCTGATATGAAGACTTACTATGGGGTTGCAGTAATTAAGATAGTATGGTATTGTAAGATAAACGCATGTAGTCATGGAACAGAATAGAAAACCAGCAATCAAACTGCACAAATAGGCTTCACTGATATTTAACAAAGATGCAAAGGCAATTCAATGAAGTAGGATAGCCTTTTCATCAAATAAGCTCACGCTTCTTGCAAAAATTAGCTTTAAGTGGATCATGGGCTTCAATGTAAAATGTAAAGCTAGAAAATTTATAGAAAAAAAGTTAAAAGTGTTTGAGATCTAGAACTAGGTACAGAGTTTCTAGACTGAATTCATAAAAGGAAAAATGATGAATCAAATCTAGTAAATCAGACTAAAAAAAAACACAGTGGGGAAAAATATTTGAAAGCCATATCTAACTAGGGACTAGCTAGATAATACAAAGAATTCTCAAAAGTCAACAGTAAGAAAACAAACTATCCAACTAGAAAGTTGGCAAGGGTCATGAACAGACATTTCATTGAAAAGAATACACAGATGGCAAATAAGCATATGAAAAGATGCCAGTGTCACTCAGGTACATGCAAAGCCAGACCACAAATAGACATTATTGCAAGCTTAGCAGAATGACTGAAATGAAAAAGGGTGACAACACCAAATGCTGGCAATCATAAGACACTAAATCACATATATTGCTGGTGGGACTGTAAAATGGTAGATTAATATGGAAAAAGTTTTGGAATTTTCTTATAAAATCAAATAGGCTGGTATCTATTACCCAACAATTGCACTCCTGGACATTTATCCCAGAGAAAGAAAAACATATTTGCATAAAAACCTGTGCACAATTGTTCCTGCATGTGTGCTCAGTCACTGAGTCAGACTCTTTGTGACTCCACGGACTGCAGCCCTCCAGGCTCCTCTGTCCATGGGATTTCCCCAGGCAAGAATACTGGAGTGGGTTGCCGTTTCCTCCTCCAGGTGATCTTCCCAGTCCAGGGATAGAACCTGTGTCTCCTGCTGCTCCTGTGGTGGCAGGCAGGTTCTTTACCACTGCACCATCTTTATTCATAGTAGCCCTAATCTGGAAACAGTGCAGGTGCTCTTCAACAGGTGATGGTTGACGAAACTCTGGTGCATCCATAGTGTAGCAAAGAAAGGGAACAGATAATTGCTACAGGCAACAACATATTTGAGTCTCCAATCACAAAAACAAAACAGTCTCTAAAGTTTACACACTGTATGATTTCATTAAAATAACATTTTGAAATGATAAAACTGTCAAGATGGAAAGAGATCCGTGGTTGTTAGGGATTGGGGGCAGGGGTCAGAGAGGAGCCATGAGGCAGGAGGAGGCAGGGACAGCAGAGAGTTGGTTTGGTTTGAAAAGAGTGGCGTGGGGCAGATATGCCTCTAGTGATAGGATTGTTCAGCATCTTGACTGTAATGGTAGATTCATGAACTTAGGTATGTGATAACACTGTGTATAACTATTTAGACATATGTGTGCACACACAATTACTAGTAAAACTGGAGAAATGTGAATAAGATCAATGAATTGTGATAACGCTACAGCATTGTGCAGTGACACCATTGGGAGGAACTGACAAAAGGTTATAAATTATCTGTTTTATGTTTTAACATATGAATGTTAGTATCTAGTTCTTTTTAGTATCTTAGTTGAGAATACTTAACAGTTCAGTCAGAGAGTCGTGTAACTCATCATATCCCGTGTTTCTGGTGAGTTGACAGTTTTTTTGTCTTTAAATATTTGAGAATATGATCCCGTGGAGAAGGAAATGGCAGCCCACTCCAGTATTCTTGCCTGGGAAATCCCATAGACAGAGGAGACTGGTGGGCTACAGTCCAAAGGGACCACAAAGTGTTGGACACGACTTAGTGTCTAAACAATAACAACAACAAGTCAGTATATTAAGACTACGTGAACTTTAACTTTTTATCAGTGTCAGAGTGTCTCTCTTTCTTTTTAAATCTTCGCAGAAATAAATTGTAAAGAAGGCAAGATTAGTTTCCAAAGGTTACTGGTATCCTATTTACTCATGACTGAACTGTAAAAACAATACAGGACAGATGAGGGCTGTTATTTAATAAGCACCAGCCTGAGAGAGTTTATTTCAAATGATCACCAAAACCAAGAACAGAATAATGAAAGGATAAACATGAGGTATTAATTGAGTCACTGTCTCCATTTCTTCCTGGGAAAATGCAAAAATACAAAAAACACACACACTCGAAAGGAGACACTGAAATCCCTTTAGAGATGCTTTTCATTTCATTGGGAGACAGGAAATGACTTAAATAGATTTTATGGTATTCTTAAGAAATAAATTACCTTTAGTGATGAAATAATGAAAATCTTAAATAGTATGTTCTGTGAAAATGTCATGGAGAAAAGTTCTATAGCTACAGATCTTTTATCTAAAGATAAAAGAATGGCAATTACTCACTGATTTGTGCAATTGCACTTACAAATTTTTTAAAAAATTCTAAAGTACTCAATATTTTGTTTGCAACACCTTTCCCAACATGAATACACTCCACAGGAATAAAACCAATGTGCTTTATTTGAGCCAGGTTGGTTGGCAGACAAATTCTCAGAACAGTCCCTCTTAATCATGCAGTTGTATGTCTATGAAAAAGTCTTTCCTTCCTATCTATTTAGTATCCTCATCATGTGAGAAGTGAATTATTCACATTCATATCCATTTCAATTTTATGTAGAGACCTGACTTATATCAGTTCTCTCTTTGTAATGTTTCCTATTTGAGTAGCTTGGGTGGATTTGGCCTCATTTATGTGGTTCCTTTAAAAGATAGTCTATGCTGTAACCCACCCCAGTATTCTTGCCTGAGAAATCCCATGGACAGAGGAGCCTGATGGGCTACAGTCCATAGGGTTACAAAGAGACGGACACAACTGAGTGACTATGCACACACGTGCTTCTCTAATCTCTTGTTTCCTGTGAATGCATATAATCCCATATTACTGAAATCTCAACTACTTTTCCAAAACATTTTCCTCATCATTCATGAAATATCATTTTGTTATTGTATGAATTTGGAGGCTGCTGGAGGAAAACACCATGAGCTGGATGGTTTAAAACACCAGAAATTAATTTTCTTATAGTTCTTGAAGCTGGAAGTCCAAAATCAAGGTGTCAACAGAGCCACGCTCCCAATAAAGGCTCCTGGGAAGAACCTTCCTTGCCTCTTCCAGCTTCCAGTGGTAGCTGGCAGTTCTTGGTGTTCCTTGACTTACAGCTGCATCATTCCACTCTTGGTTTCCATTGTTACATGGCATTCTCTCTGTAGACATGTATGACATGAGGACATACATGACATGTATCTCTGTCTTCAAAATTCCCTTGTGTTAAATGGACACCAGTCATTAGATTTGAACCCACCGTAATTCAGTATGACCTCCTGTCAACTAGATTACATCTGCAAAGTCACTATTTACAAGTAATTTTCACACATGGGGTAGTTAGGGTTAGTGTTTATACATGTTTTTTTGAGGGACACTATTTAATCCATAACAACTGTGAAAATTCATTTTGATTCACACTGATAGATTATGATAAGAAAGACATTTATTAATTAAAAGTCCACATACCGCTCTAAGGTTAAGGAACTCTTCAGATTGCAGTTTTCTTATATAATTAAACTAGTTTTAAGGAAACGTATACTGTTAAGGGTCAAGTGATTTTTAACCTAACTTGTAAGGATATGATAAACTTGAATGGAAAATAATTAATCTTGTACAGAGTGGAGGACAATTTATATGGCACTTTAAATAATCAGTTCTTTGTTTCTGCATGGATGATTTGTATGAATATGGTACAAAGTTGAAAAGTAAAAAGGAATTCATAGTCTATCTTTTGTTTTCCTATCATCTAATTTTCTTCTTTAGAAGCAAATACGGTAATCACAGAAATATTCTTTGCATATTTGCATATACAAGTATTTATTCATCTCTCTCTCATCCATTAAAAATCAAAAAGACACAAATGGTAGCATATTATACACATAGTGCACATTTTGCTTTCATTTAACAATAAGCAATACTCTTTTTTGGAGAAGGAAATGGCAACCCACTCCAGTATTCTTCCTTAGAGAATCCCGTGGACAGAGGAGCCTGGTGGGCTGCTGTCCATAGGGTCGCACAGAGTCGGACGCGACTGAAGCGACTTAGCATGCATGCATGCATGCATTGGGGAAGGAAATGGCAACCCCCTCCGGTATTCTTGCCTGGAGAATCCCAGGGACAGAGGAGCCTGGTGGGCTGCCTTCTATGGGGTCGCACAGAGTCGGACACGACTGAAGTGACTTAGCAGCAGCAGCAGCAGCCATACTCTTTTTACTCCTTACTCCCCTTCAGGTACTGTCCTATTTCTCTTATCTCTTTTATAGCAAAACACTTCAAAAAAAGTCTTCTATCCTCATTGTTTCTTTTACCCACTTCCTCCTTTCTCTTAACTGCCCCACTCCTCCACTTCATCTGCGCTACTATTAATATAATGTTCCACACCGTCTAAAACAGCCACCCCCTGCCCCACTGTCACTGACATTTATCCTGCTTGTTCCATGTCTCTTAGTTCTACTGTCTTAGTAACTGTTGTACGCCTAGGAATTTTATGATGAAAAGTGATATCTAACTGTAACCTTAATTTGTACTTCTTAATATGAGCCAGGTTGATCATTTATTATATGCCTAAGATATTTCTATTTACAGGTACAGTTTGTCCATATCCTTTGGCAACTTTTCAATTAGGCTTTGGTTTTATTTTCACTGATGTATAGGAACAGTTATGTACTAAGGAAATTAGGTCTTAACGCCATGTAATGGTCCTTCCCTTCATTATTCAGTCAGTCTCATTTGGGTTTAAATTTTCTTCGCTTCTCGAAAGCTCTATTTGCTGCACGATGGAAATCTCCTGTCGTTCTCCTAATGATGAGATAAGGTATCATCCCTGTCTTCTTTCTTAGTCCTTCTTCACGGCAAGGTGGATTTGTCATTCACTCAGTTGCTGTAAAGATACTTGATTTCCGTAAGAACGGGTTAATCCTTTCTCTTATTCTGTGTATCATCAACTATATATAAATTTGCCATCAGAGAAGGCAATGGCAAGCCACTCCAGTACTCTTGTCTAGAAAATCGCATGGACAGAGGAGCCTGGTGGGCTGCAGTCCTTGGGGTCGCTACTAGTTGGACACGACTGAGCGACTTCACTTGCACTTTTCACTTGCACACATTGGAGAGGGAAATGGCAACCCACTCCAGTATTCTTGCCTGGAGAATCCCAGGGACGGCGGAGCCTGGTTGGCTGCCGTCTATGGGGTCACACAGAGTCGGACACGACTGAAGCAACTTAGCAGCAGCAGCAGCAGCAGTAACTGGACATATTTATAAATGGGCCTGCTAGAGAATATAATTCTTTTTGCTATTTCTATAACACCCAGGTTTCTTGCTTTACTTTCTTCACTGGAGAACTTTGAATCCCATGAGCTAATTCTCTTTAAGAACTAGTGAAGATCTTCAGCTCATAAGAATATAACTATATGAGTAATCATAATCTCTTTTAGCTATATATTTATAGCCTACTTCAAAAAATTTTGAAAGAGGTGACATATAAAATACATTTTTATATTAATACTCAAAAAGTGAGATGCTAATAATAATTTTTTATTTATTTCTTTTTTCTTTTTTTTCATTTTATTGGAGGCAAATTACCTTACATTAATATATTGGTTGGTTTTGCCATACATTGACACGAATGTACATGTGTTCCCCTTCCTGAACCCCCCTCCCACCTCCCTCCTCCCCACATCCTCCCTCTAGGTCATCCCCGTGCACCAGCCCCAAGCATCCTGTATCATGCGTCGAACCTGGACTGGTGATTCATTTCACATATGATAATATACATGCTACAATACCATTCTCCCAAATCATCCCACCTTCACCCTCTCCCACAGAGTCCCAAAGACTGTTCTATATACCTATGTCTCTTTTGCAGTCTCGTATACAGGGTTAAGGTTACCATCTTTCTAAATTCCATATATATGCGTTAGTATACTGTATTGATGTTTTTCTTTCTGGCTTACTTCACTCTGTATAGTAGGCTCCAATTTCATCCACCTCATTAGAACTGATTCAAATGCATTCTTTCTGATGGCTGAAAAATACTCCATTGTGTATATGTACCAAAGTTTTCTTATCCATTCATCTCTAGAATGTTTTTCTCAAGGAAGTAAATCTTAACTGAATATAGAAGACTGTTGATGTGGTAAAATATGGTATATGCATGTGTGTTCTCAGTCGTGTCTGACTCCTTGTGACCTCATGGACTGTAGCCTACCAGACTCCTCTATCAATGGTATTTTCCAGGCAAGAATAGTGGAGTAGGTTGCCATTTCCTTCTCCATAAGCTATAGTTAGACAATATCTATAGCTCAAAGCAGATTTAATTACCGATTCACTATTCAAAACACAGCAATTACAGATTTTCTCTCACAGACTTCTCCTTGTAACAATAAACAGGTAATTTATTTATCCTCTAGAATTACAAAAAATATTGAGCCCTTCTACAATGAAGATGCATAGATGCATAGATGAATGTAGTCTCATAGGAATTCTGATCTAGAATATAAATTTTAACTCTGAAAAATGGAAAGTAATGCTCACAAACCATATCCTTGATGCACAAAGTTTTATAAAACATTTTGCATTAAATTAGAAAGTTTCACATTTAAAGACTTTTGAATACATTAGAGAAAGAAAAAATTCTATTTTAAACTAGTGTTAAACAGCTAACATGCATAATTTTATATGGAAAAAATTACATGGGGATTGATATAATAAAAGTCAGGATTGAGTTTTGCTGTAATTTGATAAAGCTTAGAGTGATTTCATTAAAAGAAAATTTCAAGTGAATTAAAAATGGAAAAAAAATCTTGATCTAGCTCAGTGCCATTCTTATTATTTGACATACTAATAATTCAATGAATTTATGACTGATTGCTTATGCTATATGCCAAGATTTGGTTTCACTAGAATGAATGAATGAATAAATCATGTTAATGACCTAATATTCTAATTAGTTCCTTGGACTAAAGCTTTCAGGTTTTCATAAAACACTTATTTTGCTGTATAAATATCTGCCCACCCATCTAAAAATTCTTGTATCTCCATTCTGCCCATCTAATTCTTTCTTTTTTCCCCAAGATTTAGGTCAGTTTTTTTCCTATTCTTTAGAGCCTTTTTCTAGCTCCTTTGGCACATAAGCCCTTGAACCAAAGTATTTATTGTCTGATCAACAAATCCTGTTATTTTAATATTGATGATATAACCAGCATTCAAAATATACTACAAACATACCTTCAAACCCATTGATTTTTATGCGACTAAAATGTGAATCTAGTATTACTGTGTGACAAATGGACATCAAGTAGGAGGGAGAAATATAGATTTTCTTAACTAGAGTTTCTATAATTCAATACATATAGATGACTAAATAAACTAATAAGTATAAATATATTTCAACTTAAAAAGTAACATGATAGCAAATCTGACAGTAGAGTCACCAGAGTTAACAAATAAAAATACAAGGCATTCAGTTAAATTTGAAGTTCAGATAAACACCAATCTAATTTTTTCGTATACTTGTATGCTATTGTTTATCTGAAATTTAACTTTAATTCAAGCTTCCTGTATTTTATCTGTCAAACCTAGTCTTGAGGTGTAGTTCTCCTGCCCTGGCTCATTCTGAAGACCAATGCTGGTTTACTAATGGAGAAGTTAGTGGGCACACTGCCACTTTGTGGCAGCCAAGAGCAACGACATTATTGCTGTTGAGAGAGGAAGTGCTCAGCCAATGATGGGACATTGATTTTCAGTGTGCAGAACATATCAGATACCAAGATAAGCTAAAGAGTGCTTTTAAGAAAGAAGTATGGAAATACCCATGCTTCCCTTGAATAATGTTAGTTTTGGTTGGCATGATAGCAATACTTATCTACCTTATTAAGAAGTGATATTCCAACACTTCTAGACAAAGTTCAGAAGATATGGGAAGATGGCTTTGCTAGTGACTATTGCCAAAAACAACATGTAAACTATTATCATGTGACCATAGTGATAATAAAGAATTGCTTCTATGAACATGGTGCTTTGAAGTGCCAGTCTGATTTGGCTTTTATTTAGCAATATCAAAGCACTATTTAGTTTTACAATACCTTGAAAGAAGTCAGTTTTATCAGTAAAGAGAGAAAAGGAGAAATTAATTTCGACGCTTATGTATCAGGTCCATAATAGATAAGAGTGATAAATTTTCTTATGTCTGACCCTTAAAGCCTTCCATTAACCCAGAATCACTATTGTTTTCAGAAACGAGTCTCTTTTAAGCACCTTAAAATGTTATTTCAGAAATACTAGCCATCCATATGAAGGTGATAATCTTGTGATAATTTAAGGAATCCTTGTAGAAAAATCCCAAGTGAAACTTCTCAGCCAACTTCAGAATCTCCAACACAAACAGAGCTTTCAAAAATTCATTTGCTCTTGTCTTTTTAATCTTCTGACAAACTGACTTGCATAATTATATTTCATGTTCTTTGGAAAAAATGAGAATTCTTGAGGGATAGTGGTTTTTTTAATTTGCACAAGAATATATTGAAAGTTAGTTGATACTAAGCTACCATATCCTCATTTCCTAACACTATGAAAAAGTTCAGTGAAGCCTGAATTTCACGTGACTACACTTAAATATTCAACCTCAACGATAAGCAACAGTAGAAAGTAGAGGTTCAAACATTTTTATTCATTCTAGAAACTGTGGGGGAAGGAACAAGATGGCAGAGGAATAGGACGGTGAGACCACTCTCTCCCCCACAAATTCATCAAAAGAACATTTGAACGGGGAGTAAAGTTCACAAAACAACTTCTAAATGCTGGCAGAGGACATCAGGCACCCAGAAAAGTAGCCCATTGTCTTAGAAAGAAGATGCCTCGTGACCTGCAACCAGGACTAAAAAAAAAAAAAGGACATAATTTAAAGGACTGTCTCCAACCTGGATGGAAGGACTTTTTTCAGAAGAAACTACACTACACCAGGGTGAGAAGACGACGACATCAGAGGTAGACAGCTTGCCCAAGATGCTGGACCTGATTCGTATGATCATTTATAATGTTTTCTTGACTTCTT
The DNA here is from genome assembly GCF_049115385.1 of Moschus berezovskii. NCBI lineage: Eukaryota > Metazoa > Chordata > Mammalia > Artiodactyla > Moschidae > Moschus > Moschus berezovskii. The sequence continues at coordinate 49,007,330 of NC_142475.1, forward strand.
AGCCCTCTGCATATAAATCAAATGCTTTTCTACCATAGGCCTGATCCTATGCTAGTTTTAGAAATTAATCCAATTGTTGGGTTTGTAGACATGTAAAAGCTCATTCGGCTTATACAAAAAGTCTGTTAGACTTGTGCCATCCTAATGTCCTTAAACCATGGCAACAGTATGCTTCTAAATTGGAAAATTAAAAACAATAGCTGAAAATCAGAGTCAGGGCTATGGGAAATCCAAGATGGCTGCTTGGCTTTTCCCAGCTCCCTGACAAACCTCATTTTTTATTTGATGGGTTAAAGCCTTCCTGTCTACAGGGCCTCCATAATGAAAAATCATGGAATATTAAGTTTTGTAAATTGTTAAATTAAGTTTCTAGTTTTGTTAATGTCTAGTGTTTACTAAGACTCACTGCTGAGACAGTTCCTTGTTACATGATACTGCTAAAAGATTTAATTAAGTTATTAAAAAGGACACTCTAGGTTAGTTTCTAAGGCTTATCTCAGTAACCATACTTCAGATAAAGGTCGGATGCTCCATAATGTACAACCAGGAGATTAATACCAGACTATAATCATTTAACGAATGAAGTCAGGTGACTTGGGGTATACCAGGCTTTATCTAATGAAAGTTCTTGATGTATAATTCTTATTTTACTAATAACTGCTAGCTATGGCTATATTATTTTCTATGTCACTTGTTTCACTGAGCCTGTGATATAATGCTGAACTGACAGTTCCATATGAGATCAATAATTGTAATAATGTGACTCTGGGTATGGGAAAAAGCAACAAGAGGAAATATTTTCCTGGACCAGACTTTTGCTACTTGCAAGGCCTGGTCCAATTTTAGCACACTGAGTGGCCCATCGCTTCCCTAGACCTGGGAATGAGCCTTCCCAGTACCGTGGGACACAATGGCTGTGAAATGGTGTCACATGGTCAGATATATGGCTATGAAAGGACACTGCTGACTGGAAGTTGGTACTTGCCAGCTGTCTCTACAAAGATTACATCATGACCATTGCAAGCTGCTGACCTTCAACACCCCCTGAAAGAAGTTCAGGGTGAAAATCAGGAATAAGGCACTCTGTGCTCTGAAAAAAAAAAAAAAAAAACTGGCAGAACAGGCCTTCAGATAGTTAGATCTTTTCAGAAAAAGGTTTTATGAGTTCCAATTCTTGCATCTTCTCATACCTAGAAAAACTCTGACGTCATTAATGGTGAAATCTGCTTTGGCTATTAAAAAAAATTTTTTTTTTTTTTTTACAATTAAAACTCAAAATAGAGTAGCTATGGTTCAGACATCCTGGGAAATAACTATTTCCCAGATATCCCAAAAAATGATATTATGGGTGTGATTTCAGATTAGACACTGTGACCTAATGTAGAACTTAATGCTCCTGTAATGCACTTTTGCTTCTGTACTTTGCTTGCTGCTCATAAAACCAAAGTTACTCCATTTTAAGATAAGGTTGTTTTTAAGTAAAGATTCCTAAAATTGTTTTTGAAAAAATAAAAATAAAATAAAATAAATTTTGGGAGCTGAAAAAATAAAATAAATAAAACTCCATACACTTTTTTGATGAATCTCCCTTCCCCACTTTAAGATCTTTTAAAACAGTTTTTGAAATTTTCCTGCTGTGTCAGCACCTTGTGAACACTTTGCCGTTATGGTATCAACAACCTGTAAAGGAATAAATAAGGAAAGAAGCTTAAGATAAGGAAAGAAGAATTTAAATGTCTAATAACAGCAAGCAAAGAACTGCCACATCAAGAAGCATTTCTAGGAGAAGAGAATTTTGCTTTCTTAGTTAAGGATAGAGTGAGAAGTATCCTCATACATTGAGATATTTTAATTCTTAAACAGAACCACGTACCTGATTTAATAATTAAATTAAAAAACAATTATAATTCCTATGTTTGCATTTACCACAGAAAATATTTTATGAATCTCTGTACTTCCTATATTATTTCAATTTTTACAATAAAGTTTCTAGCAAATTTCAATAAATAAAAAAAAATTAGAAACTGTGCTTAGATACAGTCTATGTTAAAATAGTCAAAGTTGTTTTTACCCTGAAAAATATGAAGATATTAGGCCATGAGGTCATTAAACTTCTAAAAACAGAAATGATACAAATGAACTTACAAAACAGAAAGTGACTCACAAGCTTAGAGAATGAACTTATGGTTGCTGAGAGGGTTGGGATAGTTAGGGAGTCTGGGATTGACATGTACACACTGCTGTATTTAAAATGAATAACCAACAAGAACCTACTGTATAGCACAGGGAACTCTGCTCAATGTTAAGTGGCGGTCTGAATGGGAGGGGACTTTGGGGGAGAATGTACAGATGTACATGTAAGGCTGAGTCCCTTCACTGTTCACCTGAAACTGTCAAAATACTGTTAATCGGTTATACCCCAATAGAAAATAAAAAGTTTAAACTTTTTAAAAACAGATTTTTTTTTTGAATCATGGTTTTACTAATCATCAAGCAGAAGAAAACACTGGTAGATTTACCAGAATCACAGTTGGCTATAATATTTACTAAGAGTGTCAGTTTAATCTTAATGGAAGATTGCCCAATAAATCAAAATGTCAATAATTTGTCTACAGACAGTTGACAAAAATATTCATATGTCACATTATTTCGTTTAGAAACCTGTCAAACATGCCGTGTAATCCTGTGATAGAAGAAGGGCAAGGTCACTCTGGCCTCAACCACTAACTGCAGAGCTGTTGACCTTATGTAACAGCAATGAACTGGGTGTTCCAGAAAAGAAGTGTTTAGCATTGAGAAGAGAGATAATGTGAAATCGGGTGGGAAATGATTGTGGAAGAATCTGCTCCAACTACCTCATGTTTCTTTGGTATATTTTTGTGATTTACAGTGTATGAAAAACTGACTTAAGTGATTTCAGACAAAATCTGCACTATGCCAGAATACTTGTCTAAAATACAGGTGTGTATCACAAAATCAGTTGCTTGGATGGTGGTGGGTTTGGAAAGTATTTCTGTTTTAGAAGTAGCTGACCATCATTTCTGAGCTTCCCTGGTGGCTCAGTGGTAAAGAATCTTCCCAACCCAGGGATCACCTGCCAATGCAGGAGATGTAGATTTGATTCCTAGGTTGGGAAGATACCCTGGAGAAGGAAATGGTAACCCTCTCCAGTATTCTTGCCTGGGAAATCTCATGGACAGAGGAGCCTGGCGGGCTACAGTCCATGGGGTTGCAAAGAGCTGGACACAACTCTGCGACTGAGCATGTACCACCATCAACTCCTGGCTTCTTTCGCTACCCTTTCTTCAAAAAGCATACTAGTTGCTGAGGCTTAGGTTTTCCTTGTGTCTTTGTATATAAATACAAATGTGCTTTCATTTTCCTATTGTTTATTTTGCCTAGTTTTTTTTTTTTTTTTGCCACTCTTCTGCCATGTTTCCGCCACCTCTTTGGTGTGTCTGAAAAATATCCTGTCCCATTCTAACCACTTCCTTCCCATTCTTAATGAGAATGAAGTAATAAAAATAATTTGTACACAAAAAGGTTATCCTGGAACTCATACAACAAGCCACAGTAATATCCTCTCTTTGACAATTAAGGAAATCTTATAGTATATGAACAATTTTAATAATCAGCAGATACCTAAGTCACTTAAAACTAAACCTGTTTTCTAAAAATACAGTCCTAAGAAGTAGAATGCATATTCAAGTGAAATGATTGAAATTCAATTTAAATAAAATGGAATTCAGTAGACAAAATTAGAGTTAAGATCATTCACTTAATATTGAAATACAAGTTCTGAAACTCAACAATTAGTGTATTATTTTGGTTACTGGTTCAGTTTTATAGCATGTGAATGATTGTTTCCTTTGAAAAAGCTAGCACTTGAGAACAGTATCATCATCTGAAAACCTGCCTTTCTTGATCAACTAGTTTGACTTACTAGTCACTAATATGAACAGTCTGTGGAAAGTTAATTTCAGAACTGCAAATGATTAGAAAACCATGGTGAAGATTCATAGCTTCATGCCCTGAAATGCTGGCAATGTTCCTGGACATATGCAAGGCCTCCAGAATTATTAATAATGTTTAAAAAGTGGTCTGGAACAAAAAATTCAAATTCAAGAAATATGAAGCAGACCTTTCTTCTGTTCATCTTGCTTTTCATACTGTTTTATCTGCTTCCAATTTTTATACCTTCCATTTTATAAAATATGTTTTTGAGAATTGCAGTCTTTCTCACCTGTTCATGTATACTTCAAGCCAAACTTTTAAGTTTAATTCTGGCACTGAAGCCATTTTTAATGTTCTCCCTGTCTCCATTTTCCAATTCAGATATGAGAAAGGTGAGAAAGTGACAACTGGGGAAGCACACCGTAGAAAAATTTCTGCTCATTCTTCATGATGTAACTCAAATGTTACTTTCTGTAAAGCCTCTCTGGACTTCCCCACCCTTTCAGAGTACTAACAGGGTCCTTCTCCGAGTCCTCATAACCATCCATGGTGTTATTCCAGGGGGCTCTGCTCTTATTTTGCAACCGTAGGGTCTAGAACATTGATCATACAGTAGAACTGCCAATCAATGTTTATGGAATAAGTGGAAAGATGAATGAATAAAAAGATCTTCTAACTAGTTGGAATCTCTCTGTATAGTAACAAAGTGGCAACCTAAATTAGTGTTTGACCAAATACTGAGTGGTCTGATAAAATATCCAAGTGAATTAGAAAGATTAAAAACAAAAAATGAATAACTTGTGAATCTGGTAAATATCATTTCCAAGTTAATAGGCAGGCAAACCTTACACTTAAAGAAACTGTGTTCTGTAGTTCTTTGCTATTTCAATGGTTTTCTGTTACTTGGAGAAGTTCATGGTTATTGGTTTATTCATCTATACTCCTTGTTGCAAGTAACAGAAGCTATCTCAAACAAACAACTTTAAAGGATGGATTTATTGGCTCTCAGGGTGGTGACTGCAGCCACGAAATTAAAATGCTTGCTCCTTGCAAGAAAAGCTTTGACAAACCTAGACAGTGTATTAAAATGCAGAGACATCACTTGGCCGACAAAGACCCATCTAGTCAAAGCTGTGGTTTTCCCATGTATGGATGTGAGTTGCACTATAGAGAAGGTTGAGGGCCAAAGAATTGACGCTTTTGAACTGTGGTGCTAGTGAAGACTTTGAGGGCCCATTGGACAGCAAAGAGATCAATCAGTCAATCCTAAAGGAAGTCAACCTTGAATATTCACTGATAGGACTGATGCCAAAGCTCCAATACATTGGCCACTTGATGCGAAGAGCTGACTCATTGGAAAAGACCCTGATGCTGGGAAAGATTGAGGGCAGGAGGAGAAGAGGGTGACAAAGGATGAGATGGTTGGATGGTATCACTGACTCAATGGACATGAGTTTGAGCAAACTCCAGGAGATAGTAAAAGACAGGGAGGGCTGGCATGCTGGAGTCCATGAGGTTGCAAAGAGTCAGACACGAATTCGTGACTAAACAACAAGCAACAACAAGAAAAAAGGGTGGTGGAAGAGCTGGCCTTGGGCCTCAAACAAAGTCAGACTCCTGTCTTTCTCTTTCTGCAGTTTTCTCTTTGGCTTCATACTTTCTTTCTACAGATAGATTTTCTCCCCTTCGTTACCATACATATCAAACTGATATGACCACACTGCAGCACTCTAGTTTCACATGGCAAAATTCCCATCTCCAGAGATGAAAGTGTTTTTTCTCACAGGCTCCACATACAAAATCCCAGTAAGCATTTATATAGTCTAACTTGGGTTCTGTTTCTCTTTCTGAACCAATCACTGAATCCATAATAATGGTTTTTCTATTCTAGGTGACATGTCCACTTTGATATTAAGGGCAAGACCTGCTGAAAGGAAAAGAAGGAGCACATTTTAGGCAAAAACAATAGCGTATACCTTTATTTTCTCATAAAGAACCTCTCAGTAACTCCAAGCAAAACTGAGAAGGGTTTGATCCATTTTATACCAAGATAGCTAGTCAGATCAACATTCCAGTAGAAACCATCCATGGTGATAGGAATGGTCTTAAATGAAGACTGGTAAAGAAAAAGCCCATAGCACAGGGGCAGAGAGAAAAGCAAAAACTTAAGTCACAGGGAGATTGGAAGTAGGGGTTCCTTTCAGCCAGGAGTTCTGGCTCACAGAGAATCATGACCACTGCTAGGATTATGCTTACTGCAATCTCAGATGCTAAGGCTATATTGTAAGGAATAAGAACTGTCCTAAATATTGCTGATTAAAGGTCATCACATAATTGATTTCTTCACTTATATTCTGAACTTAGCCTATTTTGAGACCTATGAAAGATTGTGATATACATAGAGGGAAAAAGTAAGTCATCAGCAAAAATGTTCTCAAGACTTTTCTAAGCTAATTACAGTCACATAGACAATAAGCTTTAAGACCAAGCTTTGAGACTAGATATAGATAAATACAGTGTGTCAGTATTTTGCACTAAATTTTAATAAATTCCTACATCTAGAAACTTTTCCCCAGTTTATATTCTTTAACAATGACCCAGTTTGCTTTTAGACTCCAAGCGAGAGTGGGGTGCAATTTTGCTGAGCTTGCAGGATGGAGTGTATTAAGATTTTTCTACTTATTTTCCACCATCTCATGGAATAGCTTATTCACATTTAAGAAGCCAACTTTACTGTAACTATTGCACTTTGAAATCTTTTACTAAATCTTCTTACTTAACAGATTTCCTTAGTATTCCATTAGTCAGAACAATAAGATCAGAGCATAATTACATTCATTTTGAGTTCTTTGCACACAAGTCTTGACTGGCATATGAATAAGCATTTAAAACTGCTCATTTTCTATGGGAAAATAATGGCTGTTTTAAGACAAGCAAGAGACCAGTGTAGTTCTTCCTATACGCCATTCAGAAATCCACTTGGATAAACAATCTATCTAGATTTTCAATATCCAAGCATCAGAATGATGGATCCCTTGCAATATTTTATTAAATTTGTTTGAAACAATAAAAGCATCAAGCATACACCAGGATTAAACTAAATCTGTCATCTCAAATATGTATTTTCACAGGATCTTGAGGAGATAATGCCTTAACTTATACTAAGTTCTCTAATAATATAAATTAAAGGCTCTTTTAAATGATATTTTATGTAAAAAAAGCAAATGACCTTTAGGTGAGTGGCCATCCTACAACTCTGAAATCCGTAGGGTTGAATTTATTTCTGTGGTCAAGGCTTATTCATTCATTATTTTATCCAGCAAATATTTCTTATACAATTATTAACTCCACAGAGCACATTATATAAACACTCAATGGCAAGTCAATCTGGAGTCTGTAATTTTTTTCTAGGACTTCAAAGCCATTGATTCAGTCATAATATTGATATATGAAGAAGGACTTTTCATTTGCAGGCACGAACAAGGACCAGATATGACTGCTTGGCCATTTTCACCCATTTGGATAACTAGGATGGCTTTAATTTAGTTCACTTTTTGCTCTGAAAGGAAAACAGAATATACTTTCCTTGTATAATAATTGACTTTATACAAAACAGTTTCATATCAACTTGTTCATCACAATCTCATGACAAACACATGAAATAAACAGAGAAAGTGTTGCAGATCTTGTTTTGTTGATGAGCTCAGAGAGGTTAAAGGACTAGTAAAGTCATGAAGCAAATAGGTGGGAACATGTGACCTGCATGAAGACTGTTGAAACCCAAGGCCATTCTCCCTAAAAACCTGTTATATGACATCAATCACAGAAGAGAAAACTTTCAGGTCCAATATCACCTCATATTTTTTCCCTTTGGTTCATCAACTCTGAAGGACTCAGCTCAATCAGAGCACTTAAATGAGTATTTCCTTATTAACCCAAATTCCAAGGTGAAACAGCTAGTTTCAAAACAGCACTATTTAAAGGAAGGACTTTGATGAATTCTGATGAAACTCTTGAAGACTACTATCTTTGGGTCATTTGATTTTCTTGTTTATTGAATTTAAACATCTACAGATAATGCTGGCAAAATAGAATGTTTTGCCTTGAATTCTTTGCTATGTCACTGATTAATTCTAAAGATAGAATTACCTCTGAGGTTAAAACAAACCCTTGAGATTTGGTGGTTCATTGCATCTACTTTCTCTAAAACTCTAGTGGTAAGTGTTTGTGAAATTTCCTTGAGTTGACAGAAGTTACTTGATATGGCAAATAAACTACACTAATCAAATTCAAGAGATCTCTTCAAGAAAATTAGAGATTCCAAGGGAACATTTCATGCAAAGATGGGCTTGATAAAGGACAGAAATGGTGTGGACCTAACAGAAGCAGAAGATATTAAGAAGAGGTGGCAAGAATACACAGAAGAACTGTACAAAAAAGATCTTCACGACCAAGATAATCACGATGGTGTGATCACTGACCTAGAGCCAGACATCTTGGAATGTGAAGTCAAGTGGGCCTTAGAAAGCATCACTACGAACAAAGCTAGTGGAGGTGATGGAATTCCAGTTGAGCTATTTCAAATCTTGAAAGATGATGCTGTGAAAGTGCTGCACTCAATATGTCAGCAAATTTGGAAAACTCAGCAGTGGCCACAGGACTGGAAAAGGTCAGTCTTCATTCCAATCCCAAAGAATGGCAATGCCAAAGAATGCTCAAACTACCGCACAATTGCACTCATCTTACACGCTAGTAAAGTCATGCTCAAAATTCTCCAAGCCAGGCTTCAGCAATGTGTGAACCGTGAACTTCCAGATGTTCAAGCAGGTTTTAGAAAAGGCAGAGGCACCAGAGATCAAATTGCCAACATCCACTGGATCATGGAGAAAGCAAGAGAATTCCAGGAAAACATCTATTTCTGCTTCATTGACAATGCCAAAGCCTTTGACTGTGTGGATCACAATAAACTGTGGAAAATTCTGAAGGAGATGGGAATCCCAGACCACCTGACCTGACCTGCCTCTTGAGAAACCTGTATGCAGGTCAGGAAGCAACAGTCAGAACTGTACATGGAACAACAGACTGGTTCCAAATAGGAAAAGGAGTACGTCAAGGCTGTATATTGTCACCCTTCTTATTTAACTTATATGCAGAGTACATAATGAGAAACGCTGGGCTGGAAGAAGCACAAGATGGAATCAAGATTGCTGGGAGAAATATCAATAACCTCAGATATGCAGATGACACTACCCTTATGGCAGAAAGTGAAGAGGAGCTAAAAAGCCTCTTGATGAAAGTGAAAGAGGAGAGTGAAAAGGTTGGCTTGAAACTCAACATTCATAAAACAAAGATCATGGCATCTGGTCCCATCACTTCATGGGAAATAGATGGGGAAACAGTGTAAACAGTGTCAGACTTTATTTTTTTGGGGCTCCAAAATCACTGTGGATGCTGATTGCAGCCAGGAAATTAAAAGATGCTTACTCCTTGGAAGGAAAGTTATGACCAACCTAGATAGTATATTAAAAAGCAGAGACATTATCTTGCCAACCAATGTCCGTCTAGTCAAGGCTATGGTTTTTCCAGTAGTCTTGTATGGCTGTGAGAGTTGGACTGCGAAGAAGGCTGATCGCCGAAGAATTGATGCTTTTGAACTGTGGTGTTGGAGAAGACTCTTGAGAGTCCCTTGGACTGCAAGGAGATCCAACCAGTCCATTCTACAGGAGATCAATCCTCGGTATTCATTGGAAGGACTGATGCTAAAGCTGAAACTCTAATCCTTTGGCCACTTCATGCGATGAGTTGACTCACTGGAAAAGACTCTGATGCTGGGAGGGATTGGAGGCGGGAGGAGAAGGGAACGACAGAGAATGCGATGGCTGGATGGCATCACCGGCTCTATGGACATAAGTTTGAGTGAACTCCGGGAGTTGGTGATGGACAGGGAGGCCTGGCGTGCTGTGATTCTTGGGGTCGCGGAGAGTCGGACATGACTGAGCGACTGAACTTAACTGAATCAAATTCAGAAAGGATTCTACTATTTTCCTCTTTGGGCAACCTGGATATCATGTCAGTTAGCTTCTTTAGGAATGAATATTGAATGCGTATTCTTCATGGCAGAAGAACTTAGAAACTAAAACAAAGCAAAAGCAAATGAGAAAGAGGTAGCAAATTAATAAACAACAAAACCACTAGTCAGTCTGAAACTTCTTTCCATTAAATGCACTTTATATTCAGACTTGTATTTTATTTTTCCACACTGATAAATACTAAGTTTAAATGTGTCCCTTTTTCATCATGAATTTATTATAGAGTAATCTCATGCATCCAGTCCATTCTGAAGGAGATCAATCCTGGGTGTTCATTGGAAGGACTGATGCTAAAGCTGAAACTGCAATACTTTGGCCACCTCTTGCAACGAGTTGACTCACTGGAAAAGACTCTGATGCTGGGAAAGGTTGGGGGCGGGAGGAGAAGGGGATGACTGAGAATGAGATGGCTGAATGGCATCACCGACTCTGTGGACATGAGTTTGAGTGAACTCCGTGAGTTGGTGATGGACAGGGAGGCCTGGCGTGCTGTGATTCATGGGGTCGCGGAGAGTCGGACATGACTGGGTGACTGAACTGAACTGAACTGAATCTCATGCAAAGCTAAGTGTGAAGCTAATCCCATGCAGCAGGATTTCAGGACTGGTGTCATTCAGTTTCCTTTTAGTGGCCCTCTTTGTTGCCACAAAGCCATTTTGGGGACTTAATTATATTAACAGATCACTTAGTAAAGCATATATAATTGCCATGCTTAATAGAAGTTTGGTGACTGTGAGAGGCTAGAACAGCAATCATCCTCCTGGTAATTAGCTCCTTAACATGTTAAAGAAATATTGAGTATTTTTCCCTTACCTCACAAATGAAATCTAATCTAACTCTAAATACTTTATTGTGCTTTCTAAAGATCTTTTCTTCAATAAATCTTATCCTACACTGTACTTGACATAAATTGAAGTCATTTTCAAATATTTACTATATCTCAAATAAACCCCTTGCCACATCATCTATGTCTAAAAGGCTATGGTTTGATCATTTTCTCTTTTCTGAGCAGTTTATAAAACATATTATATATCTGAACCACCATAAAATACAGTTCTTGCAACTTTGCCAACTTTAGAATGCTCCTTTGAATAGTTTATCATTGGTATTCTCCATTTCCTTTCTTGATCCAATTTGAGAATCAGCCAAGCAAATACTAGCTAAATTTATTTGCATTTATTAATGTGTCTCAGCCTGAACATTTCTCAGTGAAGGGAAACCATAGGGCCAGAAAGAATAAAATTCAGTTCTTGGCTGAGGCTTCAGTAGCATGGGGTAATATTAGATAAAAAATAGAGACTGAGGGAATGTAAACTCTAGTTTATTCAGTTCAGCTGATTTTCTTCCTATTAAGGTACATTCTGTTAGATAGTGTTCCTCCTACTTACTAAATAACTGGGCTCTGACATCATAAAGAAAACTGCAATTCACATCACTAAAGCTAATGTCACCCAAAGATAGCTTACTATTTTAAATAATATGGAAACTACATTGAGATGACAGATAAGTAAAACAATCCACTTTATTTTTAACTGCCTTTGATGTGTTCCAGACTTTGAATATTCAGACAAAGAAATAATGGAAAAGTTATTATTTTTTTCTTTAAATCACACTTCTAACACCCCGAACTTCTATTCCTCCATCCTCACTCCTTGGCCTTTTTGGACAAACTTGAAGAATCCAACCCTTCTTTTCCTGCCAGGAGTATAGTTCTGGGCTTAGTTTCAGAAGGTCTCAGAGCAGTGACATTCTTTTTGGAGAAGTCCTTTCAGGTATAACTGACATCATTTCTCTTATTGGGGGAAGTTGGAGTTTTCTTCTTGGTGTTCTAGCAGCTTCAGGCTAGACTCAAATCCTGAGATGTTCTATCACTTGTCTTTGGCTCTCCATTCATGAGCAGTTCTGCTGAGGTTCCACAGTAGGACCATATTTCTGTCACAGACCGGCAGTGGAAAACCAAGATTGTACCTACAATGCATTCTTTTCAGCTTGCAACACTGATCCTGTACCAAGATCTCAGACAGGATTTTCTAATAACTCCAGTGTTCAACACAAAATATATTTATGTTTTCCTTTCAAAGAATCTGCCTACAAGGGGATTTTTATTTATTTATTTTTTCTTTCTTTTTTTAAATTTTTATTGGAGGCTAATTATTTTACAATATTATATTGGTTGGTTTTGTCATACATTGACATGAATCCACCCCAGGTGTACATGAGTTCCCCCTCCCGAACCCCCCTCCCACCTCCCTCCTCCCCTTATCTTACCTCTGGGTCATCCCCGCATACCAGCCCCGAGCATCCTATAACATGCATCAACCCTGAACTGGCGATTCGTTTCACATATGATAATATACATGTTTCAATGCCATTCTCCCAAACCATCCCACCCTCACCGTCTCCCAAAGAGTCCCAAAGACTTTAAAAAGCACTAGTTCACAATACTCATTATCACTACCTGTCTGTTTAGAGAGCTTCCATTAGTCATTTTTTTAAGGCTAGCAAAGAATTTCTTCCTTTTCCTTCTGAGAATATCTTGACTTTTTTCCTTATTCCTGAAGGAAATTTTCTCTAGATACAGGCTTCTCAGCTGACAGTGTTTTTTTGTTTGTTTGTTTTGTTTTGTTCCCCAGTTTTTAAAAAATGTTGTATTCTTCTCTTTTGGCCTCCGAGGTTTCAGATGAAAAATCTGCTATGCTTAAATGGTTGTTCCCCTCTAGGTAATAGGTTGTTTCTTTTTGGTTGCTTTCAAGATTTTTTTTTTTCTTTGTCTTTAGTTTTCACAAGCTTAATTATAATGTATCTTGGCAAGGATTTCTTGTGGTTTATCCTGTTGGAGGTTTGCTCAACTTCTTGAATGTATAGGTTTACATCTTCTACCAAATTTGGAGTTTTGGCTCTTTATTTCTTTGAACATTGTTTCAATCTCATTACTTCTTTCCTTCTGTGATTCTGATAGTGTGGATATTATATATTTTTTTCTTGACACACAGGTCTTATTTTTAAGACGCACAAGTTCTTGATAGTCTCTTCATTTTTTTCAGTCTACTTTCTGTCATTTCAGTTCAGTTCAGTTCAGTTCAGTCGCTCAGTCGTGTCCGACTCTCTGCGACCCCATGAATCACAGCATGCCAGGCCTGTCCATCACCAACTCCCGGAGTTCACTCAAACTCATGTCCACAGAGTTGGTGATGCCATCCAGCCATCTCATTCTCCGTCGTCCCCTTCTCCTCCCGCCCCCAACCTTTCCCAGCATCAGAGTCTTTTCCAGTGAGTCAACTCGTCACATGAGGTGGCCAAAGTATTGCAGTTTCAGCTTTAGCATCAGTCCCTCCAATGAACATCCAGGATTGATCTCCTCTAGAATGGACTGGTTGGATCTCCTTGCAGTATAAGGGACTCTCAAGAGTCTTCTCCAACACCACAGTTCAAAAGCATCGATTCTTCGGCGGTCAGCCTTCTTCACAGTCCAACTCTCACATCCATACATGACCACGGGAAAAACCATTGCCTTGACTAGACGGACCTTGGTTGGCAAAGTAATGTCTCTGCTTTTTAATATACTATCAAGGCTGGTCATAACTTTCCTTCCAAGGAGCAAGCATCTTTTAATTTCATGGCTGCAATCAGCATCTGCAGTGATTTTGGAGCCCAAAAAAACAAAGTCTGACACTGTTTCCACTGTTTTCCATCTATTTCCCATGAAGTGATGGGACCAGATGCCATGATCTTAGTTTTCTGAATGTTGAGCTTCAAGCCAACCTTTTCACTCTCCTCTTTCACTTTCATCAAGAGACTTTTGAGTTCCTCTTCACTTTCTGCCATAAGGGTAGTGTCATCTGCATTTCTGTCATTTAGATTGGGTAAATTCTGTAGATCTGTCTTCAAGTTCACCAGTTCTATCCTCTGTCATCTCCATTCTATAAATAAGTCCACCCAGCAAGTTTTTAAATTATCAGTTATTATATTTTTTACTTCTATAATTCCTATTTGGCTATTTTGTGTTCCAGCTTTATTGAGTTATAATTTACAAGTAAAATTGTAAGATATTTAAAGTGTACATATGATTTAACATATGTGTATGTTGTGAAAGGATTCCCAACATTGAACTAACACATCCATCACCTTATGCTTACCATCTTTTTAACCTTTTTTTAAAAGAGAATATTTAGTTCTGCTCTCTTAGCAAATTTCAATTATACAATATAGTGTTATAAGCTGAAGCCATCCATTCTTTTTGTGTAACTGTTACTTCTCTGTTTAGATTTTTCTCTTTTTTAATTGTGTGAAGAGAATTAATAATTGCTTACTGAACTAGTTTATGATGGCTCCTTTAACTCCTTGTCTCTTAATTCCAACATCTGATTTATCTGTGTATTGCTCTTTGTTGAATGTCTTTTCTCTTTCAAGTGGGACTTTTCCTTTGATTTTTTAATTTGCTTACTGAACATTTTAGATACTATATTATGAGTCTCTGTATTCTATTTCGCTTAATTTGTTTGTTTTTAGGCAGATTCCTGATTGATGCATAGTGTGTTAATATGCATAGGTGTTAATGTTTAGCTTCATCACTTTGTTGCTACAGAGTTGGGTTAGAAGTTCAGCTCTCCACTAAACATTGATGACACTGGAGAGTGGAGAAGTGGAGTGCCAACTTCCTTGGTCACTTCAGTGAAAAGAGAACATAGTGATTCACACTGATAAGAAGTTTTAGTCATTCTGAGACCTTCAGTTCAGTTCAGTTCAGTCGCTCAGTCATGTCCAACTCTTTGAGACCCCATGAATCACAGCACGCCAGGCCTCCCTGTCCATCACCAACTCCCTGAATTCACTCAAACTCATCTCTATCGAGTCAGTGATGCCATCCAGCCATCTCATTCTCTGTCGTCCCCTTCTCCTCCCGCCCCAATCCCTCCCAGAATCAGAGTCTTTTCCAGTGAGTCAACTCTTCGCATGAGGTGGCCAAAGTATTGGAGTTTCAGCTTTAGCATCAGTCCTTCCAATGAACACCCAGGACTGATCTCCTTTAGAATGGACTGATTGGGTCTCCTTGCAGTCCAAGGGACATATAGTATCATCACTTATACATTTGGGTTTACTCTCTCCTTTTACATATGAAGAAAATGAGACTCAGAGAAGTTAAGTAACTTGCTTAGCGTCACAGAGCAATACTGTGGCAGAAATGGGAAAGATGTCTTCACCCCAGAATGATATAGTAAATTGGGAGACATATTATCACAAGTAATTTAAGATAGTTCATTTGAATACTCGGCATTGGAATAAGAAATAAATTTCATCCAGTCATTAATTCTCAAGGAGAGGTCCTTGTCAACTATTGGGATGCTGAAGATGTAGTGGGGAATATCAGGGTGCAGGACATATGAGTCATTGGTTTCTAGTGAAAAAAAACTCACCTTTGAGTTTCTCCTGTGTGACCTTGGACAGCTTATTTAATCTCTCTTATTCTCTCTTTCCTCATCTACAACATGGAATTCAAAATATCTGCCTCAGTGGACTACTCAGAAAAGAAGTGATTACCTGCACAAGAGATAAGTTTGTTCTTCCTTTCCTCAAGTGAGAGATTCTCTCTCTTTCTCTCTATCCCCTTTCATCTTCCTTTCAACACAATAATGCTTTAAAAACATTCCATGACTCAGTCCATTCAATAATTCACAGTTTTCCAAGTTCCTTCAAATTAATAAGAAAGGATTTCAAAGGGTGGAAAAGAACAACTTTCATTAAAGGTTTCTCTTGAGGATTTTCATGCTTAAAAGATTACAGGATAAGAAATGCTGTGCTTTGTGATATATGAAGTAAAAGTGCAGGTTTTAAGATTCCAGTCATATAATTTCCTAAATTGTCTGGTTTGAAAATCTGGCCCATTTGGTTCTCCTGTGCCACGCATACATGAGTGGTTCTCCATTCTCTGGGAGGGTGGTCTTTTCCAGGAATCTTTAGTTGTAAACTATTATAGGAAAAGCTATTCTATGGCCAGTGCTCTGGTTCCCTATTTCTACTCAAGCATGTTTTAATCAATAAATTGCTGCCTCTTGCTTGTCTCTTGATGTATCTGCTATTCTCCATTGAACAATGAAATACCCAGGCATTTTCTACTTTCCTGATTTCAGCTCAGGCTTGCTTGGCAAGGTATGACCATCACTCAGCCTACCCTTTATGGCTTAATGGGGAAAAGCCATCACATGCCAATGTGGATTTCCTCACTGCTATGTTATGCTCTCCGACACCAATGGGTGCTTTCTTCCTAAATAAGATGGAAAGTTTCTGATATTGCCAGACAATTACTTGATAGTACTTGGCTTTTTGTTTATTCACTTACCAAGGGTCCCACTGGAGGCTCCCCAATAGGAGCAGTGTTAGCCAGACTAAAAGAGCCCTTGGAATTTCAATAACATGGGCTGCTTACTTTTCCCCTTTGGTGTTTATTTTCAGTCTATAGTTTGATTGGATTAAATTTCCTTTATTTAGACTTCAGCAGGAACAACTGACATAAGGGAAGGTAGTGGAGTTGAAGCTTAATTTGAAGAGACAGTTGAGTAAATCACGGACACAATGAGTAAATCACATACACAGGCTCATTCACCCTGTGAGCCAAATGACCTCAGTGAGACTTCTTTTTAGTTCCAAAAGTAGGACAATATGGGTTCACAGGTCCACTGGTACGCTGGGATTCAGAGGGAACACAGCTATCTGATTTTCTATTTGGCATATGTGCTGCAGCTTCATTGCAAAGTTAAAGCTTGGCGGTATGTCCGACATCAGATGGAAATTTGTGCTTTTAGTCAACTCAACGCATTTGAGGTCCTGTTAAAAGTACCCTGAGTATATGGCTTCGAACTCTTTATGCAAGAACAAGAAGAAACTCAAACTGATGTGGTGTGCTAATATAGCTGTTTTCAAGACTCACTGGTTCCATGACTGGAGCTTGTGCAGAAGTCTTCCAAATGAAGGGTCCTTTTTATATCACAAGGGAAAGCAAATGAATGGGATAGAGTTTTTCATATTTTCTAAGGTATGGTTTGTTATGTCACTAGGATAATGTTTTGCAATTGTCTGCTTCTTTCTATTTCTAATGTTATTGCTTTTATTTAATTTCTCACTGTCACTCACTATTTAATCACCATTCTTTACCTGGACTATTTCGTTGTTGTTGTTTAGTCCCTGAGTTGTGTCCAACTCTTTGCGACACCATGGACTGTAACTTGCCAGGCTTCTCTAACCATGGGATTCTCCAGGCAAGAAAACTGGAATGCATAGCCATTCCCTTCTCCAGGGGATCTTCCCAACCCAGGGATCGAACCTGTGACTCCTCCATAGGCAGGTAAATTCTTTACTGCTGAGCCATCAAGGAAGCAAACTATTATAGTAATTTTTTTAAAGTTTCCTCACTCCAGGGTATACAAAATACCACAGTTAGTTTAGTCATAATGACTCGAATGTCATCTACTCGTATATTCAAACACTGATGACTTCACACTGACATCCCAAGAATAGCCATCCCACACAGCCCACAATTCAGCCCTTCTACATTTTGATCCTTACCTTCCTACCTTCCTATTGAATCTACCTACCCTACCCTCCTATTGAATCTACCATAGCTCCCCTTCAGCAAGCCTACCAGCATTTCCACACACACCCACAGTTTTCTGCTCCGAGTTTTTGCTGTCTATGCTGTCTCCCCAAGACTATCATTCCTCGGTGTTTTGTGCTTAGAGTTTATACATTTGTCATCACCCATTCGATAGCAAGAAAACATCAGGGTTAGATAAGAAAACTTTCTTAAATCAACAATGCAAAGAAATAGAGGAAAACAATGGAATGGGAAAGATGAGATCTCTTCAAGAAAATTGGAGATATCAATGGAATATTTCATGCAAGGATGGGCACTATAAAGGACAGAAACAGCAAGGATCTAACAGAAGCAAAAGAGATTAAAAAGATGTGTCGGGAATACAAAAAAAAAAACCACTATATGATAAATGTCTTAATGACCAAGATTACCATGATGGAATGGTCACTCACCTAGAGCCAGACATTCTGGAGTATGATGTCAAGTGAGCCTTAGGAAGCATTACCATGAACAAAGCTAGTGAAGGTGATGAATTTCCAGCTGGGCTATTTCAAATCTTAAAAAATAATGCTATTAAAGTGCTTCACTCAATTTGCCAGCAAATTTGGAAAACTCAGCAGTGACCACAGGACTGGAAAATGTCAATTTTTATTTCAATCCCCAAAAAAGGCAATCCCAAAGAAAGTCAATGCCAAAAAATGTTCAAATTACTGTACAATTGCACTCATTTCACGTGCTACCAAGGTAATGATCAAAGTCCTTCAAGCTAGGCTTCAAGAGTATGTGAACTGAGAAATTTCAAACATACAAACTGGATTTAGAAAGGGCAGAGGAACCAGGAATCAGATTGTCAACATTCATTGGATCATGGAGAAAGCTAGGGAAGTTCAGAAAAAACATCTGCTTATGTTTCATTGACTACACTAAAGTCCTTGACTGTGTGGATCACAACAAATCGTGGAAAATTCTTGAAGAGATGGGAGTACCAGACCACCTTACCTGTCTCCTGAGAAACCTGTATGCGAGTCAAGAAGCAGTAACAGTTAGAACTGGACATGGAACATTTTAACAATGGACCGGTTAAAAATTGGGAAAGAAGTATGATAAGGTTTTATATTGTCATCCTGCCAATTTAACTTCTATGCAGAGTTCAGTTCAGTTCAGTTGCTCAGTCGTGTCCAACTCTCCGCGACCCCATGAATCACAGCACGCCAGGCCTCCCTGTCCATCACCAACTCCCGGAGTTCACTCAAACTCATGTCCACAGAGTCGGTGATGCCATCCAGCCATCTCATTCTCCGTCGTCCCCTTCTCCTCCCACCCCTAATCCCTCCCAGCATCAGAGTCTTTTCCAATGAGTCAACTCGTCGCATGAGGTGGCCAAAGTATTGGAGTTTCAGCTTTAGCATCAGTCCTTCCAATGAACACCCAGGATCGATCTCCCTCAGAATGGACTGGTTGGATCTCCTTGCGGTTCAAGGGACTCTCAAGAGTCTTCTCCAGCACCACAGTTCAAAAGCAGCAATTCTTCGGCGATCAGCTTTCTTCACAGTCCAACTCTCACATCCATACATGACCACGGGAAAAACCATAGCCTTGGCTAGACGGACCTTTGTTGGCAAAGTAATGTCTCTGCTTTTCAATATATTATCAAGGTTGGTCATAACTTTCCTTCCAAGGAGTAAGCGTCTTTTAATTTCATGGCTGCAATCAGCATCTGCAGTGATTTTTGAAACCCAAATAAGATGGTAGGTATTGCGAGGGGGCATCAGAGGGCAGACACACTGAAATCATAATCACAGGAAACTAGTTGATCTGATCACATGGACCACAGCCGAATGTGGTCCACTGGAGAAGGGAATGGAAAACCACTTCAGTATACTTGCCTTGAGAACCCCATGAACAGTATCAAAGGGCAAAATGATAGGATACTGAATGAGGAATTCCCCAGGTCGGTAGGTGCCCAGTATGCTACTGGAGATCAGTGGAGAAGTAACTCTAGAAGGAATAAAGGGATGGAGCAAAAGCAAAACCAATACCCAGTTGTGGATGTGACCCATGATAGAAGCAAGGTCCGGTGCTGTAAAGAGCAATATTGCATAGGAACCTGGAATGTTAGGTCCATGAATCAAGGCAAATTGGAAGGGGTCAAACAGGAGATGGCAAGAGTGAATATAGACATTCTAGGAATCAGTGAATTAAAATGGACTGGAATGGGTGAATTTAACTCAGATGACCATTATATCTATGCAGAGTACATCATGCAGAATCTCAGGCTGATGAATCACAAGCTGGAATCAAGATTCCCAGGGGAAATATCAACAACCTCAGATATGCATATAATATGATTCTAATGGCAGAAAGTGAAGAGGAATTAAAGAACCTCTTGATGAAGGTGAAAGAAGAGAGTGAAAAAGCTGGCTGAAACTCAACATTAAAGAACAAAAATCATGGTATTTAGTCCCATCACTTCATGGCAAATAGAAGGGTAAAAAGTAGAAGCAGTGACAGGTTATATTTTCCCAGGCTTCAAAATCACCATGGACAGTGACTAAAGCCATGAAGTTAAGATGCTTGCTTCTTGGAAGGAAAGCTATGACAAACCTAGACAGCATATTAAAAGGAGAGATATTACTTTGCCCACAAAGGTCCATATAGTAAAAGCTATGGTTTTTCCAGTAGTCTTGTATGGATGTGAGAGTTGGACCATAAAGAAGGCTGAGCCCCAAAGAATTGATGCTTTTGAATTGTGGTGCTGGAGAAGACTCTTGAGAACCCCTTGGACTGCACAGAGATCAAACCAGTCAGTTAATCCTGAAAGAAATCAATCCTCAAAATTCACTGGAAGGACTGATGCTAAAACTGAAGCTCCAATACTTCAGCCTTCTGATGTGAAGAGCTGACTCATTGGAAAAGACCCTGATGCTGGGAAAGATTGAAGGCAAAAGGAGAAAAGGGTGACAGGATGAGATGGTTAGATATCATCATTGACTCAATGGATATGAATTTGAGCAAACTCTTTGATATAGTGGAGGACAGAGGAGCCTTTTGTGCTGCAGTCCATGGGGTCACAAAGAGTCAGACATGACTTAGTGACTGAACAATAACAAAAACAACTGAAATAATACTTTCTATGTGAAATGTTTCTCTATGCTCAAAGGTTTGCAAAGAACTCTCCCGTCTTATAACATTTATTTCTCAATATTAGTAAGAATTTCTTTTGCAGACCTCTGAGATTTATTTTATTGGAACTATTTTTTGTTGGGTTTTATTTATAAATTTAAGAAGGAGTTATGAAATATAAATGTGGGTTTTAAAAAATGTTTAGGTGGATTCCATTATGGAATATCTTTATATGGTTTAAAAAATCTACTCTCTCAAGTTACCTCCCTACAGAGTGAAGTCAAGTTAGCTTCACTTCCCAACTGTGTAATTCTATGTTAAAATAGCCTTTTCCTGATAACTCACAAGTATAAATTAGCAAAAATATTTCATAAATATAACAGTACTCATACCATTTTTTTCTAGCTATTTATGTCTTCCACTATGTTCCCTCATTATTTATATAAATGTCTTCTACCCCTTTATCAGCCTCTTAGCTTCTTCATGGAAGAATGTGTACCTAATTTATCCATGATTTCCTGAAATACTAGATACATAATGTCATATACATTATGAGTAAAATAATCAATCAATTTTAGATGTCATGGGTATCCTCTCTAATGTTACTAGATCTACAATTTAAAGTTTATGCAAAATTAGCTTTAAAAAGTAAGTAGAGATCTGCAAAACAAAAATATTTAGGAAGATAAAAAGTGTATTTTAGGTTGGTAAATAATTTAGAAAATTTATTTAACTTCCAAAATTTCAAGGATAAGTAGGGAACACACTTCAACTTTCTTCATAAAAGCAGATATCCAGAAAAAAAAATCAAACTGAATAAGTAATATTCTATTTTTAGCAATCTCATTTTCAGAAAGTTCAGCCATATGTTTTTAAGTCACTTATCTGTATCGTCAGCTATGGTTTCACTTTATGGGTAAGACGCCAGTATACACATGCCAAGTATTGGATTTAGCATTCAGTTCAGTTCAGTTCAGTCGCTCAGTTGTATCCGACTCTTCGTGACCCCATGAATCACAGCACGCCAGGCCTCCCTGTCCATCACCAACTCCCGGAGTTCACTCAAACTTATGTCCATCGAGTTGGTGATGCCATCCAGCCATCTCATTCTCTGTCGTCCCCGTCTTCTCCCGCCCCCAATCCCTCCCAGCGTCAGAGTCTTTTCCAGTGAGTCAACTCGTCGCATGAGGTGGCCAAAGTACTGGAGTTTTAGCTTTAGCATCAGTCCTTCTAATGAACACCCAGGACTGATCTCCTTTAGAATGGGCTGGTTGGATCTCCTTGCAGTCCAAGGGACTCTCAAGAGTCTTCTCTAGCACCACAGTTCAAAAGCATCAATTCTTCGGTGATCAGCTTTCTTCACAGTCCAACTCTCACATCCATACATGACCACGGGAAAAACCATAGCCGTGACTAGACGGACCTTTGTTGGCAAAGTAATGTCTCAGCTTTTTAATATACTATCTAGGTTGGTCATAACTTTCCTACATGTGAGTATTAATTAGTACTAAAAATTGGTATTTATATTTTGATACTTCTGAGAGTAGGTTATCTGAGTTAGTTAATTTGAGTTAGTTAATTTCTGTTCCTCCATATACAGAAAGGTTTTACATCTGGTTTTGGCCGTTCTACACTTGTTATTGGGATTAATGAGAAATACTGCAAGACCAAATCTAGGCTATCAAAGAATGTGAGGGGCAGAAGTGAACTGTTTTTAACATATTTCATACACTACTTTTCATTTCTTCCCCCTACTTTCACCAACAGAATTGCCTGCAGAGTGAAAAGAGAGGTTATGTAATTTTTAACACCTTTGTCCAAGATCTTGAATATCTCCAACTATAGGTGGCATAAAATCTTATATAGGCTAGAAAGAACTATCTGTATGCAAGGAAAAAACAATTAAGCTTATTTGTGACTCCCCTGATCTGATCACCTATGTTTCTAGGTTTTTATAAGAATATACTGCCTAAATTTCAGACAATAAATTATGTTACTCACTTTCTCAGTAGAATAGATTGAAGCCCAAAGTTGTTTGTAAAATCAGCAGATTTGTTTGTTAAAAAAAAAAAAAAAGCAGAAGCCAAACTCCTACAATACTTGACAAAAACTGGTAACTCAGGCTTCTGGGGGTAGATTAAAATTCAAGATTGCCATTGCTTTCATTTTTTCATCCTCACTCCACTGTCTGGTTTGAGGAGAATGAATAAGAATGAAAGAGGAGGGAGTCAGGAAATTATTATTTTTAACTGAAAAGTATGAAATGAATAGCATGAGACATAAATCATGGAGCTCATATTTCGCAGTTTAATCAAGAAGCAAAAGGGAGAATCTACAGGAAGTCACCAAGAGTTGCTCCAAGAGTTGCTTTTGATGGGTGAAAAGAAAGACACTCTCGGGGCCATTTGGAACACTCTGGAATAGTGTGGGCTTTTGATTTGTACTCAAAGCTATTTAAAGATGCTAGTTGCAGTGAAAACAGAACTGTCCAAAATTTATGTTGATTTCCCATCTAAGTTCTGAATAATGTATTGTGTTCTTTTCTTTGAATAGTATGTGGTCAAAAATTTTGAATAGCTGAGATATTGCTGGTAGCCAAGAGTGTAGGGATGTAACAGAGCTGCTTCGTCAATTCCCATTGACATATGACTAGGCTCTTTTGACCCCTCTGGGTAGACGTACAATGGTTAGAGCAGATGTCACTGCTAGGAGGGTGGGTCCTTATAGCCACTCTAAGAGTTACTACCAGTCCCATCACTTCATGGCAAGTTGAAAAGGGAAAGTGGAAACAGTAACAGATTTTGTTTTCTTGGGCTCCAAAGTCACTGCAGACAGTAACTGCAGTCATGAAATTAAAAGACACTAGCTCCTTGAAAGAAAAACTAGGACAAACCTAGACAATGTATTAAAAAGCAGAGACATCACTTTGCTGACAAAGATCCGTCTAGTCAAATCTATGGTTTTTTGATTACAGAAGTGGAACTTGGACCATAAAGAAGGCTGAGGGCCAAAGAATGGATGCTTTTGAATTGTGGTACTAGAGATGACTCTTGAGAGTCCCTTGGACAGCAAGATCAAACCAGTCAATCCTAAAAGAAATCAAACCTGAATATTGGAAGGACTGATGCTGAAGTTCTAATATTTTGGCCACCTGATGTGGAAAGCTGACTTATTGGAAAAGACCCTGATGCCCGTTAAGATTGAAGGCAGGAGGGGCAAGAGGGGACAACAGAGAATGAGATGGTTGGACAGTATCACTGACTCAAAGGACAAGAGTTTGAGCAAGCTCTGGGAGATGTTTAAGGACAGAGAAGCCTGGCATTCTGCAGTTCATGGGATCACAGAGTGGGACATGACTTAGTGACTGAACAAGAAAGAGTTATGACTTGAGATTTAAGATTTACCACTTGAGGGAGCCAAGCTTCTCACTGGGTGGGATTGGTGGTCCAAAAGGAGGACTGCTCGTGTGCCTCCTTCTCTTCCCTTGGTTACTGGCTCCTGGTTCTCTGGTAGACTGAAAAGTCCAAGGACTCATTACAATCAGGGTTGCAAAACTTTGGTTTCTTTGCTTTCTGATAACAGGCCAAGATCTGCACTTTGAAAGAAGTCTGAGGTGAAGATAGACTCGAGGCGAACGTGGATGAGGATGTTTATGATAAAACACTCTCTTTCTTCCTAAATGGTTTACCGCAAAAGATCTGAAAAAGCAGCTGTGGGGCCTTGTTAAGTACACAGCTGGGACAGGCCCAAGAGCCTTTTATTTTCCTGCCAATAAGATACTCTACGTTACAGTGCCGAACAAAGCATATTTTTGATCGTAAAAGATAATGTATCCCTCTAGTTGCGCTCTTTCATGTGGATAATTTATGGTGAATTTCCCATTAGATGGCTGTCACATCACATTCTTTGCTTTAGTCTGTGGTTACAGGTTTATCTTTAAGAGCCTTTCCTATTAGAAAATCTTTTAGTAAGACCTCACATTCTTAATATTGACTGACATTATCACAAACTGGAAAGACTTCTTCTAAGGGTCAATGAAGTGTTATTTATATATAGAAGATTACCTATAGTCTCTTTGCCGTCATTGCTTGTAATGTATGATGTGGAGAAGATTGTGGTAGGAACAGAGCTGAAACCAAAATTGCCCAGAGTTGTTTTCACATCATCCCAGTTAATGCTCCAGAGTTTTCATTTGAAAACAAGCAGCAACACACTGAAGTCAAGATTACAGAAGTCAAGATTACACTTAACAGAATCTCCCACTACTGTTTCATTCATTGTCTATAAATACTGTGAAGGAAGGTGTGCAGGTATAAGGAATCCAGGGTTCTTGACGCTCCTGTTCCTTTTGCAGCCACCACCCTTTGAATGCTCGTTTGCCAGAAGTTGAAATCCAGTTTTCTTCTCCAATCCTTATTTCCTGACACATACCACCATAGGTCTGGACTAGGAGCACCAACCTAATTTATGTATGTATACTTATACTTTTTTTGACTGCTTCATGAGGCATGCAGGATCTTAGCTCCCCAACCAAGGATCAAGCCCATGTCCCCTGCATTGGAAGCACGAGTCTCAACCAGTGAACCACCAGGGAAGCCTGTAGATCACTTACTTTAAAGCAGAAAGCATTATTGGATGCTAGGTAGGCAGAATTTTAGAGGAAGAAAGTGTTTACTTGCTTCCGGTTGCCAGCTTATTTTCCCAAATCCACTCTTTTCCAGCCATTTGTTGTTCTCTGCAAAGATCTCCAAGATGCCTCTATTAATTCTCGACTTAGTGTGAACTTAATAAAAATACCAAATGTATTTTAATAGTTTTATGAGCTATAGTTCACAATTTACTCACTTAAAGTGGACAATTTAATGATTTTAGTTTATTCTCAGAGTGTGCAACCATTATTATGGTTGATTTTGGAACAGTGACATCACCTCAAAAGAAACACCATTGGACGGCCCTGGTGGTGATCCAGTGGTTAAGACTCCATGCTCCCAATGCTGGGGCACAGGTCCTGTCCCTGGTCCTAATCAGGGAAGATACCACAAAAAAGAAAGAAAGAAAGGAAAGAAATCCCATCACGCTTGGCAGTCACTTCCCATTTTCCCCAAAGCCACCTATCCCTAGCCCTAGATGCACTTTAATCTATTTTTTGCCTCTATAAATTTGACTATTTTGATTTGCCTATGGACTTAGTTGACCCACAGCATATGGGAACTTAGTTCTCTGACAAAGGATTGAACCCTTGTCCTCTGCATTGGAAGGTGGATTCTTAACCACTGGCCCATCATGGAAGTCCAAACAAAAGACCTAACTCTTAATGCTACCACCTTGGAAGTTGGGCTTCAGCAAATGAATTTTGGGGTAGTGGTGGTGGAGGACACAAGCATTCAACACATAGTACTCAGTTTATTCATCTGTATAAAAAGCACTTACTTCATAAAGTTATTCTGTGGATTAAAAGAGTTAATATATCAAGGCAAAGCCTAGTCCAAAACCTGACAGATACTGCCGGTAGAGATTCAGGGAGGTACTTTGAGATTTAGACAGTTTATTACTTCTGTAAGTGTGTGTGTGCACACACACACTCTGTGCTCAGTTGTGTCTTACCCTTTGTGACCGCGTAGACTGTAGCATACCAGGCTCCTCTGCCTATGGAATTTTTTAGGCAAGAATACTAGAGTGGGTTGCCATTTCCTACTCTAGGGAATGTATTACCTACATTCACACATTGGGTGGGCTTCTCAGGTGGCACTAGTAAAGAACCTGCCTGCCAATGCAGGAGACATAAGAGACTTGTGTTCAATCTCTGAGTCAAGAAGATCCCCTGGAGAAGGGCATGGCAACCCACTCCAGTGTTCTTGCCTGGAGAGGAGCCTGGCAGGCTGGGGTCCATAGCGTCGCAGAGAGTCAGCCATGACTGAAGAGACCTTGCATGCACACCTGCTTATATTGGTTACATATTACCCATGAGTATTACACGTATTACTTATGTGGATATGCATTTTCTACATAACTGCAGCAGATGGAAGACTGGCCAAAAGTACTAGCTCCCTGCCCCTTGTCTCATATCCCACTATGAATGATACTAAAACAATAGAGGTCAGACGAGTGCAATGTAAGTTTCGTGATTCTCTGTTGAGTGGCTGCTCCATGGTGGTGCTGCAATGTTAGGGTCTGAACTACACTCTGAGAGAGGTTCAGTTCAGTTCGGTTCAGTCGCTCAGTCATGTCCGACTCTTTGCAACCCCATGAATCACAGCACGCCAGGCCTCCCTGTCCATCACCAACTCCTGGAGTTCACTCAAACTCATGTCTATTGAGTCGGTGATGCCATCCAGCCATCTCATTCTCTGTCGTTCCCTTCTCCTCCCTCCCCCAAACCTTCCCAGCATCAGAGTCTTCCAATGAGTCAACTCGTCGCATGAGGTGGCCAAAGTATTGGAGTTTCAGCTTTAGCATCAGTCCTTCCAATGAACACCCAGGATTGATCTCATTTAGAGTGGACTGGTTGGATCTCCTTGCAGTCCAAGGGACTCTCAAGAGTCTTCTGCAGCACCACAGTTCAAAAGCATCAATTCTTCAGCTATCAGCTTTCTTCACGGTCCAACTCTCACATCCATACATGACCACTGGAAAAACCATAGCCTTGACTAGACGGACCTTTGTTGGCAAAGTAATGTCTCTGCTTTTTAATATACTATCTAGGTTGGTCACAACTTTCCTTTCAAGGAGTAAGCGTCTTTTAATTTCATGGCTGCAATCAGCATCTGCAGTGATTTTGGAGCCCCCAAAATAAAGTCTGACACTGTTTCCACTGTTTCCCCATCTATTTCCCATGAAGTGATGGGACCAGATGCCATGATCTTTGTTTTCTGAATGTTGAGCTTCAAGCCAACTTTTTCACTCTCCTCTTTCACTTTCATCAAGAGGCTTTTTAGTTCCTCTTCACTTTCTGCCATAAGGGTGGTGTCATCTGCATATCTGAGGTTATTGATATTTCTCCCAAGCAATCTTGATTCCAGCTTGTGCTTCTTCCAGCCCAGCGTTCCTCATGATGTACTCTGCATATAAGTTAAATAAGCAGGGTGACAATATACAGCCTTGACGTACTCCTTTTCCTATTTGGAACCAGTCTGTTGTTACATGTACAGTTCTGACTGTTGCTTCCTGAGAGAGGTTAGGGTTGAGAAAAACAGGTCAATCTTCAGGATGTGGAAAGCGATGAGACATTACTTCATGATGGCCTCCCACGGCAGAGAGGGGGAAAGGGGAGGAGATGGCCCCATAGTTGATCTTCAGAAGCCTTCAATCCTGGGTTCCAGGAGGATCACGGGGATTCCTGACAAGACTAGGATAAAGTGTCCTTAGGCTTTGGCCTTTGTGGCCTGTGTGGATATGTGTAAAGACACCTATGCACCCCATGAGCCCCTGCAAATGCCACTCAAGCAGCCAGGACAGCACCTCCTAGAATATATCTGTGGTCAGTAATGTTAACTGTTCTTACTAAACAGGGAACACACTCTAAGCATAATTCTAAACCAAAGCCATAAAAAAATACTGATAAATTTGACTATATCAAAATTAAGTTTTCTGCTTGGGAAAAAATGACACATTAATTGTGTCAACAGATACACACTAAATTGAGGGAAATTTTGTAATAAATAAATCAAAGAGAGCATTGGCACATTCTCTTCAGAGGTTTTCAAGTTTTAAGGAAAAGTATAACAACCCAATTGATAACTGGGCAAACGCTGATAGAGAAAAATAAAAAACTATCCAATGCAACGTATAACTTTAAAAAAACTCTTTAAGCTAGGAGATATTATACCTAATGTACAAGACTGGTAAAAATATTGATAATATCTAGTGTTAGCAAGAATATTGTATAATATTTTTGATAAGCATTATATGATTGAATTTTTCCTTCAGTGGCTTAGTATCCTGAGGAATAGTATCCTCTGGGTAGAAAAATGGGGGATTTTACTTTGAATTTCATACAAAATACTATCGTGTGTGTGAGAGATTGTTTTACAACATGTGTAGATTATTCTTTAAAAAACCATTTAAAAATTAAAATTAGACGTAGTCTTCATAGCAACCACAGTAGTTCAAATAGATTGGGATGTTTCTTGCAACAGTGATTGCTACTGACCTGGGAATGGAGCAAATAAATTAAAATGCCACTTAGAAAAGAAAAACTAATTAAAGATGAATTATTAATTACATCCTTATTTTTTTCCACTCTGTCAAATAAGAGTTTATGAGCAAGGGTGTTTCTATGTTGTGAAGCACTGAGTCACAGTGTGACAAGTTGTTCCTTATCTAGTGAAATATCTACGTGATAAATCTAAATAGCAATATTTTGAGACAAAAACAGGCATAACATTGCTTCAGAAAAATCTCATAAAAAGCTTAGTATCCTTAAACATGACTTATATTTTATTTATATGCAAAGGTAGTTTTTGAAACATCACACAGCAACTCAGACACCAACCCCTTAAAATAGATGATCGCTATTTGCAACTGCTCCAACAGTCCTGGTTCTTATGGCCTTAATATCAACTGTTTTCAGGTCCGTGTATCTTTGACATGAACAATCTTTAAATGCAACAATTAAAGCCTAAATATAAAACCAGAAAGTACAGAATCCCCTCTTCCCATAATTCTATTAAAAAACTGATCTTTTGGCCAACATTACCATCTCAAGTAAGCCTTTAGGAATTCTGGAATTTGGGGTTGATGACAAGCTGTGGTCAGAGATTTTTTTCTCCTTTCATGACCCCAAGCCACTCCTCTCATCAGCCTGACGTTGATAGAGAGGAGGAAAGCAAGCATCTTAGGCAAAATCGCCTGTTCTCAAAGAAATAAAAGCACCCACATCAGAAATCCTTGAACAGTGACTATGGCAGTTTGTGTCTCCAAAGCTTTAAATGTATATCCTTTTCATGCAGCAATGGGTCCACCAAGAGATTCTTCATGACTGCAGAGTGTTCCTAGGATAAAAAGTTGCAGCAGAAGAGAGGTCATGCCTGTAGTCATTGTCATGAAGACTTTGGGTAGAACCAACAAACACCAGCAACAATCCCTTATGCTGTTGAGTCAGATGCACATCCAGCAATTTTTTCTTCCCCCATCTTGATTTAGAAAATGCAGGAAGGTTCAGTCTGAGATAAATAGATTCTATCATGATTTGGAAAAGTGAAAACAGAGAGCCAGGAGGGAGAATAGAGAAAATCAGAATGAGGGAGGACATTTTGGTTAATTAATGTGTCAACCTGGCTGACTTAAGGGATGTCAGAGTTATTTCTGGGTCTGTCTGTGAAGGTGTTTCTGGAAGAGATTAACATTTGAGTCAGCAGACTGGGTAGAGAAAATTCACCTTCACTAGTGTGGGTGGGCATCATCCAATCTGTTGAGAGGTTGAAGAGAATGAAGAGGCAGAGAATGGGAGAGTTTGAGCTTGACCTCAAGTGTCTGCTTGAATTCTATCCCTCTTCTACAGTAGTGTGTAAATGTCAATCCTAATCTTCCAATTTGTTCCCCACCACCACTCCCTGGTAACCATAAGTTTGTTTTCTACATCTGTAACTCTATTTTGTAGATAAGTTCATTTATACCTTTCTTTTAGATTCCAAATATGTGATATCATGCGATATTTGTCTTTCTGGCTGACTTAGTATGACAATCTCTAGGTCCATCTCTGTTTCTACAAATGACGTTATTTCATTCTTTTTTATGGCTGAACAATATTCCATTCTTTATATGTATCACGTCTTCTTTATCCATGCCTCTGTTGATAGACATTTAGGTTGCTTCCATGTCCTGGCTATTGTCAACCGTGCTACATGAACATTTGGGTGCATGTATCTTTTTCAATAATGGGTTTCTCAGGGTATATGCCCAGTAGTGGGATTGCTGGGTCATATGGTAGTTTTAGTCCTAGTTTTTTAAGGAATCTCCATACTGTTCTCTATAGTGGTTGTATCAATTTACATTCCTACCAACAGTGCCGGAATGTTTCCTTTTCTCCACACCCTCTCCAAGCATTTACTGTTTGTAGGTTTTTGATGTAGTTGTTCTGACCAGTGTGAGGTGACACCTAATGGTAGTTTTGATTGGCGTTTCTGTAGTAATGAGCAGTGTTGAATAGCTTTTCATGTGCTTCTTAACCAAATGAATGTCTTCTTTGAGGAACTATCTATTGATCTTCTGCTGATATTTTGATTGGATTGTTTTTTTAAATATTGAGCTGCATGAGCTGTTTGTATATTTTAGAGATCAATTGCTTGTTGATTACTTTATTTGCAAATATCTTCTCCCATTCTGTGGGCTGTCTTGAGCTGCTGATTCTTATGTCTTCTGAACTCTGGGACTAATACCAGTGACCTGCAGCCCGGGGCTGGGAATTATACTGTTGTTTCTCCTGGTTCTCTAGCTCTTACATGACAGATTGTGAAACTTCTTGGGCTCCAGAAGCACATGAGCCAATTTCTGTATTGAATTTCCTCGTTATTTACATAACTACCCTATTGGTTCTGTTTCACGTGGGAACCCTGACTAATACACATGGTTAGTAAAATAATGTCTGGCTTCTTTCTGAATTGGAAATAACTAATTAATACTAATTAATTTATTAATACTAATAAATAATTAACACTACTTAAATTTATACTATCAAGGGAAAGACTTCTCTTGTTGGAGGAAGGTGCTGGAAATATTTCTTCCTGAGAAAGGAACAGCCTCTTTATGGCCTCGTTTGGATTCTCCTCCTTAGATTCTTATTTCCTTGTGCTGTGTTCTCCCTTCAAACAATACAGAATTTTGAATTTTGTCTTAGTGGGATAAGTAGCTATATCCTCCACTGGTTTCCTCGCGTTCTCCTGACTTAGATAGACTGAATATGTGGGCATTTGTCTCCCACGTTCACTTGCCTTTTGTTTCCCATGTTATCTCTTGATTCTCATTGCCAAAGATTTCCGGTAATGTTTCCCAATGTGTGTCAACCTCTGACATTTACCAAGGTCTGAGCCAACCCCTGCTCATACTGTTTCCACTGATTATCTTAAAGCACCATTTTATTATGTCTGTGTATATACAAGGGTGGAGTTCTTTAAGATAAAATACTTGAATTATATAAACCTTTATAAGTCAAATTCCAGGCATCTTTCAAGGACCATGCTGTGTGTCATACTTTCTTAACCTGATGATCGTAGTTAAATTTAGATAATTTCAGGGTCACAAAATATGGTTCAAAACAGGAGTGAGTTTTTAATGGCAGCACTCTATTTTATCTCATGGAAGTATTCTACATTATAAAACTATTTCTATTTTGCTGAATATTTGTGTTATTAAGAATTTTCTTTGTATTTAATATTATGATGAACAACTTGAAAAAATCCTTATTCATATTCTTCTCCTTAAGATAAAACATTAGAAGTGGAATTATCACATTAAAATAAGAACATATTAGGGCCTCTCTGGTGGTCCAGGGGTTAAGATTCTGTGCTTCTACTGCAGAGGGTGTGAGTTCAATCTCTGATTGGGGAACTCAGATCCCACATACTGTGCAAAAAAAAAAAAAAGAATACCTTAAAGAGCATATTGTTATTTTTATTTACCTCTAAGTTGATGAGTGCTAAAGAACTGATGCTTTTGAACTGTGGTGTTGGAGTCCCTTGAGTGCAAGAAAATCCAACCAGTCCATCCTAAAGGAAATCAGTCCTGAATATTCACTGAAGGACTGATGCTGAAACTGAAACTCTGATACTTTGGCCACCTGATGCAAAGAACTGACTCATCTGAAAAGACCATGATGCTGGAAATGATTGAAGGTGAGAGGAGAAGGGGACGACAGAGGATGAGATGGTTGGATGGCATCACCTACTCAATGGACATGAGTTTGAGTAAGCTCCAGGAGTTGGAGATGGATAGGGAAGGCTGGCATACTGCAATCCATGGGGTCACAAAGATTTGGACACAACTGAGGACTGAACTGCACTGAAGTTGATTAGAGGAGAAAAATTAGGGAGAGATGAGATCTATGCCATATTGCTGCTGCTGCTGCGTCGCTTCAGTTGTGTCTGACTGTGCGACCCCATAAACGGCAGCCAACCAGGCTTCCCTGTCCCTGGGATTCTCCAGGCAAGAACACTGGAGTGGGTTGCCATTTCCTTCTCCATGCCATATTAGGACTCAATATAAAATCAAAGTTAAACTAAGTTTTCACGGTGACAATATTTGTACCAATGAGCTCTCCCAAATGAAAAAAAAAAAAAAGAATTATTAAACTGTTCCAAAATACTGTCTGGTAAACTACAAGGTCCCAAACTTACTTGTGTACACAGATAGCATGGCATGTTCTAGTAGGATTAGAAGTTAAAATATCCGAGAAAAAAGCCAGCACACAAAATGAGCACAACCCTGAGGACCCAGCTGATGCAAATTTTATGTATATAGTCATGAAAGTGTAAGTGTTAGTTGCTTAGTCATGTCTGACTCTTTGCGACCCCGTGGACTAAATCACACCAGGCTTCTCTGTTCATGGAATTCCCCAGGCAAGAATACTGGAGCCGGTAGCCATTCCCTTCTCCAGGAGATCTTCCCAACCTTGGGATCAAACTTGGGTCTTCCGCATTGCAGGCAGATTTTTTACCATCTGAATCACCCAAGAAATTTTAAAGCAAGTCAAAATGGGAACTGCTCATGAGGTTAAACTTTTCTGATCCTTTATTTTTTGCTCGAACAGTTTGAAAAACAGCTAAGGAAAAAATACCCAATATTTTTGGTTCTAGCTGTCAAGAAATCGGAAGTAAATTAAGCCTGCAATTTCCGTTATTTCTAATAAATTGTGTGGCATAACTAAGATCTTATTAATTTTTGTGAATGATAAGTAGTTATGGGCTTCCCTGGTGGCTCAGAGGTTAAAGCGTCTGCCTCCAATGTGGGACACCCGGGTTCGATCCCTGGGTTGGGAAGATCCCCTGGAGAAGGAAACGGTAACCCACTCCAGTATTCTTGCCTGGAGAATCCCATGGACAGAGAAGTCTGGTAGGCTACAGTCCACGGGGTCGCAAAGAGTCGGACACGACTGAGCGACGGAACGCAACGCAACGAACGAACGCAAGTAGTTATAGTTAATTTCTCAAGGTTCTCAGAATTCTTATACAGCAATCTTCGGAGACTGATGTCTGACAGGGGAGTAAGGGCTGCACTTAGAAAAGTGAAACAGAAATGATGCAAATCCAAATACAAAAACCAAAATTATTTCTCAAATTTTCTTTAATATGTCCTCTGTTGGTAGTTGACTTTGAGGTTATGCAGAGAAAAAGAGAGCTGTTTTCATACTACTTTAAGTTGAAATATGTTCACAGAAGAGGTGTAAGATTCTGAAGTACTTTGATGATGTATCAAAGGCTTTTGACTCCATTTTAATCTAGAATATGCAATACCTCCTGGATCCATGTCAAAGTGGCTTGGGGTTTCTGACTACTCATTTCAGAAGAACGGTATATTGAAAAGTTGAAAGGAAAATTGTTAAAATGGCTATGAATACATAAAAATTATTTGTTTTATACATTGGATACCTTTTCTTGGTGGTAAAAACCTGGATTTGATCCAGTTGAAATGCTATGTGCAAAGAAATGAAAAGACTCTCGCACTTTTTAAAAAAATAAAAATCTTTTCTTTTTTATAACCTAAACTATTTTTAAAGTCAGGGGTTATATTTATTTTTATAGAAAATCAGCCTAGGTTTTATTTAACTTTACTTATTGTATTAAAAAAGAGACACAGTTTATCTATTACAAGTCTAGTAGTGTGTGTGTGTGTCTTTGTGTGCATGTATTTGGTCATATTGAATTGTTCAGAAAGAAAATAAAATAAAATTTATGTAAAGAAGTAGACTTAATAAAATAGATCCATTAATTCAGGTCATATTCAACATAGCACTTTTATTCAAAATTTTAATTGAACCTCTTAGATGCTCAGGAGGTAATTCTTCAAAAATCGTTGAACTAGATTGACATTTCCTTCAATTCTGAAATTTTATGACATTACTCCCTTTTATAAAACTGTCTTTTAAGTATTGTTTTAATTTTTTTCATGTCTTAATTCCACTGTCAAAATATCACCATTTTTATTTGCTAATAAGATTTCAGTGTGTGTTAGAATTTTTAGAGTTTTTCAACTATTAATTAATATACTATTCAAAAGGACTACAGGAAGTATTTATATTTCCTGTACAAAATAATTTTATAGGAAAAAATCTACACAAGAGGATTGGTAAAACAGTTAGAGTTGTCTTGATATTGAAATGCATTTCCCAAAGATTTCCCATACCTGATTATGTTTCCTGACTAGATTACATTTATAACAAAAAGTACTGGAAAATAGTATTTATTATAATGACATGATATAATAATATAACAAAAGAAAAACCCACAACAACTAAACTGAGCAACTGTTGCTGTTGTTCAGTCACTAAGTTGTTTCTGACTCTTTGTGACTTCATGGACTATAGCACATCAGACTCCTCTGTCCTCCACTGTCTCTCAGAGCTTGCACAAATTCATTTTCACTGAGTTGGTGATGCTATCTAGCCATCTCATTCTCTGCCACCCCCTTCCCTTTTTGCCTTCTATCTTTCCCAGGGTCTTTTCCAATTAGTCAGTTCTTCACATCAGATGGCCAAAGTATCCGAGTTCAGCTTCAGCATCCATCCTTCCAGTGAATATTCAGGGTTGATTTCCCTTAGGATTGACTGGTTTGATCTCCTTGTAGTCCAAGGAACTGAGCAACAGTGGGAAAATTAATTGGTTTTTTTAATTGTTAATTTTTTTTTAATCAGCAAAATGGGTTTACTTGGGAATAGTAGATAATTGCAGTTTGAGACTAGCATGCTAAGGAAAGAAACTTTATTTTATTGAGAAAAAGGTGAAGTTGGGAGAGGTTGTAATAAACAATGAGTCCTTTGGAGGAAAGTGAGAGTTTGAAGTGTAGTAGCTTTTCATTGGCTGAGCTGTTACAGCCTCTCACTGGCTGGGTTGTTGCCTAACAAAGTTAATCTTGAATGGCCAGCCTTTGAAGACAAGCTAAATGAAAGAAAAGGGTAAATAGAGTTATTTTATTGAAATTCTACAAGGGGATTCTAAAAGCACAAAACATAAGCTTTGGAACCTAGAGCTTAAGTAAAGGGGTGATTTTTAATACTGGGGCTCTTGTTAGTGGAATAAAGAGTTAGAGCATTTCTGGAAGTATTAATGCAGCTGAATGTCTGGTGGTGGGACGAGACGGAGGTTAATCTGCAAACTACTTGCCTCATAAAAAGTCACTGCATTTTGGAGCAAATTTGGATTGAGGAATTTGGGGAGTAGATCAGAGTCTTTTGACAGTGGAACTAAAACTTCAAGTGAAGGGATAGGTGGTTACTCGGACCTAAATGGGGGTTCCCAGATAGAGCAGTGGTAAGGAATCAGTCTGCCAATGCAGGAGACATAAGGGACTTGGGTTCGGTCCCTGGGTCAGGAAGATCCCCTGGAGAAGGAAATAGCAACCCACTCCAGTATTCTTGCCTTGAGAATCCCATGAACAGAGGATCCTGGTGGGCATCATTTCCTTCTGCAAAGCCTTTAGTGGAGTTTTGAGGGTTGCAAAGAGTTGGACACAACTGTAGTGACTTAGCACACATTCACACATAATGTAAACACCCAACAACTGTATATAAGTTTAATAGAATTATATTTTATTTTCTTAGGCCTAAATAAATTTGAAATATTTGATACCTGATATAAAATAATATTTTCCCTATTTAATGGCCTATATATTTAATTAGTGTTTACAAAGCTTAAAATAATATAATGAATGAAAGTGAAGTCGCTCAGTCGTGTCTGATTCTTTGCGACCCCATGGACTGTAGCCTACCAGGCTCCTCTGTCCATGGGATTTTCCAGGCAACAGTACTGAAGTGGATTGCCATTTCCTTCTCCAGGGGATCTTCCCAACCCAGGGATTGAACCTGGGTCTCCCACATTGTAGACAGATGCTTTACCGTCTGAGCCACCAGGGAAGTCATATAATGAATAGATTTTTAAATTTATTTATATAAGTATTATTGACAGCACTGAGTTCTTTTCCTTCAGGGAACTTATATTCTAGTAAAGCACTGCTGCTGCTGCTGCTAAGTTGCATCAGTCGTGTCCAACTCTGTGCGACCCCGTGGACTGCAGCCCACCAGGCTCCTCAGCTCATGGGATTTTCCAGGCAAGAATACTGGAGTGGGATGCCATTTCCTTCTCCAATGTATGAAAGTGAAAAGTGAAAGTGAAGTTGCTCAGTCGTGTGCGACTCTTTGCGACCCCATGGACTGCAGCCTACCAGATTCCTCCGCCCATGGGATTTTCCAGGCAAGAGTACTGAAGTGGGGTGCCATGGAGATTCTAAAGGTATCTTTAGATAAAACACAGGTTGTTAAAAATGTAGATTCCTCTTAATTAATTCTTTCTTGATGCAGACTGAATATACGTTCTACTACTTTGGGGTGAAAAAATGCTATCTTAACCTCTATGATTTTGATTGAATGCTTAATTCAGTACCTTCCTTGATAATAAGACTTTTCAAGTCTTCTCTTCCACCTGAACTTTTTCATGAACCCAAGGGTCTTACACAGCACTAAAATGGAAAATGGGACTGGAAACTGGCTTTCACATCCAATTCAGGCTAGCACTGCAGTCTTGTCAGTCTACTGCTGCATCTTCTTGCTGCCACCTGGTGCCACCATCAGAAAATAGCCCTTTATGGGGCTCCCCAAGTGGCTCAGTTGTGAAGAATCCTCCTGCCAATGCAGGAGATGCTAGAGACTCAGGTTCAATCCCTGGGTCAGGAAGATCCCCTGCAGCAAGAAATGGCAACCTGCTCCAGTCTTCTTGCCTGGAAAATTCCATGGGCAGAGGAGCCTGGTGGGTTATAGTCCATCAGGTTGTAAACAGTTGGACACGACTAAGTGGCTGAGAGCACACACATGCAGTCTGACAATGGTAGCTGGCCCTGGCAAGATCTGATTCTCTCTCTTTCTCTCTGCAAAATCGAGTATAATTCCTCTCTCTCAAGATTAAATTCAACCAAAGGAATCCCATACTTGAATTCATTAACTCTCAACTCTTTCAGGTTACATGCATATATACCTTCCTCTCCTTTACCACCACCAACTAAACACTGGAGGCAGCTGCTGGTTCTCACAGTAACGTATCTGATCTCTCATAGACTGAAATCCTCTGTCTTATATCCCATCCCCCAAAATTCAGATTTTAAAGTCTGAGATTTACATCCTCAGAAATACGATTTTACTACATATTCACCCCCTACTCAATGAGACCAGTGGCTGATTCCCACCATTGGGGGAGAGGGAGGGTACCCTCAGTGACCTCCTGAGTTCTTATGCCAACACTTCTGAAAAAACCTACCTTCTTTCAATGACAGTGACAACATTCTAAGGACCTTCCTTGTCTGTATCATGGAATTTTCCATAGACTTTTTTCATATTTAAATTTGGAAGAGGGCATGAGTCAGTAATTCACATGGAACATTTTTCTTTCTAGTATTTTTATATTAGTTTGTTCCTGTTCTGAGATTCTGTTGTTGTGCAGTATACTCTGATCTCTCCAAAGTTTACTTTAAAAAAAAAAAAGACATTTGTCCACATCCTCCCTTAAGAGAGGTTTCAATCCACCTCATCCTTTAAAGACCTCATGTTGGCCTGAGAGTCATAAAGCAAATGATTACATTGGTCACATCCTCGTCTCCCTCTGACTACCCACATTGAATCTCCTGGCACCACCATTCAGTCTGGCCTCACGGTCATGCTAACCACAACCCGAATCTCACATTTCTCTCCAGTTTGGTTTCTCTGATGGATGACACAGCTTGAATTGACCCTATGCACAGTCTATAGCTGTGTTTGAAGGAAGGGAAAGGACTCTGGGAAAGGCCAGTTTCCTGGCACAATGCCGCCAGAAAATTATCCCTTTAGGAAACAAATGAACAATCTTTCTCTGATGTTTTCCTGTTTCTCCACTTAGAACTGCTTCTTACTAGCACACTTAGGAGAAGAAACAAAAGACAATGCTTGGAAAAATCTTCCCTCAAATCACCACTTTTCCTGAGGAGAAATTCCAGCCTTCATTGCTTTCCTGTACAGGATGCTTGAGTCTTTCTTATATCTTTGGTTGACAATATGGTGCAAACCTATTCTATCCAAAGTGGTGGAATCAGAAGTAGATGATAGGGGCTTTCCTGAAAGGAACTGATGTGAGTGGAATGCAGTCAGAAATGTTAAAAAAGAAGTACATTGATTAGGACAATTTAACTGTGAGAACAGACTCAAGAACTGTCCAGAGAGTAAATCAGAAATGACTTTGCCTATATTAAAATTTCGCTCTCAGAGACCTTGCAAGACCTTGAAGGAGAAGGACTTGAAAAAGCAAGCTCGAAGACCAGGAGACCACAGAGCCAAGAACTTCATAACAGAAAACAAAATTGCCATGGAAGACCTTGTGCTGGGTTTACAGTTTCTGATGGGACAGTTATTTGGAAAGAAGAGCTAATATTTATTGATTATTTGCTATAGGACATTCTACCATTTCTAAAGATGGTGACAATCTCTAAAGAGTTATTATTGTTTACAAGATAAGGAGTATTGTTGTTGTTGTTGAGTCACTAAGTCGTGTCCAACTCTGTGACCCCATGGACTGCAGCAAACCCTGCTTCCTATCCTTCACTATCTCTTGGAGCTTGCTCAAACTCATGTGCATTGAGTCAGTGATGCCATCCAACCATCTCATCCTCTGTCATCCCCTTCTCTACCTGCCTTCCATCTTTTCCAGCATCAGGGTCTTTTCTGATGAGTCAGCTCTTTGCATCAGGTGGCCAAAGTATTGGAGCTTTAGCTTCAGCATCAGTCCTTCCAATGAATATACAGGGTTGAGTTCCTTTAGATTTGACTGGTGTGATCTCCTTGCAGTCCAAGAGACTCTCAAGAGTCTTCTCCAACACCACAATTCAAAAGCATCAGTGCTCAGGCTTCTTTATGGTCCAATTCAGATATCCATATATGACTACTGGAAAAACCATAGCTTTGGGTTGGCCAAAAAGTTTGTTCTGATTTTTCTATACAATGGCATGGAAAAACCTGAACAAACATTTTGACCAACCCACTACGTAGCCCAGGAATGTTAAGTGCCCAAAGTTACATTGCTGGTAAAGGGCTGAAGAAGTCAACCTTGGATATAGGGTAGCCAACTTGTTAGAGAACCAATCTTGGATACAACCATACCAAAACAATATAGAACATAACAATATACCAATAATTAATAATCAGGCACCTATATTGTTAAAATTGGTTTTATTTGAAATTATATAGTGCTTCTTATTTACTTTTTTATTACATAAGTGCTATTATTGAAACAAAGAAATAATAATATGAGTTAACCATGGCAACTGGTAGTAATTAATCAATAGTAGGATTTATTAAAAATGATATTCAGGAAAGAATAACAGTATTTTAATAATTTTTATATCCATTATTCCACTGAGCAGACATGACTGAGCGATTAACACTATATTCATGATACAGTAGGATATTTCTATTATTTCTGTTTCCTCTTTAAAAAGTACTTTTCTGAACTGCCTGAAACCTTTAGGAACTCTTTTCCTCTTTTAATGCTTATGTTCAGTTGCTCAGTCATGTCCGACTCTTTGATACCCAATGGACTGTAACCTGCTTGGCTCTTCTGTCCGTGGGTTTTTCCAGGCAAGAATACTGGAGTGGGCTGCCATTTTCTCCTCTAAAGGATCTTCCCAACCCAGGGATCGAATCCGTGTCTCTTGCATCTTCTACATTGGCAGGAGGATTCTTTACCACTAGCGCCCCCTTCTCCTCTTTTACATAATGGTAAACTGAATACAGACAAAAATAAAATGTGTGTTGACTTGCAACTCTATTCTTATCAAGTCCAGATTACCCTGATTCTTAACATCCTCCCAGTGTGATGACATCAAGCTATTTATCCTCTCTACAGAATAATTTGAGCATGAAATACTTAGCAGCAGAAGCTAAGTTTAGACTTACATAAAATTAGTTTTTGGATCTCAAAAAATGTCCCCTTTGTATGTACATCCTGTTTTGATTGACCAGCTGTTTGTCTATCAGGTCCTTTGGGTCTACAAATACCACACAGGCTCTCTGTGTCTAAAATGGCCATCATTTTTAAACCCTGGGAGGCACATTGAATGTCATCCTAAGTTATGCTTTTTCTTTAGGGAAATTTTTTTTAAATTATTACATAGATAATTTAAATATGTGAAACTAAAGTTGGAGTCTTAGTAAAGAAATTAAGAACGTTCTATTTATTTTGACTGCCCTTTGCTACTGATGTTTTTTGAGTTCTGAAACAGTCTTTTCTCCTCCAAAAAAGTCATTTTTTTAGTGTATGAGTTTAACAAACTATGGATAATAATGAACTACTCAAGTGCAATCGGTTCATTTTTTTCTAGGCTTCTTATGCCCTCTTCAAAGCTCAGCAAACAATTTTGGAAATGCAGCATATAAATTTATGTTTTGCTATTCTCCTTTACAACGTTCTCATCCTCAAAGTGTTTCCCAGTTGGATGACATTATTCTTGTCCTGTATTTTGAACATAAATGTTATAGCAGGCTCATATTTAAACATCTTCCCATGTCAAGCAACAATGATAGCCATCTTGAAAGCATATGTCTAAGAGGCTATATTCTTCTGTTTCTAGAAAGTCAAATTGTATTAATTGTACATTTTGAAGAAATTAAAAGTTACCCTAAACTTTCTTTCTGTAAACTTCAGTATCATCATTAGGCAAATCACACACATATTTAGTGATGCTGTATATTAGGTATGCATGGATTTTCAGGTAAGATCTTTTCCTTGAATAAAAAGTTTCTATACTAAATGAAAATTGTCAACATTGCATATAAATGAAAAAAGTTTCGTTTGTTTTTGGACAAGATATCAATGGTCATTTTATGTTTTCCGTGGTTTCACTAAAATCTTCACAGAAATCCGGATGATTTGATTTCTAAAAACTTTATTGAGATCTATGTCTCTGTGTGTGTGCTCCATCATGTCTGGCTCTTTGTGACCCCCCACCAAGCTCCTCTGTCCATGGGATTTCCAAGGTAAGAATACGGGAGTGGGTTTCCATTTCCTTCTCCAGGGGATCTTCCTGAGGCAAGGAACTAATCCATGTCTCCTGCACTGTCAGGTAGATTCTTTACCACTGTACCATATAACTGATATACAAAAATTGTACGTATTTAATAGTTTGATGAGTTTGGACCCTGCATATAACCCATGAAACCCATTACCACAATTAAAATACTAAATATATCAATCACTTTTAAAAATTCTCTTGTGTTCTTTCATTTGTGTGTGATGAGGACACTTAACATGAGATCAGTTCTCTTAATTTTGAAATACTGTATTGTTAAGCATAGGTACTTTGCTGTATAACAGATCTCTAGAACTTACTCATCTTTTGAAACTAAAACTTTATACTCACTGAGCAACAATTTCCCATCTCTCTCTCCCCCCAGCTCCTGGCAACCAGAACGCTATTCTCTGTTTCTATGAGTTTGACTCCACTATTTATATAAGTGGGGTCTTTGCCCCTCTGTGACTGCTTCATTTCACTAGTATAATGTTCTTTAGGTTTATCCAAAATGTAACTCCATTCTTCAAATCAAAATACCGAAGGACTAGAATAAGTATCTTTTTCATTGCATTTATCCAGCGTATCACTATACCATAGAAACTATGATTGTTGGTGAGATCTGACAGAATCTGTGCTATACCATAAGGGGCCAACACACTGTTATTAAAATTTTTGCTTGCCCATAAAGTATTTTAATTGCCATTGCTGAATCAACAAATGTACCTTTCCTCAGTATCACAAAGCGGTCAAGGAAGGACATAATCTGTAATCATTGGTGTGTTATGCCCACTCTAATGTGATGGCCAATTTTTTTGACTGAATACGGTTTTGTTTTTTGTTTGAGGAGACAGTCTTTCATTTATTTTAATTTATTTTTGGCTGTTTTGCGTCTTTGTTGCTGTGTGCAGGCTTCCTCTGTTGCGGTGAGCGGGGCCTACTCTTTCTTGCGGTGCACAGGCTTCTCATCGCCGTGGCTTCTCTCGTTGTGGATCACAGGCTCTAGGCATGCGGGTTCAGTAGGTGTGGCACACAGGCTTAGTTTCCCCGCAGCATGTGGGATTTTCCTGGACCAGGGATTGAACCCGTGTCCCCTGCATTGGCAGGCACACTCCCAACCACTGGACCAACCACCAGGGAAGTCTAACTTTTGTTTGATTTAGAATTACTTGGCTGTTCTCATCTTGGACTTCTGAGATTCAGCCTCCATGTGTGTTCTCACATCCTCTTCTCAGCATACTCAAACTCTAATTGTTTTCTGCCTATAGTGCTGTCTTGTTTAATACTACAGACAGTGATGCTTTCAGTCCATAGTTTTTGAGCTGCTATATAGGTATTATACTTTCCCATAGATTTCCACAACCAGCACAGGAAAACAAGATTTTCATATTCTTGGGAGAGATTTTCAGGGGCAGGGGCATTTTGATGCCGTAACTGGGACAATCTGAATCAACCAGGACAGCCTGGATCTGACTCAGGTTGGTTTTCACAACTGATATTGGTTTCTCTTCAAGTAACCCAGTCACAGAAACCTTGATTCCTGACCACAGCTTCACTAGTTAGTGTTGACTTTGGGGTTTCATGAGGTTGTATGCCAAGACTTTTGTCTGTCTATGTTAACAATGACAGATCATGGAGAAAATGACAAATTCTGGAGACAATATATTACACATAAAAGCCATGTATACCATCCTTATCTCAGGGAGATTTGCCAAAGATAGAGTTTATATATATTCGGTTGCTCTGGATCTTAGTTGCAGCATACAGGACCTTGAGTTGTGGCAGGTGAACTCTTGGTTGCCGCTGTGGGATTTAGATCCCCAGACCAGGCACTGAACATGGTCTCCCTGCATTGGGAGTGTGGAGTGTTAGCCACTGTACCACCAAGGAAGTATCAAAAGGCAAAATGATAGGATACTGAATGAGGAATTCCCCAGGTCGGTAGGTGCCCAGTATGCTACTGGAGATCAGTGGAGAAATAACTCTAGAAGGAATGAAGGGATGAAGCCAAAGCAAAACCAATACCCAGTTGTGGATGTGACTGGTGATAGAAGCAAGGTCCGGTGCTGCAAAGAGCAATATTGCATAGGAACCTGGAATATTAGGTCCATGAATCAAGGCAAATTGGAAGTGGTCAAACAGGAAATGGCAAGAGTGAACATAGACATTCTAGGAATCAGTGAACTAAAATGGACTGGAATGGATGAATTTAACTCAGATGACCATTATATCTACTACTGTGGGCAGGAATCCCTTAGAAGAAAGGGAGTAGCCATCATGGTCAACAAAAGAGTCTGAAATGCAGTACTTGAT
This sequence comes from Moschus berezovskii, assembly GCF_049115385.1. NCBI lineage: Eukaryota > Metazoa > Chordata > Mammalia > Artiodactyla > Moschidae > Moschus > Moschus berezovskii. Next base: position 49,051,625 of record NC_142475.1, read on the forward strand.
GCAATCTTAAAAACAATAGAATGATTTCTGTTCATTTCCAAGGCAAACCATTCAATATTACAGTAATCCAGGCCTATGCCCCAACCAGTAACGCTGAAGAAGCCAAAGTTGAATGGTTCTATGAAGACCTACAAGACCTTTTAGAGCTAACACCCGCCCCCCCAAAAAAAAGGAAGTCCCCAGAGTTGTATTAATATAAGTTATAGTTCTTCTGGATACAGTGAGGATAGTAAAATATCTCTACAGAAAACAAAAAAACAAAAAAAACCAGGGGACATTAGGGGGGCATTACTGATGGGAATTTACACATACTATCATTTTTTGTACTCACAATAAATCTGAAGACAATAATTGAGCTATTTTCAAATTAAATACTTGCAAGATTTGAATCTCAGTGTGAAGACTGATACATTCAGGTTTAATTTCAAGTATAGGACCCCCAGTTACAAATTACAGAGTGATTGCTGTAAAGTTCATGTGGCATCTGGAATATAAATTTAAAGGTTTGCTAACAATTGCTTCTGCATAAAATTTGAAATTATAATATTGCTGATGGTTTGATTGAGGAAATAATAGGGGAAATTAGTTTAGTTTCTTGGATTTTAATGGGTATGTAATTTTTTAAACCAATTAACCTTGAGTCTTATCTTACAGAGGGCAATTCATATTTTCCTATGCATAAGTAGTCAAAATAATTGGTTATGGACATCTTTCCTTGGCTGGACTTCATGTAAGCATCTGGCTTCTATTTCCTCCATACTGTTTGTCTGCAGTAAGATGATTATTACAGAATAAAACAGTCCCAGCATTTGCAGAAATACCGCTGGGTATGGGTGGGTATATTCGCATACACATATGAACACCTCTGTGTGTGTGTGTTAGTCACTCTGTCGTGTCTGACTCTTTGCAACGCCATGGATTATAGCCTACCAGGCTCCTCTGTCCACTCTATTCTCCAGGCAAGAATACAGGAGTGGATTGCCACGCCCTCCTTCAGGGGACTCTGCCCCACCCAGGAATTGAACCTGTGTCTCCAGCATCTCTTGCATTGGCAGGCGGATTCTTTACCACTAGTGCCACCCAGAAAGCCTCCATAAATCCACATATTCTTCTAATATAGAGCTATCTGTTTTGTCTTTACATATCCAATTTGGGCTACAACTTTACTTGTGTTTACTTTGATGTGTGCTGGTCTATTATTTATCCTAGTTTTCGGGAACTACGTTGAAATTTTTTTTTTTGTCTTCATTTTTTTGGAAAGGAATCCATCTATTATCAGTGGTTTTATTTTTCTTTTACTGAATCTACACATACTGAATTTCATGTGTTAATTAATACACCTAAGTCTTCATAAATGTGTTTTTCACACTTAAGTTTCTTAAAAGCCTAATCTATTTTCTTCTCAGCATCACCTACTTGTCACAAGCTGAGATCTATTTAAATTTCCCATAGTCATGCAGATCAAAATAGTCAAAACTGTGCCTTTAGTTGAAAAGCACGTCTCAGTTAACTTAATTAGCTGCAAGCATGAATTGCATTTTGCTGTTCCCCCAGAAACGTGCCTCTTCCATATCAGATTTTAAGAACGGATTTAAGGCAATTATTTGCCAAAAGGAAGTCCAAATGCATTGATATCATTTAAGGCCCCTCCAGATCAATTCCTACCATACTCTTTCAACTTTGATTCTTGCTTTCTCCCAACATGTCTTTTATATTCTCAGAATTGTGTTTCACTTGAAATATCTGTCCTTTCCGGTGGTTTGGCTTTACTGATTTCTTCTACCTGGAAGCTCTCTTACCCCTGCATCTCTTTAATCGTGCCCTCTCTCACAGCTCAAATACCAGCTCTGCAATGTTATCTTCCTGTTGTCCTGGCAAGCAATTCTGAGTATCCATTACAGTCTCTACGTGTTATTGCACTTTCTCCATTACACCCTGAAGCCCTGAAGAGTGACTTGTGTTTTGTGCTGTATCTTTCTTACTGGACTAGTCAGCTTAGCACAGCCCTTCATGCCCTGAAGTCCCCAAGACCTGTCCATCGAACAACTCATCCCAATCCACTTCTTTATTTTGTTTTTTATAAAGAGAAATTAGTTAAAATGGCACAGAAATTATTCTAAGAGCCACTCTTCAGCCTTTACAGGAACGACTAAATAACAATGACGGCATCTTTTTCTAGTATGTCTCAGAGTCTATCTACTTGACTGTTGGGCAGATAATTTCCATTTCAAGTTGTTCCCTTTCCTGGAAGTGACTATGGGTCCTCAATACCATTCATGTTTGAATTTGTTCAGTCTTATTTGTACTGATTGTCTTAGCTTTTAGTCTCTTCTTCTTCTTTTTAAATCTAATGTCCTTTTAGTGCAGGCGACATGTCACATTTCTCATGCAGAAGTGGTTTCTCTGTCGGTCAGCTCGTCCCCCTCTAAAGGCATTAGCAAATTATCCCCTATAACCTGGCGCTGGTGGGTCAGGCAGGGACCCTGTCAGTATCATCCTTACATCCTCTGTGGGGACTTAGGATACTTAAGAAACACACAGATGTTTGGGTTTGGAAACAAATGGATAGATGCTTTGTGACCAGTTCTTCACAGCCATATGCATTAAGTTCGTCATTTAGATACCAGGGTATCTTTTCCCTTTTTTCTCTTTTATCTATTACCACCTATTACTCTCACTCTAGTAAAATTGGATTATCTTTATCTCCTCAAATATATTCTGTATCTAGAGTACACTCTTTTCATATGTATCCCTTTATTTGCTCATCCTATGTGAGAGTTGGACTGTGAAGAAAGCTGATCGCCGAAGAATTGATGCTTTTGAACTGTGGTGCTGGAGAAGACTCTTGAGAGTCCCTTGGACTGCAAGGAGATCCAACCAGTCCATTCTAAAGGAGATCAATCCTGGGTGTTCATTGGAAGGACTGATGCTAAAGCTGAAACTCCAATACTTTGGCCACCTCATGCAACAAGTTGACTCACTGGAAAAGAGTCTGATGCTGGGAAGGATCGGGGGCGGGAGGAGAAGGGGACGACAGAGAATGAGATGGCTGGATGGCATCACCGACTTGATGGAGATGAGTTTGAGTGAACTCCAGGAGTTGGTGATGGACAGGAAGGCCTGGCGTGCTGTGATTCATGGGGTCGCAAAGAGTCGGACACGGCTGAGCGACTGAACTGAACTGAACTGGGGTGGGGGGACATCTACCTCCTGCCTCAGTATAAGCAAGACAGACTAACCCACAGATATCCCTTCAGAGTAACAAAAATGCCTTCCAAACAGAGAGCAAGACATAGAGGGAATGGTTAATGTTCTTTGATTTCTTGAACATTTCTGCATATTCTTTATGCTACCTAGAATTATGAAGCTTGATAATTTATCAATCCATCAAAGTCTGGTAAAAACAAAAACTGGAAACCAAGTATAAGTTAGTGATTACCTCCATGCATTTACTTTTTAATTTTATCATCATTATAGAAAGTTGCTGTGTGCTAAGTAGATAAAGCCAGAGTTGTCTTTTTAAGGCTACATTTCAAACGATGATAAAAATGCACATATCCCTGGTTTTGTTGTATGAAATTTTTAAAAAATTAACTGTTTACTTTAGCATCAAAATGTCCCTGCCTAAAGTTTGAAAAATTGGAATTACATCAGAGATTGTCCCAGGGTTCTTGCCTGGAGAATCCCAGGGACGGGGGAGCCTGGTAGGCTGCCGTCTATGGGGTCGCACAGAGTCGAACACGACTGATGTGACTTAGCAGCAGCTAGCCCTTTAAAGTTCTTCCCTAGTGGCTCAGACACTAAAGAATCTGCCTGCAACGTGGAAGACCTGGGTTCAATCTCTGGGTTGGGAAGATCCCCTGGAGTAGGAAATGGCAACCCATTCCAGTATTCTTGCCTGAAGAATCCTATGGACAGAGGAGCCTGGCAGACTACAGTCCATGGGATCGCAAAGAGTCTGACACGACTGAGCAACTAACACACACACACAGATAAACACACACAGCCCTTTAAAATCAACTGGATGGAACTTATTTCATTTGTTTTGAAAGACAATTGTCTTTTTTTGTGTTGTATCCTTGAAATTATTCAGAGGTGGCTTTGGAATGGCAGCTTGCTGTATAGATGATTTCATTTTTTTCACTCCAAAATTTGTTGATTATTATTTCTCATATTTTCACCTAGAACTATGGTCTTCTAATTAGAACTAGCCAAAGACTTGAAAAAATCAAATGGGTAACATAACTACTTTGACTTAGAAATACAGGGAATTGATTTGGGTTCAGGGTCTAACTGTAATGTTTAGGGGCAGTGTGAATTCACCTTGAATTCCCAGCTGCCTTTGATTCAGAAGTTGACGGTAAACAATCTTCTCTGATTCAGTCAAGGATCAAAGTTATCTTCACACAGGTTTCCCTGACTTGTTTGCCTGTCTCATATTGAGCTCAGGCATTATTCACAAATCTGGTATGATTCATTACTTGGGTTATAGAAAAGGCATTCACATTCCACCCTAGGGCTGTCACCATGAAGCCCACAGAGGGGAAAAAAAGTAAAAGACTTCCAGTAATTGGGTGGAGAAAGGTGTGGGTCTAAAACCTTCCTCAACTTTTCTAAAAGAAGTCATTTTACTGGAATGAACTCATGTTGGGGGGTGAGAGTTGGTTCCTTATTTTTAATTTTAAGGGGATTTACACTGCATTCTTCCTTCTTAACAAAACAGTGGCAGCAGTGAGGGCATTACCTGCCAACATTAGCTGATGTAAAACAGACGTGAAGAACCCTCTCCATTGTCTACCCTAAAAGATCCACTCATTATTCACACCAGTTGTGATGAAGGATCTGATTTTGCTGTAAATGTCAGCCAAAGCCTGGTTTGCTTTTTCCCCGTCAAGATTTCAAAGGTTACTCAAAACAATGTTTCACAGAAATTATAAAAAGACGTAGGTTTTCCTAATGAGAATCTGATCTCTGTGACTTGCTTTTATTTTAGCATTCTCATACGCAAGCTTCTACTGACCCACCCTTCAATAGTTAACCTCTGAAGTCAGCGTTGAATGTCTGGCTTCTATGTAAACTGACACTCATTTGTGGCCATCAAAGTATGATTTCAAAGGCTAGCCACTTTAAGGAAAACAAGCTATTTTTTAAAACTGAAAAAGAGCACCACAAACCATGATCAGATGTGCAGTATTTTTCCTGTATTTATAATACCAGTGCACCATTTTTTAAGGACTCCCCCGGTGGCTCATGTGGTAAAGAATCCACCTGCAATGCAGGAGACCAGGGTTTGATCCATGGGTCAGGTAGATCCCCTGGAGAAGGAAATGGCTACCCACTCCAGTATTCTTGCCTGGAAGATTCGATGGACAGAGGAGTCTGGTGGGCTACAGTCCATGGGGTCACAAAGAGTCAGATATGACTGAGCAACTAACACACACACCATTTTAGAACTAATTAATCTTTCAAAGTACAAGGGATTGTAGCAGATGATGGCTATTGTGTGACTTTAAGCTTTGGAAACAAAGACTTCTTTTGTAAATGCAATAAAACTATACCTTTTATTCACCCATTTAGCAATCATTTACAAAAAGCAAAAGCATCATGTTTTTGCTTTATTTGTGCTCAATCACGTTATCTACAATCTTATACATGATTAATGCAATAAAAGTGAGGACAAAACAGTATATTCTACAGTATACTGAAAAATCTTAGCAAATCCTACTTAGAGATCAATTAACTTTTATAAACAAGAGTAGTTCTATCCTTTACAACATAAGGCCTGAGGAGGTGGGGATAAAGATAGACTAGAGGGATGTTAGCCCTAATGCAATTTTTTGGGAAAGCCCCCAAATTTGGATGTTTTGGAAATTGTTTCAGGCAATTTTCCTCTCAGAATGAGATGAATAAGAGTAAAAATAATTCATAGGATCTGTCTTCTCAATATATCTCAACAAGATTTTCTCGAACATAATTTTCATTTTCTTCTTTTTACTTCATTTTCTATCTGAAGGATAGTTTCTTCAATTCTTCCCCACTAATTCAAAAACAGTATCATTTTTATGATATCAACTAATGTTCTAGCTTTTACTTAAATCCTAACCAGGTTGATTCATTTCTTTTTCATTAGTTTTGGCCACCTCTGGTACTAGCACTGAACGTATTAATCTGTTTGTGTCATCCACCAAGTGAGAGTGAACTTTTTGAGTTCCTGACATAAGACTGTTTATTTCATATCTCTATCTTCTTTACCCACCACCATAGGCATGGTGAATATGTATTAGAAATAACAGAAGACAATGATTTTGTTTAATGCTAAAGTTTTTCCAGTAAGAGGTTATTCAACAACCTGGAGACAGATTTTATGACTCACAGGGGCAATCCGTCTCACTGTTGTACATATCTAGTTGTTATGAATTTCCTCCTATTCAGAGTCAAATTCTCCTGCATCTTGTACCGAATGAGGCATCATTGGCTAACAGTTTTAAAAGTCATGTTTTTACAGCAGCAACAGTAAAGCAAACACGTCTGCATCTCTGTTGAACCCAACTATTGGTTCCTCTAACTGGAGGCACGGCAGAGCAAGATGTGTTTTCTGGGCTTGGATACATATGAAATTAGATGTACTTACGGAAGTGCTTTTTGGTTGAAATTAGATGCATTTTAGCACATAAGTGCTGTTTGGTTGATGGTGCTTGGTTTTTTCTTTGCTGTTGCTGTCCAAGAAAGTTCTTTTTAGGATGGAAATGGAAAACACAAATGAGAGAGGAGCTTCCTCCTGCCCCAAATGAAATGAAAAAGTATAACCTATGAAGCTCTTTCAGATACGATAAAAAAGAAAAGGATTAAAGATGGGACAGAAATGCTGAGAACAATATTTGATTAAAATGATTAAGTTTTGTAAAATTATTGGGGAAAAACAGGCATGAATCAATTGGTCTCTCTTCCTTGGTTTTTTATCAGTTGTGATATTGACACTGAATAATAAAAACATAAGGGCCTTTATGGTACTGACTACTATTCACTCAATCTAAATTTGTTTGTATTTTTTGTTAGCATAAAAAGGCCAGTGGTTAGTATGGCAAATTATTTGCTTCTTGATAAAGGTCAAAGAAATGCTAAAAGCAATTAATGCAGTGGCTTTTTTAAAATTTGTTCTCTTTAAACAATTAAATAGTGAAATATAGTGAAATATTGAAATAATGAAGACAAGTTAGATGATGAATTTTTATAGTTGCTAGCTTATTGTAAATTTCCAGATACACTTTCCAAATATAAATCTTAAAATCATGCTATTTCTTCATTAAGAAGCCATACAAAAAGCCAACTTCCCCCCCCAAACCCTGCAAATAGTAATTTAGTTATTCATGATATAGGTACTAAGTACAGGTTCTTTGCAAAGCCAGAGTATATTCTATTGTGAGAAATTTCCTTCCACAAAATACTAGGGGGAAACATAAGAAGCTAAACAGCTAGAAGAGTGTAACATAAATGCTAATGGAAGTTCATAGAAAATACTATGGGAAATCCCAGAACACATGACAAATATTCAGGTGGAAATAATACATGGAGCTAAAAATCACAATGGGAAATAGAGACTACTGCATTTTGTTTTAAAAATGTGAGTTCATGATTAATAACCTTAACAGCATTTCAAACCACAGATGTAGCATACATATTTTTAAGAGAAATCATGATTTTGTATCTTTTAGGTGAAAATTACAATAAGGAGCAAACAAAGAGAAGATGAAATGCTGCAGAATTGAATGGGGGAACTGTGACAGTGTGGTTGGTCATTTGTGTCAAGGCACTGGTACCTGAAACTCTGTCCTACTGCTTCCTTCAAAGGATGCTACAAATTGGACATGTGAGCAACTTTGCCTGCCTGACCAGCCTGGGCTTGTGGCAGCATCATTCGCATCACTTAATTCTGCTCAGAGAGGTAATGGCTATTGGATGACTTAACAAGAGGGTGGTCATGAGATGGATGTCGGTGACAAGTGATTCCTTGTTAGTAATTTCTATTAAATCAAAATTGGATGATTTGTAGAGCCGTGGATGGACCTAGACACTGTCATACAGAGTGAAGTAAGTCAGAAAGAGAAAAACAAATATCATATATTAACACATATATGTGGAATCTGGAAAGATGATATAGATGATCTTGTTTGAAGAACAGGCACAGAATTAGAGAACAAAAGTTTGGACAGTGAGTGGGGAAAGGGTAAGGGATGGAATGAATTGGGGGGTTGGGGATGATATATATACATACACTGCTGATTCTATGTATACAGCAGATAACTAATGAGAACCTACCGTGTAGCTCAGAGAACCTCTACTCGGTGCTCTGAGGAGGTTTAAATGGGAAGGAAGTCCAGAAAACGGTGGATATGTGTATACGTATAGATGATCCACTTTGTTATACAGCAGAAACTAACACAACATTGTAAAACAACTATACTCCATTCAGTTCAGTTCAGTTCAGTCGCTCAGTCGTGTCCGACTCTGCGACCCCATGAACCACAGCACGCCAGGCCTCCCTATCCATCACCAACTTCTGACTAAAAAATAAATCTAAACTTTCTGTTACTCATCAATCAATGGCACAAGACTTCAAATAATAATTTGCCCAGGCTTGCAGATCATTGTATCTCTGTAATGAGGAATCCTCAAGTGACCCTTTCTGCACAAGGAATAAGTGAATGACAATGAAATCTGTAGCACTCATATCAAGATCTCTACCAGCAGTGTGTATAACCGTTAATTTTATCTGGTATCTCCAGAAAGTTTCAACTTTTTTTTTTTTTTACTGGAATGTATTGCACCAGAAATACTGGAAAATAGAGTAAAACCAAACAAAGAGAAAGAAAATCTCAAAGTGTTTATTTTGATTTATTTCTGGAGAAATATTTTTCTACTCAAATTCTAGATTTTTAAGAATTATTTTTATTGGACTATAGTTGATGCATAATGTTGTGTTTCTGCTATACTAGATTATTTAAAAAAAAATAAAATGCATTGACTGTAAAGGTATTTTCTTTCTAAAAGAGTACATCAATTTATACTCTCCTAAGTGCTGGGCACATAAAAGAAAACAAACAAATGAAAATGACTTCCCTCTCAAAAGCTCGTAGATAACAAGTTTTTAATCTTCCAATGTTTTCTTGTAAAAGTTGCCACTACCCTAAAGATAAACTTGAGAATGTGTATCTTAAGCTCTAGCTTTTTCTTAGAACCTCAAGAAAGTAGAATAAGTACCTATTTTCCCCAGGAAATGAAACAAGTGTACCTTGGGTTTGCATATGTTATTCTAAAGGTAAAATGTAGATAAGGCTTTTCTGAGAAAAAGCAACTCAAATCTGCTTTAGTTTGGCCAATGAAATTCTTATGTTTTTGCCCCTCATTTTCACTGCCAAAATCCCATTAAAAATTGAAAGTAAAACATGTATTCATTAAAGAAATATACCTGTAAGAGTGGTATAATAGGAAAAAATAAGATTACCATGACTAGGTCAGATATATTGAGATATTCCAGAGAGATCAAAGGCAGATGAACCTAAAATTTCTGAGAGAAAGAGAGAAGGAGATTGACTTGGGTAGGTTGGAGAGAGGGGAAATGATCATTATAGTGGTAAAATTGGTGATTTCTATCAAAGCTACAGAAAAATGCTGAACTTGTACACAATTCTAAAGAGGTCTCTATCTGAGTAATTAAACATGGGGTTATTGGTGGAATATCAACAAAAAACAGTGTAGGAAGCAGGGAAGTAAAATAGCCAGAAAAACTTTTCAAAGTAAGTAATATGGAAAAGAACAAAAGTGAAATTGAAACAGTATCTCCAGACAAAATAAAGGTAACAGTAAAATAGTAACAAAATTAGAATGAAAAATTCAGTTTATACTTAGTATCAGAAAAAAAAAGAATAGTACATTCATAGGAGAAGGAAATGGCAACCCACTCCAGTGTTCTTGCCTGGAGAATCCCAGGGATGGTGGAGCCTGGTGGGCTGCCGTCTATGGGGTCGCACAGAGTCGGACACGACTGAGGTGACTTAGCAGCAGCAGCAGTACATTCATAAAATATGAACAGATTGCTGTGATAAAGAGTAATTGGTAACTGCAAATATTTCTTAGGTATTAAAATATGATGGCCATAATTTAATAGGAGGGCTGAATTATAGCAGTCTATGGTTAAAGATTTATATATATATATACACACATATTATGCTGCTATTCAGTTCTTAAGACGTGTCCAACTCTGCGACCCCCATGGACTGTAGCTTGCCAGACTTCCCTGTCCTTCAATATCTCCCAGAGTGTAAGTTACTCAAACTCATGTCCCATTGAGTCAATGATGCCACCCAATCATCTCATTTTCTGTCACCCCCTTCTCCTCTTGCCCTCAATCTTTCCTGGCATCAGGGTCTTTTAAAACAAGTTGGCTCTTCGAATCAGGTGGCTAAAGTATTGGAACTTCAGCTTCAGCATCAGTCCTTCCAATGAATATTCAAGGTTGATTTCCTTTTGTACTGACTGGTTTGATATTGTTATCCAAGGGACTCTTAAGAGTCTTCTCCAGCACCACAATTTAAAGCATCAATTTTTCAGGCACTCAGTTTTCTTTATGGTCCAACAGTGAGATCCGTACATGACTACTGGGAAAACTAAAGCTTTGAATATATGGGCCTTTGTCGACTTGAAGCTCAACATTCAAAAAATAAAGATCATAGCATCTGGTCCCATCACTTCATGAGAAATAGATGGAAAAACAGTGGAAACAGTGTCAGACTTTATTTTTTGGGGCTCCAAAATCACTGCAGATGCTGACTGCAGCCATGAAATTAAAAGATGCTTACTCCTTGGAAGGAAAGTTATGACAAACCTTGATAACATATTAAAAAGCAGAGACTTTACTTTGCCAACCAAGGTCTGTCTAGTCAAGGCTATGGTTTTTCCCGTGGTCATGTATGGATGTGAGAGTTGGACTGTGAAGAAAGCTGATCGCCGAAGAATTGATGCTTTTGAACTGTGGTCCCTTGTACCGCAAGGAGATCCAACCAGTCCATTCTAAGGGAGATCGATCCTGGGTGTTCATTGGAAGAACTGATGCTAAAGCTGAAACTGCAATACTTTGGCCACCTCATGCGACGAGTTGACTCACTGGAAAAGACTCTGATGCTGGGAAAGGTTGGGGGCGGGAGGAGAAGGGGACGACCGAGAATGAGATGGCTGGATGGCATCACCGACTCTGTGGACATGAGTTTGAGTGAACTCCAGGAGGTGGTGATGGACAGGGAGGCCTGGCGTGCTGTGATTCATGGCGTTGCGGAGAGTTGGACATGACTGAGCGACTGAACTGAACTGAACTGAACTGTCGGCAAAGTGATGTTTCCACTTTTTAATACTCTCTCTAGGTTTGTCATAGCTTTCCTTCCAAGAAGCAAGTATCTTTTAATTTCATGGCTGCAATCATTGCCCACAGTTATTTTGGAATCCAAGAAAATAAAATCTGCCACTGTTTCCCCTTTCCCCCCACCTTTTTGCAATGAAGTGATGGGATTGGATGTCATGATCTTAGTTTTTTGAATGTGGAGTTTTAAGCCAGCTTTTTCACTCTCCTCTTTCAACCTCACCAAGAGGCTCTTTAGTTCTTCTTTGCTTTCTGCAATGAGTGGTATTGTCTGCATATCTGAGGTTATTGATATTTTTCCTGGCAATCTTGATTCCAGCTTGTGCTTCTTCCAGCCCAGCATTCCTCATGATGTACTCTGCATGTAAGTTAAATAAGCAGGGTGACAATATACAGTCTTGACATACTCCTTTCCCAACTTTAAACCAGTGGGTTGTTCCATGTCCTGTTCTAACTGTTGCTTCTTGATCTGCATACAGGTTTCTCAGGAGACAAGTAAGGTGGTCTGGTATTTACATCTCTTTAAGCATTGTCCACTGGAGAAGGAAATGGCAACCCACTCCACTGTTCTTGCCTGGAGAATCCCAGGGACGGGGGAGCCTGGTGGGCTTCCGTCTGTGGGGTCGCACAGAGTCAGACACGACTGAAGCGACTTAGCAGCAGCAGCAGCAGCAAGCATTGTCCACAGTTTGTTGTGGTCCACACAGTCAAAGGTTTTAGTGTAGTCAATGAAGCAGAAGTAGATGTTGTTCTGGAATTACCTTGCTTTCTCTTTGATCCAACAGATATTGGTAATATGATCTCTGGTTCCTCTGCCTTTTCCAAATCCAGTTTGTACATCTGGAAGTTCTTGGTTCATGTACTACTGAAGCCAAGCTGGAAGGACTTGGGGTATTACTTTGCTAACATGTGAAATGAGCACAATTGTATGGTAATTTGAACATTCTTTGGCATTGCCCTTCTTTGGGAATGAAATGAAATTTGAACATATTTATATGTATGCATTTTTTCAATCCATGAGGTTATAAAAGGAATAAAACAAATTGACCAGTCAATTTGTAGATTCACTATCTAGTATTAACAAATCAGTTTGCTTCTGTCACTACTCAAAGGAAAATGAAAGCTGTAAGTAGAAAACATGCAGTGAAATGGCAGGCAAAAGTCAAACATATCAGTAAACATGCTAAATTAAATGAGTTAAATCTTCACATAAAACAGCACAATTTTAAAAATTTGATTAAAAAATCAGCTACACTTTTTTTTATTACTAGATATACATGACAGAAAAATTACCACTAAAAGAATGGACCAGAAGAAGCTATATGAATACCTGGAGTGGTAATAGCAAAAATTGATTAAATAAATTTTTAATAAATATAATTCTAGTGAAAAAGCATTTGGTTGTACTAAGTGTAGCTTACAGAATTAAAAGATGAAATTTGTCAAGAGGATCTAGCAGTCATGGGTCTTTATGTTCTGAGTGATGGGCCATTAAAATTTATAAAGCAAAAATTGTGAGATGTAAGAAGAAAGTCATAAAATCACTGTGTAGTGGTTTATAATACAACCCCAATGATGCCTGCCTTACTGATCTATCCAGATGGGATCATTTTCCTTTAGACTAAAGAACACTCTTCAGTATTTCCTTTCCAGCAGGTTTGAAGGAATGAATTTACTGTTTTGATTTGTCTAAAATTATTTTTATTTCACCTTCAGTTTTGACGTACAGTTTCACAGGCTATAAAATTCTCAGTTGCATGTTATTTTCTTTCAGCGCTTTGAAGATATTGTTTTCTTATCCTTTGATTTCCATTTTTTTTCAGCTGTTTATATTACTGTTCCTCCTTTGAGAACACTATGCTCTTTTTCTCAGGCAGCTGTCAGGATTTTTATTGTCTTCAATTTTCACTTTTGTTTATTATGATTTGGTGTGCTATTGTTCTTTATTAAAAAAAAAAACCCTATTACAGTATGCTTTTTAATCTCAGACTTAATTTCCCCATTCCTCATTGCCAAATGTTTATTGCACTCCATTCTTGCTCTTCTTCTAGAACTGCAGCTGTAAATAGTTTTTTCTTCTAATCCATGCTCATGAAATAGCTTTCCATTTTTTTGTTATTTTCATTTTCTTAAATTTCTTCTTATAGTTTTTAGCATGCAGGCATCTCACCTCTTTGGTTAAATTTATTCCAAAGTATTTTACTCTTTTTTGGTGAAATTTTAAAAGGAATTATTTTCTTAATTTTTTTTTCTGATAGTTCATTATTGGTATACAGAATTTTTGTATGTTGATTTTGAATCCTGTACTTACTGAATTTATTAATTCTAATTGTTTTTGGTGGAATTTTAAAGTTTTATATAGATGTATGATATCATGTCATCTGCAAATAGAAACAGCTGTACTTCTTTCTTTCTGATTTGGATGCTGTTTATTTCTACTCTGATGTAATTTCTCTGGCTAACACCTCCAGTACAGTTTGAATAAAAATGCCTAGCATGGGGATCCTTTTCTTATTCCTGAGTATAATGTTAGTGGTAGACTTGACATACATGGCTTTTATTATATTGAGGTTGAAAGTTTTTAATCTTGAAAAGATGTTTGACAAATGTTTTTTCTATATCTATTAAGATAATTATATGAATTTTATTTTTCATTTTGTTAATATGGTGTATTGTCCTTGGGTGGTTCAGTGGTATAATTCTCACCTGTCATGCAGGAGGCCCAGGTTTGATTCCCAGTTCATGCAGCCACAGCATCCCCTTTGGAGTTTCCTGATGGCTCAGCAGATAAAGAATCTGCCTGTAATGCAGGAGATATAGGAGATGTGGGTTTGATCCCTGGGTTGGAAAGATTCCCCAAAGAAGGAAATGGTAACCACTCTGGTATTCTTGTCTGAAAAATCCTATGGACAGAAAAGCCTGATGGGCAAAAGTCCCATAGGTTGCAAAGAGTTGGACATTACTGAGTGACTAAGCTAAAGCTGAAACTTCAATACTTTGGCCACCTCATGCGACGAGTTGACTCACTGGAAAAGACTCTGATGCTGGGAAAGGTTGGGGGCGGGAGAAGACGGGGACGACAGAGAATGAGATGGCTGGATGGCATCACCGACTCTGTGGACATGAGTTTGAGTGAACTTTGGGAGTTGGTGATGGACAGGGAGGCCTGGCATGCTGTGATTCATGGGGTCGCGGAGAGTTGGACATGACTGAGCAACTGAACTGAACTGGACTGAACTGAAGCACACACATATGGTGTATCACATTGATTGATTTGTGTAGTAGAACCGTCTTTGCAACCCAGAGATAGATCCCACTTGATTCTGGTATATGATCCTTTTAACATGTTGCTGAATTTGGTTTGCTAATATTTTGTTGAGGATATTGTCTCTCTGTTCATCAGGACTATTGGCCTGTAATTCTCTTTTTAGAAGGATTCTTATTTGACTTTAATATTAGAGTAATGCTGCCCTCATAAAGTGAGTTTGAAAGTATTTCATCATCCTCTATTTTGGGGAAGAGTTGCAGGATTGATATTAATTCATCTTTAAATATTTTATTTGTTATTTTGTTACTAACTCATGTCCTACTCTTTTTTGTCCCCATGGACTGTAACCCACCAGGATCCTCTGTCCATGGGTTTCCCAGGCAAGAATAGTGGAGTGGGTTGCCATTTTCTTCTCCAGGGGATCTTTTCCACTCAGGGATTGAACCCATGTCTCCTGCACTGGAAGGCAGGTTCTTTGCCACCGAGCCACAATTCACCAATGAAAGTCATTTGATGCTGCATCTTTCTTTGTTGGTAGGGTTTTGAGTATTGATTCAATATTATTTGGCCTGTTCAAATTTTTTATTTCTTCATGATTTAGTCTTGATAGGTTTTATGTTTCTAGAAATTTATTCATTTCTTTTAGGTAATCCAATTTGTTGATGTATAATTGTTCATAGTACTCTCATGATCTTTTGGGGATTTTTTGCTACTAGTTGTAATGTTTCCTCTTTCATTTTTAACTTTATTTATTTAAGTTCTCTCTCTTTATTTTCTTGGTGAATGTAGCTAAAGTTAATTTTGCTCAAAACCAGCTCTTAAGTTTATTGATCCTTTCTATTATCATTTTAGTCTTTTTAATTTATTTCTGCTCTGATCTTTGTCATTTCCTTTTTTTACTCATTTTGGGCTTAGTTCATTCTCTTTGTTCTAGTTCTTGAGGTGCAAACTTAAGTTATTTATGTGAACTTTGTTTTCCCCTTAATGTAGTTACTTATTGTTTTGAACTCCCTTTTAGAATTGTTTCTGCTGCATCTCATAAGTTTTGGTATGTTTATTTCTATTTTCATCTGTCTCAAGGTATTTTTAATTTCTCGCTTGTTTTCTTCTTTGACCCATTGATTTTACAGTAGAGTGTTGTTTAATCTCCACATTTTTGTGAATTTTCCAGTTTTCTTCCTGTGATTCACTTCTAGTTTTATATACCAGTGTGGTTGGAAAAGATGTTTACGTGATTTCAATCTTCTTAAATTTGTAAAGAGTCACTGACATACTATCTGTCCTAGGGAATGTTTCATGTGTGCTTGAGAAGAATGTCTATGCTGCTGTTATTGGATAGAAATATCTGTAAATGTCTGTTAAGTCTGCCAGACATGTGTACAAACTCATTCCAGGAACATTCTGGTGACCTTGGGTTGGCCACAGGGAGAACTCAAGAGAGAATTTTAACCTCTCCAGTCTCTGAATGTGTGCTAAATTAGAAGACTGACCCCCAGGGCAAAACTTTTAAAGTATGCAAATAACCCTCGTTCTGGGAAAGATTGGGAGATGGATGTTTCTGTCTGTTCTCTTTGCACCAAGCCCTTGAGGGACGGTTGGGTAAGAAGTGCTTCTTACTTGGTTAAGAAATGCTCCCATAGTTGTGTGGAATCAGGAACTCAAGTTCAATTGACAGCAGAGCTGGGAGATAAAGAAGAGAGTGTACCTTCTGGGCAGTAGCCACAGAAGCTGGGGCCCAAGGTATGTGTGGAAACTCTTTCCAGGGAGTTACCAGAGACCTGGAGCAGGACAGAGGAAGAGTGCAAAGATAGCACTTATCACCCTCCCTGAATATTCACTGGAAGGACTGATGCTGAAGCTGAAGCTCCAATACTTTGGCCACCTGACGTGAAGAGCCACTCCTTGGAAAAGATCCTAATGCTGGGAAAGATTGAGGGTGGGAGGAGAAGATGGAGACAGAGGATGTGATGGTTGGATGGCATCATCAACTCAGTAGACATGAGTTTGAGTCAAACTCTGGGAGATAGTGAAGGACAGGGAAGCCTGACGTGCTGCAGTTCATTAGGTCACAAAGAATCAGACACGACTAAGTGACTGAACAACAAAACTCTCCCAGGTCTCTGGAGAGGATTGCCCTTTGACCCCTTGTTGTTTTTCAGTTGCCAAGTCATGTCTGACTCTTTGTGACCCCTGGACTGCAGCACACCTTGAACCCTAGATGCAGGTAAAATTAGAAGCCGACCCTCAGGCCACAGATTTTAAGATATACAAATTGGCCTCTTTTAGAGGTGGACTGAGAGACAGCTGTTCCTGACTGAAGTCTCTGTTCTAAGCTCTGGGGGTAGCCAGTTAAGAGCTACTTTTCTTGTTTGCTACAGTTCCAGGGACTCTGGAATACAGCCCTGATGGCTCCCAGAGACAGTCGATCAAGGGATGCATCCTCTTGGTGGCACCCATAGAAACCAGGCCTCCAGACTGTGCTCAGATTGTGCTCAGCTCCTTTCAGGAGATAACCTTGGCCTGCAGCAAGATAGAGGGAGAATGTAGAGATGACTCCAGCTGGCCTCTCCAAACACAGTCAGTCCCCTGTGTACACTAGTTTAGGACCTACAGGCTACAGCTTTTAAGATTTGCAAACTGGCCTCTTTCTTGAAAAGGCTGAGAGATGTGAATTTATGTCTCCTCAGTCTGTGCTGAGCCCTTGGGGGATACCCATGTGAGACCTCCCAAGCCGTTAAGAACTATTTCTCTGTTTGTTATAGTCTGTTGTATCTCATGGAAGCAATCACCTTTGAAGAGATACTGTCATTTTGTTCCTCTAAATACTTATAAATAGTTTTTACTTTAATAATACTTAATATTGTATAACAAAAATGAAAAGTTACAAATGCTTATTTTATCATTTATACATCACAATTATTATTTGCATATTTAGCTATTACTGGACTATCTAAATAAACCTACTTTCTTGAAATAATGAAATTTCAAGAAGAAATGAAATACACGAGAATTCTGCTCTCTGACCTGTATTCCTATTAAAATCCTGGCAAATGTGTACAAATATACATTTCAGAAACAGAAAAATTAATACGATTTAATATGACTTCCTTGGTGGCTCAGCAGTAAAGAATCGACCTTTAATTCAGGAGATGACACAGGTTCAGTCCTTGGGTGGAGAAGATCCCTTGGAGAAGGAGATGGCAACCCACTCCAGTATTCTTGCCTGGGAAATCCCATGAACAGAGGAGACTAAAGGAGTCAAAAGAGTTTGACATGACTTAGCAACTAAATCAACACCTATATAAATATGTGCAGAAATAATCCTTAAAACTAGAAAATACATCTTCAAAAAGCTATCTATGGATTATTTTCAAAATAAAGTTAAATGAAAATGATTCAGTGTACACTCAGATTTTTATCTGGGTCTTAAAAGTTGGGATTCAATGCTTTAACTTTAACTTTGATGACCATTAAAGTAAAATAAATATTTTTCATATGAATGAAGAATCTATCCTTCTGATATAAATCAAGTTTTTTTTAATTGATTGGGGATTATTTTTGAATTTAGCTGACTAATTGTCAGAATATGTTGAGGTGAATTTTTTTCCTAATTTGTAACAACAGTAACAACAAAATCAATCATTTGTTGAACACCTAATTTATGCTGAGTATTTGACAGATATTTTATGTTATTATTTCCAAATTTTACAGAAAAATCAAAGATATACATAGTTTTCCATTTTACACATGATGATGAGTATATCACTGTGATTAAATTAGTTACTGACACTCACACTAGTTAAATTTAGCAGACCACCTTCTAAACCCAGGGCTAACCAACCGAAATTTTCATTAAATCTGATGTAGCATATTAATAGATTCTTCTACTATCATATCAAAAGTGCATTTACAAAGAAATCGTACTTGTATAAGGTGATTTGTTCTTTTCATATAATTTGAAAATAGATTTGCAACTATATTATTATTTGTATTTAAGTTCATAAGCCTTTCATTGAGAAAGGCTTATAATTTTCTGTTAAGAAATATTTTTGAAACAGTTTTTGGTATTATGGATTATACTAAATAGCAGAGATTTAAAAAATTATATCAGTTAGATTTCCTGAACCCTTAACTATGCATATGTTGCCTTAATAATTTAAAAATCATTCTTTTAAAATAATTGTGTTTGTAATCTGCTCTATGTAAGGGAAATAACTTAGCCTAAATGTAAAATTTCCTCTATCCTCTTACATTTCTAATTTCCCACATCTGCAAATTTAACCTGATATTTAACACCCTGATGAAGGGGAAGACAGTGACAAGGATAACATTTTTCTCTAATTAATTTTTTGTGGATATTTTTATTTTTATATTTATATTCAAATTCTTTACTCATTATTCCAATAACTCTATGTTTCTTAGTTCTCAATTATAGCAATCAGTCATTTCATATTATTTTTTTCTCTATTTTTAGATTTTTACTTCGATTAACCTTTCAATTAGCTGGAATACACTTTGAGTACTTTTTTTTAAAGGAAGGTTAAATGTGTTTTATATTTCTAAGCACACATGTCACTGAGATTTTTCCACATGAGTAATAACCTCTGCATTCAGGATTCTTGGATTATAAAATATTTCTCTTCAAGTCTCTGTGAACGATGTTTCCTTTCAGTTTGGCATCTAGTTCCAGAATGAGTCTGTTACTCTCATAATTATTTTTTTGCTGATACATTGTAGACAATATTTTTTAGCTCAAAAACATTTAAAAAATATATTTATGATTATTTTGTTTCATTTTCTTTTCTTTATGAACAGTGATTGCTTTTTATATTTAATTTTGATCTTCTATTCTCTCTCTTACTATTCCCATTATTGTCCTTTTTTCTTTTGTCAAGAACTTCTCAAGTATATCAATAAATAGTTTTCTTCAGAATCAGTTTAGCTTAGTTTTAATTCTGCTTGGTTTTTTTATACTTCTATATTTTTTTTCTCTTATTTTACCCAGATTCCTTTAATTCTCTGCCTGTTCCTGTTCTTATTTAGCTTGCTACATATTCTTTTAAGCATACAGCATTTTCATGTCTACCCATTTTCTTCGGGTACCCCTGTCTCTTCTTTATTTTGACACCATGACCTTTCATTATGTAAATAATGTGTTCCTATATTTTGTTCTATTCTTTATTCTTTTTTCTACTTACTAGATTACATCAATAACACAAATAACCCTTCCTTTACAATAAATCAGTGTATTTCTACTCTTCTCTTGTGTGGTAAACTTTTTTTCCTTGTGTTGTAGAAATTCATATACATGTATAAAGAGATTTTTTTTCTTTTTATCCATGCTTGAAATAATGATGCCATGTGAATCAGAGTCAAGAGACAGAGCCCACACTAGATACTTGGACTGTGAAAATTTAATATAAAGATTTATTAACTAGGTGGATGTTTAGCTCTCAAATGATACTTATCTGTTAATTAACCTCATTGTAAGAGGCAACATCTACCCTAATGTGTGTGCTGAACTCGGTGATGGAGGACTCTGGCTTCTGCAGAATCCTGTATTATCACAGTCAGAGGCCACAGAAATCCATACAGATTTCAGTCTGTTCAGTGAGGCTTCAGGCTCACTTCCTCTTTATATTCGTTTCTTCTGTTCTGCCTGCCTTGTGGATCTCAAACTCTGGCAACAGTTGTAACAGCTTTGTAGAAAATATTCTTCTGGACACAGATGTCTTCCAACAACTGTATAAAGTCAGATTCCTGCCACAAGGCTTCCTGTCTGTCTCTCTCATCTCCTACTGGTATTGCTTCTCCAGTTGAGCCCTGATCGATTCTGGCATACAAGGAAATAAATACATCTAGCCAGGCGCAATAGATATGTGGCTTGCCCCAGCTTCTTTCATCATTCTTGAGAACACTGCTAAAATTTACACATTTTCTTGGTCAGAGAATCTGAAAAGATAGCACTACATAATATTTACAACTACATGCTTTATTATAAACTAGGTTGCATAGCAGAAAATTATTTTCCTATTTCCCCACATTTCACGAACAGTTTTGTTTTCTGGAATACTTCTGGAACCTGTAGGGTATTTCTAAATATGTCGTATGCTATTGCAGTCCACCTCAGGTCTTGTTTTTCCATTTAAGTTTAGTTTCAAAATGAGTCAAAGAGATGTATGATCGTTAGGGAGTTTGGAATTAACATGTACACACTGTGATATTTAAAATAGATGACCAACAAGGACCTACGGTATAGAGCAGGGTACTCTAGTCAATATTATGTAACAATCTAAATGGGAAATGAAATCTATTTGAAAAATCTATTTCAAACAAATCTATTTTTAAAATATTCAAAATCTATTTTAAAAAGAACTGATGCATGAATATGTATAACTGGATCACTGCTATACACCTGAAGTTAACAAAACACTGTTAATCAATTATACTCCAATATAAAATAAAATCTTAAATAAGTAAAATAAATACAAAAAGAGAGATGTACAATGTGGAGGGGTTGATGGATGCAGTAAACTTGTACTATCCTTAAAAAATTCTTGAACTGTAAGTTCAAGGAGGTAATAGAAGCATGCATTGCGTAGTTTCATACTTGGTACAGTTCCAGATTTTTCCAACCTAGACAGTTATTCAAAATGTTTTAATATTTCTTACTAATTTTTATTGACTGGGGTATTTTTATTATTTCAGATCACATTTTTTTCTTAATTAATTTGCATTGATGGTAAAGAAATAGACACTTTTGAGATTCTGTTCAATTACAACCTTGCTTCTGCTTTTGAAATTACTGCTAAATTGTGTTCTCTTGAATGTAGTTATATCATTTAACCAGAAGTGAAAGAAATACCACCATTTAAACCTGAAGACTTCTAATAGTTCTCTTTTTTCCTTATAAGCATACAATTAAAAATTATTACTAAAGCTGGAAGTATATATAAAAAATAGAAAATATGGATACAAAAATAAAATAGTTACGAGACATTTGATGCACAGAAAAGAATAATGTTAAAATATTGTGGGAGACCCTTCCAGATAATTTACCTTAAAAGTAAGCATCTTTTAATTTCATGACTGCAGTCACCATCTGCGGTGATTTTGGAGGCCCTATAAAATAACAGATGCTTACTCTTTGGAAGGAAAGTTACAACCAACCTAGACAGCATATTAAAAAGCAGAGACATTACTTTGTCAACAAAGTTACGTCTAGTTGAGGCTATGGTTTTTCCAGTGGTCATGTGTGGATGTGAATGTTGGACTATAAAGAAAGCTGAGCACCGAAGAATTGATGTTTTTGTTGGAGAAGACTCTTAAGAGGAGATCCAACCAGTCCATCCTAAAGGAGATCAGTCCTGGGTGTTCATTGGAAGGACTGATGTTGAAGCTGAAACTCCAATACTTTGGCCACCTGATGTGAAGAGCTGACTCATTTGAAAAGACCTGATGCTGGGAAAGATTGAGGGCAGGAGGAGAAGGGGACAACAGAGGATGAGATCGTTGGATGGCATCACCAACTCAATGGACATGAGTTTGGGTGAACTCCAGAAGTTGGTGATGGACAGGGAGGCCTGGCATGCTGTGGTTCATGGAGTCGCAAAGAGTCGGACACAACTGAGCCACTAAACTGAACTGAACTGAAAAAATAAAGTCTATCATTGTTTCATCGTTTCCCCATCTATTTTCCATGAAGTGATGGGACCAGATGCCATGATCTTAGTTTTCTGAATGTTGAGCTTTAAGCCAACTTTTTCACTCTCCTCTTTCACTTTCATCAAGAGGCTCTTTAGTTCTTTTTCACTTTCTGCCATAAGGGTGGTGTCATCTGCATATCTGAAGTTATTGATATTTCTCTCGGTAATCTTGATTCCAGCTTGTGCTTCATCCAATCTATCATTTCTCAGGATGCACTTTGCATATAAATTAAATAAGCAGAGTGACAATATACAGCCTTGATGTACTCCTTTTCCAATTTGGAATCAGTCTGTTTTTCCATGTCCCATTCTAACTGTTGCTTCTTGACCTGCATTTCTCATCAAGTTTAAAACTTTTCAGACATTATTTCTTAGGGTACATTTTTAAAGCCACACTTTTTCTCTTTTCCTTCCAAGTTTCTGATGACTTCAGTTCTCTTTCCTGTATGTTGACTCATTTGGATGATTTCTCTTGTTCTGTCTTTTAGTTTATCAATTCTTTCCTATGTTCCTCTATTTTGGAGTTGCTTTCATCCACTCAGGGTTTTTTTTTTTAAGTTATTGGAAACTTAAAATTAATTTATGTTTTATTGAAGGGTAATTGATTTACAGAATTTTGTTGTTTTCTGTCAAAACTCAACATGAATCAGCCATCAGTTCAGTTCAGTTCAGTCACTCAGTCGTGTCCGACTCTTTGCGACTCCATAAATCACAGCACGCCAGGCCTCCCTGTCCATCACCAACTCCCAGAGTACACTCAAACTCATGTCCATCGAGTCGGTGATGCCATCCAGCCATCTCTTTCTCTGTCGTCCCCATCTCCTCCTGCCCCCAATCTTTCCCAGCATCAGACTCTTTTCCAGTGAGTCAGCTTGTCGCATGAGGTGGCCAAAGTATTGGAGTTTCAGCTTTAGCATCAGTCCTTCCAATGAACACCCAGGATTGATCTCCTTTAGAATGGACTGGTTGGATCTCCTTGCAGTCCAAGGGACTCTCAAAAGTCTTCTCCAGCACCACAGTTCAAAAGCATCAGTTCTTCAGCGATCAGCCTTCTTCACAATCCAGCTCTCACATCCATACATGACCCCGGGAAAAACCATAGCCTTGACTAGAGGGACCTTTGTTGGCAAAGTAATGTCTCTGCTCTTTAATATGCTATCTAGGTTGGTCATAACTTTCCTTCCAAGGAGTAAGCGTCTTTTAATTTCCTGGCTGCAGTCAGCATCTGCAGTGATTTTGGAGCCCCAAAAAATAAAGTCTGACACTGTTTCCCCATCTATTTCCCATGAAGTGATGGGACCAGATGCCACGAATCAGCCATAGGTATACGTATATCCCCTCCCCTTTGAAACTCCCTCCCATCTCCCTCCCCATCCCATCCCTTTAGGTTGATACAGAGCCCCTGTTTGGGTTTCCTGAGCCATACAGCAGATTCCTGTTGGCTGTCTACTTTACATATGGTAATGTAAGTTTCCATGTTAACTCTTTCCATACATCTCACCCTCTCTTCCCCTCTCCCCATGCCCATAAGTCTATTCTCTATGTCGGTTTCTCCACTGCTGCCCTGTAAATAAATTCTTCAGTACCATCCACTCAGCTTTGATTTCAGTTAGTGTATTTTTCAGCTCTAAAATTCTACTTCATTCTTATATCTTCTCTCTCTTTGCTGAGGTGTTCTGTTGTTTGAAAAATCTGCTTCAAGCCTGTTTTTAGTTGCTTGTTGAAGTATTTTTATCATGGTTGCTTTAAAATATTTTTCAGATTTTTCTCACATGTCTGTCATCTCAATGTTAGCATATAGTGAATATATATATATACATATTTCCTTTTGAGGTCCTCCTTATTCTTGGTATGATGAGTGAAACCTGGATATTTTCATGATATGTTATGAGTCTGGGTCTTATTTAAACCTTCTCTTTTCACTGGCTTTGTTTGATACTTCTCTGGAAGAGGGAAAGCTGTCTCATACTGTTTAAAAGCTTAGATTCCCCACTTTGCCTCTGTTAACACCTGATCTGGTTAGGGAAGTCTCTTCATCATTGCCAGTCATGGATGCTGTGTTGCCACTGACACCAGGGTGGGATGGCCTCATTACTATTGAGAGGTAGTAAAGGTCCTCAGTCTTCCCTAAGCTTGAGATATCACCATCCCACTAGCAAATGGGAAGGCATGGAAGTCCAGACTTCCCATATGGTCTCCATTTACACTGCAAAGGGGTCTTATAATGACAAGAGGGGATGAAAGTCCTAGGTCCCTACTGGCACCCTCAGACACCACCCCTGCAGAGGCATGGGGGCACCTCTTTATGGCCTTGAGGGGAGGAAATTTAAGCTCTCACTTGGTCTTTGCTGGCATGGGTGCTAATGGGGTCATAGGTTTTTCTCTGGGTTTTGGCTGGAGTAAGGTAATTATTTGGCTTCCCTGGTGGCTCAGTGGAAAAGAAACCGCCTGTCAATGCAGGAATTATGGGTTCTATCCCTGGGTCAGTAAGATACCCTGGAGGGGGAAATTGGCAACCCACTCTAGTATTCTTGCCTGGGAAATCCCGTGACAGGGGAGCCTAATGGGTTATAGTCCATGGGGTGGCAAAAGAGTCAGACACGACTTGGCAGAAAAATAACTACAAAGGTAATTATTCTCCTTAGACTGCTCATTTTCTGGTCCTTTGCTAGAGAGACTGATCTTTGTTGGGCCTTTTGCTACTCTTATTGCTATTTCTGAGTTGCTGGCCTCTCAGCTCCACATCTGGGATGGTATGAGAGAAATAGAAAACCTAGGAAATTTACTGCTGTGTTATTTTCTGAGACCAAGGTCTTTGACTGGTCTGCCTTTGTCCACATTTCGTCTTCTTCTTCTCCTCCTTCTTCATTTTTGAAAATTATATAATTTATAATTATAAATTATATATAAATATATACTTTATATTTATAAATATAGAAATTATAAATAATACATAGATTATAATATATAATTATAATATCCAGGGTTTGTTGAATTTAGGTGGTACAATAAAGAAATATATGTGCAATTCATCTTTGCCAAATTAGAAGTCATCCCAGGTCTGGTATGTCTACATTTTTAATAACTACTCTGTTGTTGTTCAGTCACTCAATCCCACAGACTGCAGCAGGCCAGGCTTCCCTGTCCTTCAGTATCTCCTGGAGTTCGCTCAAACTCATGTCCATTGAGTCAGTGATGCCTTCCAACCATCTCAGCCTCTGTTGTTCCCTTCTTCTCCTTCCTTGAATCTTTCCCAGCACCACAGTCTTTTCCTGATGATTTGACTCTGCATCAGGTGGCCAAAGTACTGGAGTTTCGGCTTCAGCATCAGTCTTTCTAATCAATATTCAGGGTTTATTTCCTTTAGTATTGACTGGTTTGATTTCTTTGCTGTCCAAAGGACTTTCAAGAGTCTTCTCCAACACCACAGTTTGAAAGCATCAATTCAGCTACTACTTTGCATGTTTTTGTGTTTTTTTCCTTCCAAAATGGCACTTGGTTAAGTTGTTTTGAGGACATCTTTACATTAAGGTTGGACTCCCCTGATAGCTCAAATGGTAAAGATTCCGCCTGCAATGCAGGAGACCCAGGTTCATTTCCTGGGTTGGGAAGATCCCCTGGAGAATGTAATGGCAATCCACTCCAGTATTCTTGCCTCAGGAATTCTGTGGACAGAAGAGCCTGGTGGGCCAAAGTCCATGGGGTCGCAAAGAATCAGACAAGAATGAGCAACTAACAACAAAGACATACATTAAGGTTATTACGTTTTTTGTCCTATATGAGCAAATATTTTATGAAACTTTTTATTTGACTATTAATTTCATTTATGGTGTTTTTTCAGCCACATAAAGTTTAAAACTCTCTATGGAAAAACATTTGTAATAGCTATCCTTTAGAATTTGTCCATTGTTTTGAACTCATGTATTTTATGACCATTCTGCAATTCAATAAATTTTTTATGAATATTTTTTATTTTCTTATTTTAAATTTGTTTCTTTTGGTTTGTTTTACATTTAATTCTTTAAACCATATGGAATTTGTGTGTGTAATAAGATAAAAATATAATGTAATATTTTGTTTTATGAAAGAGTCAACAAATCATGCCACTATCCTTATTAAATCATTTTTTCCTTTCTTTAAAGCCTAGAATTACCTCCATGTGCTCTGATTTCCATGATATGATGCTATTTTCTGACTTTTCTGCTTTGGAATTTCTTATAAAGCCACCATTCCATTTAACCAGAGGCCCTAATCTTTTATCTCTGTCTTGCTTTGTCAACAAGGAAGATCCCACCTCCACAGTTCATTAATTCCTAATGCCCTCTACTTTTACTTCCTCTGACTGACTCTCAGATATTAGTCAGATATCAGCTGGGACAACTGACTCTCTGGGAATAAAAAGTCAAAGATGCTATTTATTTCTCTTTTGCTAAAAAAATGGAATTTCCCATTATTATAGGAAATAAACACTGTTTATAGTGCCCATGCTAGAGAACATTGAAATAAAATGGTGAGAGAAGCAGAGTATTTAGAGAAGAGAGTCAAGAAAGGTTTTTTTATAATTCATCAAGATATGAATTCTGGAAGTTTCTTGCATTTTATTTGTCCTTAACTAAACTTGGCATTAAATACAATAACTGAAGCACTATTTTATTGCAGGGTAATTGATTTTGGAATAAAGCAAATATGATTTTGAACCTACCTGGTTTCCACAATGTAGAAGTTAAGTGTGCAAAAGAAAGTCAGTTTTGCTCCTTTGAACCTTGTTTTCTTTATCAATAATATTGGTTACCTGAGGGGAGAGAGAAAGGGAAAGGGGCAAGATCAAGGTAGAGGATGAAGAGATACAAATTACAAAGTATAAATAAGCTACTAGGATATATTGTACAGCACAGGAAATAAAGCCACTATTTTATAGTAACTTAAATGGAGTATAATCTGAAAAATTGTTGAATCATTCCTCATTATCTGTGAGGGTTTGCTGCTGTTGTTCAGTTGCTCAGTTATATCTGAATCTTTGCAACCCCATGGACTGCAGCATGCCAGGCTTCTCTGTCCTTCATTGTCTCCTGGAGTTTGCTCAAACTCACATCCACTGAGTCGATGATGCTATCCAGTCATCTCAGCCTCTGTTGCCCTCTTCTCCTCCTGCCCTCAATCTTTCCCAGCATCAGGGTCTTTTCCAATGAGGTGACTCTTTGCATCAGGTGGCCAAAGTATTGGAGCTTCAGCTTCAGCATCAGTCCTTGCAATCAATATTCAGAGTCGATTTCCTTTAGGATTGAGTGGTTTGATCTCTTTGCTGTCAAAGGAACTCACAAGAGTCTTCTCCAGCACCACAATTTGAAAGCATTTATTCTTCAGCACTCAGGCTTATTTATGGTCCATTTTAGACAAGTTAATTTTATGAATCTTAACTTTCCTCATCCATAAATGGGTCTAATGTTAGAAGTTACTTTGTAGAGCTATCATGCCTGACACATAACAAGTTCTCAGTAAAATAGTAACCCATCGGCTTGAATTCAAGCTCGTCATCTTCCAGAATGGGGAAGCTGATCCAGAGGATGAACTGAGTTGGCAGAGCAAGGACTGTGTGTGTGTGTGTGTGTGTTATTCGCTCAGTCATGTCCAACTCTTTGTGACCCCATAGACTGTAGCCCACCAGGCTCCTCTGTCCATGGAATTCTCCAGGCAAGAATACTGGAGTGGATTGCCATTCCTTTCTCCAGGGGATCTTCCCAATCCAGGGATTGAACCTGGGTCTCCTGCATTGCAGGCAGATTCTTTACTGTCTGAAATATCACAGTATTTTCTAGTACAGTTCTCATTTCCTGATTCTCTGGACCCAAGATGGCCACCAAAGAGTCTCAGGGTGAATCCTTCCCACAGTGGAAAAGGAATTCTGCTGTAACTACAAGGGAAGAATTATCTGATCTATAAATTAACATATATCACGTCTGATTTTGAGGCATCTACAAATCCAGAATAGACAAATCTTTGAAAACGACGTTTTGTTTTGTTTTGCATGGGCATCTTTCCTGCTTGATAATTGAGAAAATTGAAGTGAAAATTGAACTATGTTGATTATAAAAATTACATGTAGCAACATAAATTTCAAAAGAAGAGATCTTTTTTTTTTCTTTGAAAAGAAGACATTTGGCCACCTCATGCGACGAGTTGACTCACTGGAAAAGACTCTGATGCTGGGAGGGATTGGGGGTGGGAGGAGACGGGGACGACGGAGAATGAGATGGCTGGATGGCATCACCGACTCTGTGGACATGAGTTTGAGTGAGCTCCGGGAGTTGGTGATGGACAGGGGGGCCTGGCGTGCTGTGATTCATGGGGTCGCAAAGAGTCGGACACGACTGAGCGACTGAACTGAACTGAACTGAACTGATGCTTCCTGTATCTACTCACTATATTCTGCTTTTTCTGTCAACAGAGTATCAGGTTCTAGATAAACAATTCCACTGAGATTTGTAGGGGGGAGGACAGTACTACTTAATTTTAATCTTTTTCCCAAAAGCAATGCATTATAAAATATGGTTTTGAGTTTAAACTGAGATAAACCTCGTTAACGGTCAGGAGGAAAAAAAACACGGTCTATGTTAGACCATATGTTCTGTTGTTTTCTTAATTTGGAAAATACAGAAAGTGCTAGTTCTTCATGTTCAGCAAGCATGTACAGACCATTCTTTCTAGCTACACCATCATTTCTTTTATAAAAACAGAACATGCTCCATGAATAGGCCTTTCCATAGGGCCTCAATTTTAATTTTCCAGAGATTGGAGAAGCATTATCCATCAAGTTCCCTCCACTGTTGAGAATAATGCTGTTTTTGTCACACACGGGGTCTATTTTGAGCTCAAATATGCACACCGACTATACACTATAGGCTTGCAGGACTGTCAGCACAATGCCCCATTACAAACTGTCCCTATAGCAAGATGACTTCATTTTAGCAGGCTGTTCTGCTTACTACATTCTCCCTGGCTTCACAGTTCAGCGCAGTCAAACAAGGTGATGGCATTTTTAAGGCTCCAGATTTTATTGGTCTTCAAATTAAGGTAGGTGGCCAGGTGCTATTTCAGAGCTTCATTGGGGCAACCTCGTGATAAATTTGAGTACATCGAAACTATAAGGGGGTACTTATTTTATACTGGAAACATAAATGCTGGTTTATGAAAACGGCTGCTGTAACAGGAAGTGACTTCATATATCATTACCTGAAATAAGATTGTGGGAAGGTCTAGCTTTAATCTGAATGATCGTTAAAACCTGGGAAATATTGTTTTTCAAGGAGACTGTATTAGAATCCAAGTGATATCTGTTTGCATTTTGAGCTTTCTACTTACTGAATGCTAGTAAAAACCGTGTACTTTAATTATTTCACACATATTTGTATGTTTTCTAATTTTCTATGAAGACACAACATTAAAGACATATACCATGATCCATAATCAATCATGTCTTCTCTGTGACTTATATCCTTTGCCCAGAAATAAATTTTGCTCAAAATTAGAGCATGCTTGTACATGAGACCAGAGCCTCATGTGAAGATTAGGGTAGGTGGAGTTAAGTTAAAGGACAGACATTTGAAGTCACAAGACTTGAAAGGAATTCTAAGCACTAGTAGAAGTGTGTGAGTAAAGAAAAAATTGTTTAACATTTTAGCTTTTCTTTTCTTGTTCTAAAATGGTAGCAATGGGTGTCTGTGTGCTGAGTCACTTCAGCCATGTCTGACTCTGCGACCCCATAAACTGTAGCCCACCAGGCTCCTCTGTTCATGGGATTCACCAGGCAAGAATACTGGAGTAGGTTGCCATTCACTACTCCAGGGGATCTTCCCAACCCAGGGATAGAACCCGCTTCTCTTACATCTCCTGCATTGCAGACTGATATTAACCATTGAGACAATGCATGCAAAGAACTCAACAACAACAACAAGAAATATTATCTATCCTTCCTCTCAACAAATACTCTAAGTTCTTCTTGAACCTGCTTGTGTTTTGCAAAATAGTATCTAAGTAAAGTGTTAGTTTTTCTGAATGTTGAGCTTCAAGCCAAACTTTTCACTCTCCTCTTTCACTTTCATCAAGAGGCTTTTTAGTTTCTCTTCACTTTCTGCCATAAGGGTGGTGTCATCTGCATATCTGAGGTTATTGATATTTCTCCCGGCAATCTTGATTCCAGCTTGTGCTTCTTCCAGCCCAGCGTTCCTCATGATGTACTCTGCGTATAAGTTAAATAAGCAGGGTGACAATATACAACCTTGACGTACTCCTTTTCCTATTTGGAACCAGTCTGTTGTTCCATGTCCAGTTCTAACTGTTGCTTCCTAACCTGCATGCAGGTTTCTCAAGAGACAGGTCAGGTGCCCAAAATCACTGCAGATGCTGATTGCAGCCATGAAATTAAAAGACACTTACTCCTTGGAAGGAAAGTTATGACCAACCTAGATAGTATATTAAAAAGCAGAGACATTACTTTGCCAACAAAGGTCCATCTAGTCAAGGCTATGGTTTTTCCAGTGGTCATGTATGGATGTGAGAGTTGGACTGTGAAGAAAGCTGATCACTGAAGAATTGATGCTTTTGAACTGTGGTGCTGGAGAAGACTCTTGAGAGTCCCTTGGACTGCAAGGAGATCCAACCAGTCCATTCTAAGGGAGATCAATCCTGGGTGTTCATTGGAAGGACTGATGCTGAAACTCCAATACTTTGGCCACCTCATGCGATGAGTTGACTCACTGGAAAAGACTCTGATGCTGGGAGGGATTGGGGGCAGGAGGAGAAGGAGACGACAGAGAATGAGATGGCTGGATGGCATCACCGACTCGATGGACATGAGTTTGAGTGAACTCCGGGAGTTGGTGATGGACAGGGAGGCCTGGTGTGCTGTGATTCATGGGGTCGCAACGGAGAAGGCAATGGCAAGCCACTCCAGTACTCTTGCCTAGAAAATCCCATGGATGGAGGAGCCTGGTAGGCTGCAGTCCATGGGGTTGCTAAGAGTTGGACACGACTGAGTGACTTCACTTTCACTTTTCACTTTCATGCATTGGAGAAGGAAATGGCAATCCACTCCAATGTTCTTGCCTGGAGAATCTCAGGGACAGGGGAGCCTGGTAGGCTTCTGTCTATGGGGTCACACAGTCGGACACGACTGAAGTGACTTAGCAGCAGCAGCAGCAAAGAAGTCAGACATGACTGAGCGACTGAACTGAACTGAAAGTGTTAGTTGCTTAGTCATGTCCAACTCTTTGACAGACCCCATGGACTGTAACCCTCCAGGCTCATCTGTCCATGGCATTCTCCAGGCAAGAATACTGGAAAGGATAGGCATTCCCTTCTTCAGGGGATCTTCCTGACTCAGGGATAGAACCCAGGTCTCCTGCATTGGCAGGTGGATTCTTTACCATCTGAGCCACCAGGGAAGCCCATCTAAGTAAAAGAATGTGCAATTTGTTCATACATTTATGTCATTCATGTACCTGATTTTAAATGTTCAGGACTCTGATCAGTTCAGTTCAGTTCAGTCGCTCAGTCGTGTCTGACTCTTCACGACCTCATGAATCATAGCATGCCAGGCCTCCCTGTCCATCACCAACTCCTGGAGTTCACTCAAACTCATGTCCATCGAGTCGGTGATGCCATCCAGCCATCTCATTCTCTGTCGTCCCCTTATCCTCCTGCCCCCAATCCCTCCCAGCATCAGAGTCTTTTCCAGTGAGTCATGACTAACTATAGCTAGAAACTAAATTATCAAATGTATAAAACTTGCTATATTTTTTCTTCAGGTAAAAGTTTTTAGAATTTTCAAATTCACTTTGATAAACTCTCTCATCTACTAATTTATATAATTCTTTACTTTGTTAATTGAATTCAGTGAAACACATTCTGTGTGGGAATTCATTCTCAAGAGTAGAACTGGCTCAGGCATCTACTGGAGGTTTATTTATTCTTCTATCCAAATCTGTCCCAGGTGGGTATGCAGCTGTCCAAGTTTTAGAGCTGTTTCGCAGATAATTTAGAAAATTCAGAGTAAATAAAATATTAACAGTTTGGAAAGAAGGTTATTAATAATATAAACATAAACTGTGGTTTTCTAACAAATTTTGTAAATAAGTAAACATGAACAAAATTTTGGAGATCTCATGACTTTGCTTTAACAATTAAGAAATGCAGCAAAATTAATGTCTAAGTAAAATTTTTAGCTAGAAATGTTAGGGTACTAGGCCCTATAGATCAGAGAACCAGGGATTTAAAATACTCATAAATGTTGGCATTCATTTCAAGTATGATTAACTCAGGGGACACAATAAACATAAATAAATGTTCTCCAGGGTTCTGGTTAGTCTTTTTATTCTAAGCCTACTTGCAGTCTGAGAGAGACTGATTTCTTGATTTTATAAATACTACATAAATTTGCAATTGCAGATTTTCACCTTTGGTTCAATCTTTCTACTGTACTTTACATCTAATATTCTGTTAGCTCTACTCTTTATAAAAAAGAACCATGATAACCACTAGGAACCAAAACTCTTGTCATTTAAGCATTTTCTAGGTGACAAAATAGAAATGTGATGAGAAATAATTTGTTTTAAACTTTAAATCTCAATGAAAGGCAGCTTTCTCTTCTTTGCTTCATTAGTAGAGCACAATGTAAAAAACAACCCATAATTCTGGTCTTGTTTTCCAACTTTCATTGGAAATAAGGTAATCCTAATTTCAAGTAATAAATAAATCTTAGCATAATTAAATTATGCTGTGACACTAAATTATAGAGTCAGTCAGTTCAGTCACTCAGTCATGTTCGACTTTTTGCAGCCTCATGGACTGCAGTGTGCCAGGCCTCCCTGTCGATCACCAACTCCCAGAGTTTACTCAAACTCATGTCCATTGAGTCGGTGTTGCCATCCAACCCTCTCATCCTCTGTCGTCTCCTTCTCCTCCTGCCCTCAATCTTTCCCAGCATCAGGGTCTTTTCTAATGCATCGGTTCTTGGCATCAGATAGTCAAAGTACTGGAGTTTCAGCTTCAGCATCAGTCCTTCCAATGAATATTCAGGACTGATTTCCTTTAGGATGGACTGGTTGGATCTCCTTGTTGCTCAAGGGACTCTCAAGAGTTCTCCAAAACCACAGTTCAAAAGCATCAATTCTTCGGCACTCAGTTTTCTTTATAGTCCAACTCTCACATCCATACACGACCACTGGAAAAACCATAGCTTTGATTAGATGGACTTTGTTGGCAAAGTAATGTCTCTGTTTTTTAATAAGCTGTCTAGGTTGGTCATAATTTTTCTTCCAAGGAGTAAGTGTCATTTAATTTCATTGCTGCAATCACCATCTGCAGTGATTTGGGAGCCCCCAAAAATAAAGTCTGTCACTGTTTCCACTGTCTCCCTATCTATTTTCCATGAAGTGATGGGACCAGATGTCATGATATTAGTTTTCTGAATGTTGAGCTTTAAGTCAACTTTTTCACTCTCCTCTTTCACTTTCCTCAAGAGGCTCTTTAGTTCTTTTTCACTTTCTGCCATAAGGGTGGTGTCATCTGCATATCTGAGGTTATTGATATTTCTCTCAGCAATCTTGATTCCATCCTGTGCTTCATCCCATCCAGCATTTCTCAGGATGTACTCTGCATATAAATTAAATAAGCAGGGTGACAATATACAGCTTTGATGTACTCCTTTCCCAGTTTGGAACCAGTCTGTTTTTCCATGTCCAGTTCTGACTATTGCTTCTTGACCTGCATACAGATTTCTCAAGAGGCAGGTCAGTGGTCTGGTATTCCCATCTCTTAAAGAATTTTCCACAGTTTGTTGTTATCCACAGTCAAAGACTTTGGCATAGTCAATAAAGCAGACATAGAACTTCTTCTGGAACTCTCTTGCCTTTTTGATGATTCAGTGGATGTTGGTAATTTGATCTCTAGTTCCTCTGCCTTTTCTAAATCCAGCTTGAACATCTGGAAGTTCATGGTTCATGTACTATTGAAACCTGGCTTGGAGAATTTTGAGCATGACTTTACTAGCATGTGAGATGAGTGCAATGGTGCGGTAGTTTGAGCATTCTTTGGCATTGCCTTTTTTTGGGATTGGAATGAAAACTGACCTTTTTCAGCCCTGTGGCCACTGCTGAGTTTTCCAAATTTGCTGGCATATTGAGTGCAGCGCTTTCACAGCATCATCATTTAGGATTTGAAATAGCTCAACTGGAATTCCATCACCTCCACTAGCTTTGTTCATAGTCATGCTTTCTAAGGCCCAATTGACTTTGCGTTCCAGCATGTCTGGCTCTAGGTGAGTTATCATACCATCGTGATTATCTGGGTCATGAAGATCTTTTTTGTGTAGTTCTTCTGTTTATTCTTGCCACCTCTTCTTAATATCTTATGCATCTGTTAGTTCCATACCATTACTGTCTTTTATTGTGCCCATTTTTGCATGAAAAGTTCCCTTGGCATCTCAATTTTCTTGAAGATATCTCTAGTATTTCCCATTCTGTTGTTTTCCTCTATTTTTTTGCACTGATTATTGAGGAAGGCTTTCATATCTCTCCTTGCTATTCTTTGGAACTCTGCATTCAAATGGGTATATCTTTCCATTTCTCCTTTGCCTTTAGCTTCTCTTCTTTTCCCAGCTGTTTTTAAGGCCTCCTCAGACAATCATTTTGCCTTTTTGCATATCTTTTTCTTGGGGATGGTCTTGATCCCTGCCTCTTGTACAGTGTCAGGAACCTCCGTCCATAGTTCTTCAAGCACTCTGTCTATCAGATCTAATCCCCTGAATCTATTTGTTACTTCTACTGTATAGTTGTAAGGGATTTGATTTAGGTCATACCTGAATGGTCTAGTGGTTTTCCCTACTTTCTTCAATTTAAGTCTGAATTTTGCAATAAGGAGTTCATGATCTGAGCCATAGTCACCTCCCAGTCCTGTGTAAAACTAATGTGGAGAAAATTGCCAATAAACAAAAAATTTGTTTTAGATACTTTTTTTTTCTAATAAAGTCAGAAGTACTAATACCTTACTAACTAAGGTAAGTGATGGCTACCTTTGTTAGTAAGTTTAATATTTAATTCATTCAGCTAACATATTTTGAAAACCAATATTTGGGCTTCCCTGGTGTGTATTGGCTATTTAAATACTTAGCCATAAGGTTGATGAAAAAAACCTGAGAGGTGTCTGCCTGTTAATGAATTGGAGAGAAAGCTGCTTGTTTGCTTTGTTGATTGCCTCAGGATATCTCTTTAAAATAAGCTGTTTTAAGAGGAGCAGAAGGGAAATCTCGGAGAAGGCAATGGCAAGCCACTCCAGTACTATTGCCTAGAAAATCCCATGGATGGAGGAGCCTGGTAGGCTGTAGTCCATGGGGTCGCTAAGGGTCGGACACGACTGAGCGACTTCACTTTCACTTTCACACATTGGAGGAAATGGCAACCCACTCCACTGTTCTTGCCTGGAGAATCCCAGGGACGGGGGAGCCTGGTGGGCTTCCGTCTATGGGGTCACACAGAGTCGGACACGACTGAAGTGACTTAGCAGCAGCAGGTGGCTCAGTCAATAAAGAAAGTGAAAGTAAAAGATGTTCAGTTGAGTCTGACTCTTTGTGACCCCATGGACTATACAAAACATGGAATTCTCCAGAACAGAATACTGGAGTGGGTAGCTGATCCCTTCTCCAGGGGATCTTTCCAACCCAGGGATCAAACCTAGGTCTCTCACATTGAAGGCAGATTCTTTACCAGCTGAGCCACCAGGGAAGCCCAGTAAAGAACCCGATGCAAAGTAGGAGATCTCTTGCAATACAGTAGACCTGGGTTCGATCCCTGGGTTGGGAAGATCCCCTGGAGAAGGAAATGGTGACCCACTCCAGTATTCTTGCCTGGGAATTCCCATGGACAGAGGAGCCTGGTGGACTACAATCCATGGGGTTGTAAGAGTCAAACAATACTTAGTGACTAAACCACCACCACCAAGGGACAATTTGTTGAATGAATATTCAGTAAGCAAGTACTAAAGTAAGATGATAAGATACAGAGAGGAAGAAATAGCATGTTTAAGGAAAAACAAGGTTGTAGAGTCCCACATTTACCGTTTTATTCTTGATGTTGAGTTTGAATCCCACACTTTCCTTTACTCTGGGCTTCTCTTTCCTATTTGCTCCCTGGAAAAGGAGAATCAGTGTGAGGAATTTGAAAGCTTAGGAGAGCACAGAACCAGAGCAAATGCCTGGTTCCCAAATGTCTGACTGATGGTCTCCTGGTGGATCTGCATTGGACTGTGAGATAAATGAGAGAAAAACTTGCATTACATTAACCCCCGAGATACTGGGTGAGCTAGAAACTGTTTCCAGCCTATCTTGGCTAATAAAACTACCTCAAAGGATTGAGATTAAGAGTAAATAGAGACAATATTTAATGTACCAGCATAGACGCTCATGTAGTGTATATACTGTACCCCAAATTTCCCTTTCCTTTGACACAGAGACAATGAAAAGATCACTGGTTTCAAATGGACCTTAAGTCTGTCATACAGAGTGAAGTAAGTCAGAAAGAAAAAAAAATTAACACATATACGTGGAATCTAGAAAAATGGAACCGATGAACCTATTTTGAGGGCAGGAATAGAGAAGCAGACATAGAGAATAGACTTGTGAACACAGTGGGGGAAGGAGAGGGTGGGATGAACTGAGAGAGTAGCATTGATGTATATATACTATCATGTGTAAAATAGATAGGTAGTGGGAAGTCGCTAAATAACACCAGGAGCTCAGTTCAGTGCTCTGTGATGACCTAGGGTGGGTGAGATTGGGGAGTGGGAAGGAGGGAGGCTCAAGAGGAAGGGGATATATATTATATATAATTGATTAACTTTGTTATACAGCCAAAAAGAAACACAACATTGTAAAACAACTAGACTCCAATAAAAATATAAATACAAACACAAAAAATAAGATTAAATGTTTCAAAAATTAAACAAAAAAAATTAGTGGTTGTTAAGAGTGGAATTGCAGGGAAAAATGAAAAATGAATAGAAGTGGGCTTGGGGGCAGTGAAAAAACTCTGCATCATATTATAAAAATGGAAATATATCGTTATACATTTGTTCAAGCCCTGGGTCCAGAAGATCCCCTGGAGAAGGAAATGACAGCCCACTCCAGCATTCTTACCTGGAGAATTCTGTGGACAGAGGAGCCTGGTGGGCTAGAGCCCAAGGTGTCAAAAGAGTCAGACATGACTGAGGAACTAACACAAAAAAACAAACATAGAATGAGTGAACTTTAAGGTGAGCTATTGACTTAGGTTGATTATGATGTGTCAATATAGGCTCATCCTTGGTCACAAATTACCGTCCTGGTGAGTGATGTTGACAATGGGGGAGGCTGTGTGTGTGGGGGGCAGTGACTTTATGAGCAATCAATCCTGTTCTCAAATTTTTTGTGAACTCAAACTGCTTTAAAAATAATCTTTAAAAGAAAAAAAAATTAAATTAGGAGGGAACAAAGCTGGAAGATTCTTTGGTTTAAACTTGAAACTATATTTCACTTGATGAATTTTTCCTATTTTTAACAGGAGTAAAAACTACATTTTAAGGGTTACCATGTGATGTTGAAATGCTC
This sequence comes from Moschus berezovskii, assembly GCF_049115385.1. NCBI lineage: Eukaryota > Metazoa > Chordata > Mammalia > Artiodactyla > Moschidae > Moschus > Moschus berezovskii. Next base: position 49,089,643 of record NC_142475.1, read on the forward strand.
CTGGCAACCGGGAGAAAGCAAGTAAAAATTTTAAAATAATGCAAAAGAGAAATTCTTCACGAGATTAGATAGGAGTTGGAAATAATTCTTTATGTTATACTAGGGTCTTAATATATATAATCAGTTATGTGTATAAAAGTCACATGTTTAAGAAAAGCTTATTGATGACTAACAAAAGAAATATTTTATGACAAGTCGTATGTCTTACTCATTTTTATATCTATAGAGTGTAGCCGAGTAGCAGCTAAAACAGATAGATACTTGGTAGTTTGTTGAGAAAATGAGTCAGTGAACTGAGTGAAAGTATAAATTGTAGGACTATTTCTACATTAATGGAGCTTCTAGAAATTTGCATGAGACAGTTATTTTCTTTTTTTTAATAGTGAAACCATAGTTTCTTCTCAAATTAAAGGGAAAATGCAAGTCTATTCTTTATTGTTATCTGTTAAAACTATGGTCTTTTCAGGTATTTATTTACATAAGATCACCTTCCAGATGTGCTGTTTGGTGTCACATGGGAAACATTTATCTTCACATGCTTCTAAATCTCTCTTATATGATTCATACTGAATTTCAGTCCAACCACTTAAAAAAAAATAAAAAACAAACATTCATTCCCTAATGTGCTCAAGTTCATGCAGTCTCAATACACCCTATAAAGGGCCATAAACCATGTGTGGCAGGACTGTAGAATAAATAGCCCCTTTAAAAAACAGAGCTGCCAACAACATTGAGATTCCATTTTTAAATGATTTTCTGCAAAGTAAACATTTTTCAGGCTTGATCTCTGTAATTTTTCACTGGCATTTTTCAAGCTAGAAAAAACCTGCACATGTTCTTTTTGTAAAGAAGGGTTTAATACTCCACGGTGTCACTGAGTCCCAGGGAGCTAATTTGTTCTAAAGACAACATTACTACATCAATACAACGCAGCTTAACCTCCAACTAACCTTATTCTGTTTGCTTTCCACATCCCCACTGAGGTTCTCAGCCAAAACGTCCCCTCAATTCTGGATTCGTTTCTCCCTAGGTGGAAAATATGTGCATATAAACTGTGCTGCTTTTGTAAATCAGAGAAAGGCAATATTCACACAATCCAACAATCACACACACAAACACGCACACACCCTTGTCCCTATCTTACAAAATATGGAATCACTTTAGGGAGGCAAAATACTTAACACAGAGATCTACCTTAAAGCAAAGTCCCCAAAGAGAAATTGTAAAAAAGAAACAGAACAAACCCAAATCCACTGTTTAGTGTCTTGGCTTGTCTCTTCATTTTTTCTTTTCTAAGGCCTTTTGCTCTAACAGCTTTTCCCACACGAGCAGATGATGACAGTTCTTGGTGAAACGAGTTCTTACCCGAATTTTATCTGTTATTTCTCCCTTAGCTCTTCTTCTCTCCCAGAGCCAAGATAAAATGGAAGCATTTTCAGTGTTTCTTCATTATGGAATTCTCCGATTTAATTGACTTGTCTACATTTGAACATGTTAGAACTAGGTTCTCCTCTGTGCTGGTAAGGCGATCTTATTTTCCAAATTTCCCCTGAAAACTCATGAAACATTGCTATGCTGAAACAGTTCTGAAAACCCTTGTTCAGACTTATGCTAGTTAGGCCAGTTGACAGGTTCTCAATTTCTTTTGCAAAAAGTAAAAAGTCTGATCAGAAATAGTAGCATGAGAAAGAGAATGTTCTCTGTTACTTTAAAAGGATCAATTTAGACACTTAGGTGGTTTGCTGAATATTGAGATCAAATCAGACTATTTCAGATGACCATATATGCCCAAGGAGCTGATACTAAGCTGTCAAAAAAAAAAAAAGAGAGAGAGAGAGAAATAAAGAGAACATAAACCCAAATGAGCTTGATAACTGAAGAATCAAAATGAATATCTGTTATCCTCAGAATGATGGATTTTTCTATAAAATTTGTCTCAAACCTGGACAAGAATTCATAGACATTTTTTATTAGGGAAAATCTTGATATTTTTAATATAAGATGACATTGTTCCATCACCATCATCTTAGTTTTAAAGTGTCTGTAAACCAGTGCTTTCTTAAAATTTAGAGTGTTATCAAGTCTTCATGGATGTTTGGCAAATAGAGAAGTCATTGTAAATGTTTTAAATGTAAGTTTATCTGACCAGAATGGTCAATGGATGAACTACAGAATCCAATTTCTAAAGCCTTTTTAAGACTATAAATAAGATTTATGTTAGGTTCAGGATAATTGACATTACTTATATTTTATTGAATTCAATTCCTTGAGAATTGATCATGCAGATATTACTAACGACAATGGATTTTTGGAGAAACAAACAGACATTGGCTGTTGCCAGTGGAATTGTATGCTCTGAAAACTCATGTTGAAATCCTAATCTTCAGTAGCTCAGAATGTGACATTATTTAGAGACAGAGATTTTATGGGATTAATTAATTGAACTGAGATCATTGAGAGGGGTCCTAATCCAATATAGCTGGTGTTCTTATAAAAAAAGAAGAAATTTGGACAAAGAAGGAGAACTCCATGAGAAGAGAAAGGCAGCATCTACAAGCCAAGGAATGCCAAAATTTGCCAGCAAACCACCAAAAGCTGGGGGAGAGATATGGGACAAATTGCCCCTCACCGTCCTCAGAAGGAACCAATCAGGCTGACACTGTGATTTTGGACTTGGAGAAGGAAATGGCAACCCACTCCAGTGTTCTTGCCTGGAGAATCCCAGGGACGGGGGAGCCTGGTGGGCTGCCATCTATGGGGTTGCACAGAGTTGGACACGACTGAAGCTACTTAGCAGCAGCAGCAGCCTCCAGAATTGTGAATTAAGAAATCTCTGCTGTCTAAGTTGTAATACTTTATCATGGCAGCCTTAGCAAACTTCATGTCTGATAAAGATCGTGTCTTTTGCAGATACTTTCCTGATTCTCAGCGTCTAAATGGACTGAAGTTTACATATTTAATTCAGTGATTTTATATACTTGTTTTACTCAAAGTTACCCATGAAGGTTTTTTCAAAACACAAATGGTTAGGCAAAACCTCAAAACCTACTGACTCAGAATCACTGATGTGGAGGTTAGAAATCAATATTCATAAAAAGTTCCAAAGGGACATTGCTGCACATCTTGTTTTGAGAATTACTGATCTGAAACAGGAGTGGATCTCACAGTTTTGGGGGTATGGTTCCTTCCTTATTTTGGAAGAGGGTACTCTGGTTTTGTCAGTCTTGGGAGCTTCGAGGCAGTAACTTCAACCTTGACTACACATTAGATTCATCCGGGGAAGCTTTTAAAAACCACAATTGCAGGCTGTACCCAGATCAAATAAAAAAGAATCTCTGGGGCAAGATCCAGACATGGGTATTTTTTTTTTTAATTCCATGCGGTTACAGTGTGTACTCAGTACTGAGAATCTTAGGTTTAAGGTTAAGAAGTAAAAATGGTGGGCAATGACAAATCAGTTAATTAACATTGCAGATCAGTTAACTCTCTGAAACCCAAATAAATCAATTAACACTCACCTCAAAACGTACTGAACTGGTTCTTTCCTCCTTCGTTCTCCATTTTTCCCTTTGTCCGTATCCTCTCTTGATTTCTTTCTCTCCATTAGCTTTTGTCTTTTGGGGTCACTTGATTCTTTTCCTTTCCTTCTCATTCCATCTCATCTCTTTTCCAACCCTAACTTGAAAAACACATGAAACTGAAGATGGACACATGCATCATTTGGTCAAGCTTTATTTCCTTGATCTTCTTTTGGAAAGTGTTTGAGCTGAAATATTTTCTATTTCTTTAAGAAATAAGGGCTTATCTGGTGACTCAGTGGTAAAGAATCTGCCTGCCAATGCAGCAGATATAGGAGACGCAAGTTCGATCCCTGGGTCCCAGCGATCTCCTGGAGAAGGAAATGGGAACTGACTCCAGGACTACTGTTGCTTGGGAAATCCCATGGACAGAGAAGCCTGGTGGGTTACAATCCATGGGGTCACTTGTGATTAGTCAGGACTAATCACAAATGTGCATACACATGCATACACATGCTCTAGAGCCTGGGAACTGAAGCTACTGAGTCCATGTGTCACAACAATTGAAGGCCAAATGTGCTAGAGCCCATTCTCAAGAGAAGCCACTGCAAGGAGAATCCCACACACTGTAACTAGAGTGTGGCCCCCACTCATGCTCCTAGAGAAAAGCCCATACAGCAACAAAGACCCACAACAGGCAAAAATAAATGAATAAGGAATTTGAAAATTGGAAAAGAAATAACAGCATATTTCAATCCACATGTTTCATGTTTTCTTAAATATACACTCTCTTTACTCCCCATCCTCATTCCCTCCTGCCCTTGAATGAGTGATTGTGGATACTTCATCGCCATAGGATATTTCAGAATGTTGTTGGGTTACACATCAGGCTCTGGCATTAAAGAGCTTGGGAACATTTAGGGGGTGGTCATGTTTTCCCATTCCCAGTTATACTTCCCTGGTGCAGCTCTGAAGAACTTGGAAGACTTTCTCAGGGGCATGGCAGTCGCTGCTAGATAGAAGACGGCAGGGAAGTATGGTATGTTGCACTCAGAAGAAGGCGTTGAGAGGGTGACAATGAGTTGTGTCCCCACTGATGGAACTTCGAATGGTGCCAAGTGTTCAAAACTGCCAACAGAACTTAAGACTGACCAGCAGATAAACTTATTGGGGGTTGAGTTTAACTCCCTGGCATTCTTTTCTAGGAAAACTCAAGTCTTCAATTCCTCTGGACTGATGGGTTCATGCTCTTTTTCTTGTATTGAATACTATCATTTTGTAAAGGAAGAAGCTCTGTTTTACTTAGTTCTAGCTGGCTCACTGGAGAAGGCAATGGCACCCCACTCCAGTACTCCTGCCTGGAAAATCCCATGGACGGAGGAGCCTGGTGGGCTGCAATCCACGGGGTCGCTAAGAGTTGGACATAACTGAGCAACTTCACTTTCACTTTTCACTTTCATGCTTTGGAGGAGGAAATGGCAACCCATTCCAGTGTTCTTGCCTGGAGAATCCTAGGGACGGGGAAGCCTGGTGGGCTGCCGTCTATGGGGTCGCACAGAGTCAGACACGACTGAAGCGACTTAGCAGCAGCAGCTGGCTCACAGAAGTAATTCCTCAGTCAAAGCAGAGTGTACTGCAGGCTTTGTAAGACATCAAATCTACTCCCCAAACAGCAAACCAGTATTCATGGTATATAAGTCCAAACAGAGAAAAAGTTACCTGTTTGCCACTCATTCTGAACTGTTTTAGTTTTTCCTTTTGGAGTGGGGAAGCCCTTTCTCACTTTCTCCTCTTTTTCTTTCTTTATCCTAACAATTGTAGTAAGGAGCATAGCTTTTAAAAATGTCCCCTGTTCCATGGATCTGCATACACACACACAAAATCAAATTTCATTATAGTGTTTTTCAAAAGTTGGCCAGTTAGAAATATTCAGTAGAATGTGGAACTGGAAAATAGAAGATACCCACATAATTACTTGATCACATTTTTAAAAAGTTCACCAAGTAACCAGGTTTTCATCCAAAATGACCAGTTGTTTTGGTGGGTTCTTTGTAACAGTCATTATTTATTTTGCAGGAAACATGCTCATTTGCTTGGTCAAGGTTTGGCATTTTTTTTTCCCTTCCTGCTTCATAATGAGTACTGTAACTCTTATTCTTAAGATTTGTGGTTAAAAAGGAAACACAAAACTGTCATTTGGAAAATAAAAAAGTCAACAACTCAGTCAACTGTGACAACAGGATTTTTGATAAAAAGGGTCATGTTAAAACAATGAATCACCCTCTTTCTACCTCCCTCCCTCCAGCATACAGATAGATAGGCAGACACCAATCTTATTAAGCTCAGTAAGTATACTAGTATCTCAGGTTGGCTGTAAAAAGGTCTATAAATTAGGTGGCTTAAAACAACAGAAACGTGATCTCACAGTTTGGGAGGGGGATAGAAATCTGAAATTAAGGCATCAAGCAGGTTGGTCCCTTCTGAGGGCTGGAATGAGGAATCTGTTCTAGGTCTCTTGATGAATCTGTTCCTTGTCTCTCCTAGCACCTGATATTCCTTGGCTTGTGGAAACATCACTCCAATCTCTTCCTCCTTCTTCACAAGATATTCTGCTTGTGTTTCCCTGTATCCAAATTTCCCCTTCTTCTTAGAACACCAACAATTTTGGATTACAGCCCAACCTAATCGCCTGATAGTAACTTGAATACATTTTCAAAGACTTTCTCCAAATACGGCCACATTCATAGGTACCAGGAAAGGACTTTACCATGTTTCTGAGGGACACAGTTCAACTCACAATTGTGGTTTATAGGAAAATTTTGCATATGTCCTAATACAACAACTAAAATTCAATGTTAGCAAAACAAATTTTGGGGTAAAGAAAGCTGTAAGTATGCATCCAGCATAAGGTGTACATACAAAATATTTCTGCCTATTTAAAAACTACTCAGTTTGAAAGTGAAAGTGTTAGTCACTCAGTTGTGTCTGACTCCTTGAAACCTAATGGACTGCCAGGCTCCTCTGTCCATGGAATTCTACAGGAAAGAATACTGAAGTAAGTTGCCATTTCCTTCTCCAGGGGATCTTCCTGACCCAGGGATTAAACCTGGGTAGTGGAGTCTTTGCCATATGAGCCACCAGGGAAGCTCAGTATTACTTTAGGACTTCTCTGATGGCTTAGTGGGGTAAAGAATCCACCCACAATGTAGGAGACACAGGTTCGATCCCTGGGTTGTGAAGATACCCTGGAGGAAGAAATGGAACCCATTTCATTATTCTTGCCTGAAAAATCCCATGGACAGAGAAACCTGGCAAGCTGTAGTCCAAAAGATCACCAAGAGTTGGACATGACTGAATGATAGACACACACACTATTATTTTGGTCCTAATTCTAGTTCACATTTTCCATGAATTCTAGCTTTGTTATTTACCTATTTTTATGTTGGTGAAATTCATGTGTTGGTTTTTATTTTTGTTTTAGCTTTTAACCTTTTATTGTGAAATATCTTAACATATACAAAAGTAGAGAAAATAATGTAATGAATGTACATGCTTCTATCCTCCAACTTAACTTTAACATATGTCTAATCCTAAGAGGTGTTACTTTCACACCTCTTACCCACTTTCTACATCCTTCTATTTTATTTTGAAGCAGAGCCTAGACATAATGAACTGATATATTTTATCCATAATATTCTAAAATGTGTCTCTGAACATTAAATAGAGCCACAATGCCCTTATATTTTCTACAAATCTGACAATTCATTATTATTAAATATTCAATGCTCAAATTTTCTTACACCTTTTCATTAGAGTTTATTTGTTTAACTCAACCTTTAAACTATGCTTAATGACAGCGTATTATAATTAGTTGATATTTCTATAAAATCTTTTTTTAATAGTTATTATTTGGCTGCCTTGGGTCTTAGTTGCAGCTATGGGATCTTTGTTGCATCACGTGAGATCTTTTGCTGCGGTGCACATACTCCCTAGTTGTGGTGAGCAGGCTCTGGAGCGTGTGGACTCAGCAGTTGTGGTGCTTGAGCTTGGTTGCTCCATGGCATGTGGGATTGTAGTTTCCCAATCAGGGATCAAACCCTGGTCCTCTGCATTGGAAAGCAAATTCTTAACCTCTGGACCCCCAGGGAAGTCCCTGAAATCTCTTTTAATCTCTTTCATTTCCTCTGTTTAACACAAATTTCAAAAGGTCATATGTGATGTAGTGGTGTGTTTGTCAATGTACTGGTCTACATAAGATAAGGAGATTGCTCCAGAATGACAATTAAACACAGCTTCCATCAGCTGAACTACAGAGTGTGCTTAGTGTGTAATTGACTTACATTCTGACACAAGCTCCTTATTTCATCATGGACAAGTAACAAACAGTTCCCAAACCTTTTGGGCTTCTGGGTACCACACTTTGAGAAGCACCATTGTCTGGGTGCTGTTCACTGTATCCCCAGAATGTCAGTTAAGATGCTCCTTTGTTTGGTGTCTATATATTTTTTTGCTATAGACTGATAGTCCATTTAGTTTCTTGATCAGATTCAGAATTAATGTTTTGCAAGACAGCTTCTTAGATAATGTATATTTCCACAAGCAGGCTTGAATGTCTTTCTATCTCATCTTTTATGGTGTTATCTGCCATTTAGTAGTTATTCGTTAGATTTATTAGTTCATAGGTGATGGAAAAATGATACAGTTTATACGGAGAAAGCAAGATAAATCTTTTTCTTCATTACCAGTTTTCAAAATACTGAGGTGGTTTATTCACTATCTTCTGAAGGGAATCAGTGAAGGTAATGATGGATATGTGTGTGTGTGTGTGTGAGATATGTTACGATTTCAAACATAGTAAGTATTTCAATACACTCTACTTCCTGTTATGAATGCTCAAATGATCCCATATTTGGCCAGTGGGAGCCTTTCCAACTTGATTCCTTAGTCCTTTCGATATACCCTGCAGTAACTTTAATAGATTTCTTGATATCTGGTGCAACTCAATGCCCCAGGTTCACCTGTGTATCCCTTGTGCCTGACCTGAAATCAGTCAAGTCTCTAAGAAGCCCTGAACCTTTTATGGCCTCTGTTTATTGACTGCATTTTTATAGTACTGTTCTGGGATTCAACTGCCCATTAGATAGTATTTTTAACTTCTTCCTATATTTTATAAAGGACATTTTTTTTTCTGAAATAAAGATTATCATAGATGCAACAGAGCCCTTATAGTCTTTGAGTTGCTCAGATAAAACCCAGATGGTTGGTCATAATAACCACAAAAAATTTAATTTTAAAATTTAATAAAGGGAACTTAATGATGAAGTTGCTAAGGTCCCTAAAGGTGCATTTTGGATCTTCATCTTCCCATACATACCATTAAAGGTACAGCTGAATACCTGTGAGATTCAGTTCTATTTAGCTATGACAGTAGGTCCAACTGTAAATTCCCCTATAGAGATTTAGCCAACAATCTTTCAACAAACTAGTGCAGGCCAATTCTGGGGGGTTTCGTTTTGCTTTTAAATCACAATGTGGAGGAACTCTTGACAGGTTTGGTTTCAAATGATGTTAATTCCAGATTCATCTATCTATTTATTCTTTTGGCATATTTATTGCACACTCCTTAAGTGTATAGGGGGCTGGAGATTCAGAGATAAAAAAGATAAGGAATTTGCCATCAAGTTACTGATACTACATGGGAAAATTAAGTTTCAAACAGTATCTAAGAATTACACAACATGATCTAAGCAGCTTAAGGGAAAATTGAACATTTATTTTTTGAATCTTTAGCTTAAAAAGGTAATTCAAATATACAATATGTTACAATTTTATTATTTTTCATTGTTAAGATAGATTATGGAAAAAGAAAAAAATCAGATTAATAAAAAGAAGTATATAGTTTAATGAAAACACTGGGACTTTGAGTTAAGGGAAAAAAAATGAGGCTTTATCTGTTAAAACTGTGAGGCCTTTAAACGTGAAGTGCCAGACATCTGGTTACTACAGCCTCAGGGCCACTGCAATAAGCAGGCAAGAAAAAAAGGAGTATGTCATTCTTACAAATCCTGACCTCAGACTTGACATGAAGCCAAAGTGTTTTAGTACTTGGCCATGTTATTTTATTGACACATGTCAAATAATTCTAATTTATGGTCATATAATCCTACATCTTGAGGTTCAGCTTTGCAACACACAGTGGAATTCAGTACAATGATAATGTTAATATTAGAGCCAAGTAAAATGAGAACTCAGGTTTTATGTTGAGCTTCAGGAGTAACAAGGAGAATCATAAAGCATTTAATTGTCTTCATTGTTTCACTAATTCTGTGGCCTGTGAATGTAGTTAGAGCTTTACTAGACATAGCATCTTTTTACATTAAATAACCAAGGACACAATTTGATTTAATAGCTTATGAATATAAAATATGTCATAGGCAAAAGTTTGAAGTTTACATAAAATAAATAATAATCCATGGAAAGCTTTATCAGTAAGGGTTCATTTTGATGAAAGAATTTACACATTATTTTTGACAGATGAATATCTTATTTTTGAATTAATCTAGGAAAAATATTCTCAATTTCACTCTGCCATTAATGCCAGTATTGAATTTCAGTATTATTGGCCATTTTCTCATTTATTTTCACATGTTAGGTAATTTTCCATTTAAACCAATAAGATCTTATTTTAGGTTGTGTTAAATTGGGTTAAAAGTGCACAAAATGAACAACTATATGCTAATGTTATGAATAGCAAAGCAAAAATCCTAAGATAAAAATTAGCAAACAGAATCCAACAGCGTATTTAAAAAAGAGATGCTTTTACTTTAAGACTGTATGTATGGTTCAATATTAGGAATTTCACTAGTTTGATCACCATATTAATAGTTCTGTGAAGAAAAATCACACATCAAACATTTTAATAGTGAGAAAGCATTCAATAATATTCTTTCCTTGACTTTTTAAACATGTACTTCGGCCCCCAAGCTAGCATTTCACATAAATGGGAAACACTGGACCCATTCCTACTAAAAACAGGGATAAAAAACAAGAATAACTACATTACATTGGAGATATTAAACTATGCAGTCAGAAAGGTGGCATTTAAAATAATATTCATAAAAGTATACTTTTTGAGCTACAATTTTAAATATCATCTTCTTTTCTATTATAACCTTAACTAACTCTGTTTGTGTGTTTATGTATGTGTAAAGGGATGAAGGAAATGGCAACCCACTCCAGTATTCTTGCCTGGAGAATCCCAGGGATGGCAGAGCCTAGTGGGCTGCTGTCTATGGGGTCGCACAGAGTCGGACACGACTGAAGCGACTTAGCAGCAGCAGCAGCAGCAAAGGGATGAGAGGATATGTAGACGATAGCTTAGGAAGAATGCTGACCAACCAGCACATTAATGGTGATTATTTATGATATATGAGGGGATATTTTGGAAAGCTCAGGTATTTTAAGCTCAGACAGTAAAGAATCTGCCTGCAACACAGAAGACCTGGGTTCGATCCCTGGGTTGGGAAGATACTCTGGAAAAGGAAAAGGCTACCCACTCCAGCGTTCTGGCCTGAAGCATTCCATGGACAGAAGAGCCTGGTGGGCTGGTCACAAAGAGTCGGACACAAATGAGCAACTAACTTCAAGAAATAGAAAGAGCCTCTTGATGAAAGTGAAAGAGGAGAGGGAAAAAGTTGGCTTAAAAGTCAACATTCAGAAAACTAAGATCATGGCATCCGGTCCCATCACTTCATGGCAAATAGATGGGGAAACAGTGGAAACAGTGACAGACTTTATTCTTTGGGACTCCAAAATCACTGCAGATGGTGACTGCAGCCATGAAATTAAAAGACACTTGCTCCTTGGAAGAAAAGCTATGACCAACCTAGACAGCATATTAAAAAGCAGAGACATTACTTTACCAACAAAGGTCCATCTAGTCAAGGCTATGATTTTTCCAGTAGTCATGTGTGGATGTGAGAGTTGAACTCTAAAAAAAACTGAGCACCAAAGAATTGATGCTTTTAAACTGTGGTGTTGCAGAAGACTCTTGAGAGTCCCTTGGACAGCAAAGAGATCCAACCAGTCCATCCTAAAGAAAATCAGTCCTGAATATTCATTGGAAAGACTGATGTTGAAGCTAAAACTCCAATACTTTAGCCACCAGATGCAAAGAACTGACTCATTGAAAAAGACGCTATTGCTGGAAAAGATTGAAGGCGGGAGGAGAAGGGAACGGACAGAGGATGAGATCGTTGGATGACATCACCGACTTGATGGACATGAGTTTGAGTGAACTCCAGGAGTTGGTGATGGACAGGGAGGCCTGGCATGCTGCAGTCCACGGAGTTGCAAAGAGTTGGACATGACTGAGTGACTGAACTGAACTGGACTGTAGCCCACAAGGCTCCTCTGTCCATAGGATTTACCAGGCAAGAATTTTGGAATGGGTTGCCATTTCCTTTTTTAGGAAATCCTCCTGACGCAGGGATCAAACCCATGTCCTCTGCATTGCAGGCAGATTCTTTGCAGTAATCCACTTGGGAAGCTCAGAATAGGCCATATCCTTGGTGTAAAAGGCCATACCTGGGTAAAAGATTATGCTGGGTTCAGGCACTTGAATTTCACTACTATGTTCATTAAGTAGGTTATGATTCAGTGATTTAGAAAGACATTTGTTTCCCACCTGCTTCTACCCTTCAAAACTCTATTTTTCCTGGCAGAGTCATATCCAGAGATTTGGCTCTATATGAAGTTTGCATTTCCATTAATTCTGAAAAAAATATATCAAGGTTTAATGCATACTTAAATTTTAGTTCAGTTTGCTCTTTTTATAGGCCCCAAGCACAGGTGTATCCAGCTTACACTGGAAATTATGTTATGATATTATGTTATTTTAAGCAACAATATTGCTTTTGCTGAGAAATAGATTAAATGTGTATAGAAATGTCTTTGTATAGGGCTTTGTTGCCGAAATTACTCAGGTGTTACAATAATCAAGTCACCTATATTTTAATAAAACAATAATTCATGAGATGTTTATGACATCATCTATTCTGTCCCTGAGAGCATTTTAATTTGTAACATTTCTGTAATGCAAACAAAATATGAGTGGATACACAAACAGAATCTGGTAGAGCCAGCTACAAGGTGTAGACTCTGAAAGTTATTACTTTATAGGAAGACTTTGACTCTTTAATTATTTAGCAAATTATTATTTAGCTGACATATTGTTCAAGGATCACATTCAGTTCAGTTCAGTTCAGTCGCTCAGTCGTGTCCGACTCTCAGCGACCCCATGAATCACAGCACGCCAGGCCTCCCTGTCCATCACCAACTCCCGGAGTTCACTCAAACTCATGTCCACAGAGTCGGTGATGCCATCCAGCCATCTCATTCTCCGTCATCCCCTTCTCCTCCCGCCCCCAACCTTTCCCAGCATCAGAGTCTTTTTCAGTGAGTCAACTCGTCACATGAGGTGGCCAAAGTATTGCAGTTTCAGCTTTAGCATCAGTCCCTCCAATGAACATCCAGGATTGATCTCCTTTAGAATGGACTGGTTGGATCTCCTTGCAGTATAAGGGACTCTCAAGAGTCTTCTCCAACACCACAGTTCAAAAGCATCGATTCTTCGGCGATCAGCTTTCTTCACAGTCCAATTCTCACATCCATACATGACCACGGGAAAAACCATTGCCTTGACTAGACGGACCTTGGTTGGAAAGAAGTTATTACTTTATAGGAAGCCTTTGACTCTTTAATTATTTAGCAAATTATTATTTAGCTGACATATTGTGCAAGGATCACATTACGTATGTAAAAATGTAGCAAATGTCTATCCCATAAATTGAAGCATTAGACATTATGGAGACTATGAAGAAATTAAATAAAAATCCCACTACCAATGAACGAAACATACATTTAGAGATATGACAGAGAGACATCAGAGATTTCTCGAGATGAGGATTGAGAGGATCCCTTGCTTCCCCGGTGGCTCAGAGGGTGAAGTGTCTGCCTGCAATGTGGGAGACCTGGGTTCGATCCCTGAGTAGGGAAGATCCCCTGGGGAAAGACATGGCAACCCCACTCCAGTCTTCCTGCCTGAAGAATCCCATGGATGGAGGAGCCTTGTGGGCTACCGTCCATGGGGTCGCAAAGAGTCGGACACGACTGAGCGACTTCACTTTCTTTCTTTCATTTTATCCAAACTCTTCATTTCACAGTTGAGGAAACACAGGTCCCAAGGGGAGAAGTAACTGGCCTAAAATAGCTGTGGAGCCTCCAAAGGAAGAGATACATGGCACAAGCAGTCACACCTAAGGCAAATGAAAAATCAACAGACTGATATTAAAAAATACAGTCTTTGGGACTTTGTGGGAGAGGGTGAGATGATTTGAGAGAATGACATTGAAACATGTATGTTGTCATATGTGAAACGAATCAGCAGTTCAGGGTCAATGCATGTTACAGGATGCTCGGGGCTGGTGTGCAGGGATGAGCAAGAGGGAGGATAAAGGGAGGAGGGAGGTGAGAGGGGGGTTCAGGAGGGGGAACTCATGTACACCTGGGGCGAATTCATGTCAATGTATGGCAAAACCAACCAATATAATATTGTAAAATAAAAAAAAATAAAGATCAAAAAAAATACATAGAACATATAAAAGAATGAATTAATGCCATTTGCAGCAACATGGATGAACATAAAAATTATCCTACTGAATGAAGTCAGAAAAAGACAAATATCGTATATCTCATAAAATGACTCTAAAAAAGTAATACAAATGAACTTATTTACAAAACAGAATCACAGATGTAGAAAACAAACTTATGATTAGCAAAGGGGAAAGGGGGAAAGGGATAAATTAAGAGATTGGGATTGACATATACACACTACTATGTTTAAAATAGATAACCAGCAAGGAGCTACGGTATAGCACAGGGACCTCTACTCAATATTCTGTAGTAATCTACGTGGGAAAAGAGTGTAAAGAAGAGTGAATATATGTATATATATAACTGATTCAATTTGCTGTACAACTGAAACTAACTCAGCATTGTAAATCGACTATACTCCAATAAAAATTTTTAAAAATACATTGAAATGACTAAGTCAAACAAAAATATGGGACAATATTTGCAACATATGGGGAAGACGTAGCCTCATAGCCTGGACATCAACTGTGCCATGACTGACTGTCCTTATCTCACAACCATGCCTCATACCCTTGAACCTTCTGTTCCAGTTCCAGAGAGAAACAAAATCCATTCACTGGTGTCCACAGAACCCAGCCAGTATGATGTCAGTACATCGGCTCAGGAGCATCACTATAGGTCTGAATGGTGGTAATTAGGAGCCAGGGCTCAGAGTTCATGCTGACTGACATCCCTCTGGCTTTACTCTCATCTCTTTCTTCCTTTTATCTTTTCCCCTGTGTTTTCCCTGATAAAAACAAAAGATAGCAGTCTTTATCTTTGAGAAGTGGAATTTTAGAAACAGAAAAAATAACTTCCTATAGTTTTTAAATTTTATCCTGTTTCTATTATTTTATAATAAAAAATCAAAACAGTGAACCTTCATACTAAAAAAAAAAAGCAATTAGTTTGATGCAATCCACTTAATGGACCATAACCTAATGGTGTTCAGTTTTTTAAAATCACATGATACATGCAAATGACCTTCCTTTGATAAAAAAAGTTAAGATCAAAGGATGGAACACTTTATTGGTAAGAAGACCTCTGCTGCTGCTGCTGCTGCTGCTGCTGCTGCTCCTGCTACTAAGTCACTTCAGTCGTGTCTGACTCTGTGTGACCCCATAGATGGAAGCCCACCAGGCTCCCTCGTCCCTGGGATTCTTCAAGCAAGAACACTGGAGTGGGTTGCCATTTCCTTCTCCAATGTGTGAAAGTGAAAAATGAAAGTGAAGTCGCTCAGTCGTGTCTGACCCTTAGCGACCCCACGGACTGCAGCCTACCAGGCTCCTCCATCCATGGGATTTTCTAGGCAAGAGTACTGGAGTGGCTTGCCATTGCCTTCTAATTACCAACTATATAACTGTTTTATTTTCTAATTATTTGTTTTTATTGTTATGATATCTTCCTTCTTTATGTTTTGACAAGAGAAAATAGTACTGGGAGATAAACAATATACCATTAAATATAAGTTTGCATATATTTAAAAATATGTTTTTTAGATAATTTCCACATGTAACTCATTTTAAACAAACAAAATCTGTTATTAAACTCAAAGCTGTCTTCAGTTTACCTATTGATAAACTGAGCTGAGCTAGAGAAAATTGAGTGCCTTACTTCATTTCAAGGTATGACCAAACGCAATATTTTGGCATGGGGATAAAGGAACATTCTTGTGTTAGGCAACAAGAAGTGTGCTTAAGCTGCCTCTTCCATCCACATGGGTGACCCAGTAAGAGCTCTGACCTCTCTAGAAGCACGCACCACAGTCACCAAACGTGGTCTGTCATCCCTTCTGTCTTTCTTGTAACCTGGAGTTGACTCAGTAGAATAAATCAGTGTTTTATGAAATTTATATTGTGGTCTACTAATGGGTCATGACATGAGTTTAGTAGATTGCAATCAGGATTTTTTTTTTGAAGAAGAGAAATACAGTCATACAGTAATAAGGAAAAATACAGTGCTTCTAGATGTGTTGAGTGAGCTTGAAGGAGCAAACATGATCTTTTACCTCTATTTACCTGTATTAGCAGAGGCTACCATAACAAAATATCACACACTGGATTGCTTAAACAGCAGAAATTTATTTTTTCACTGCTCTGGAGATGAGTCTAAGACAAGTTTCCTGGTAGAGTTGGTTTCTCCCGAGGCCTCTCTCTTTGGTACGCAGACAGCAGCCTTCTCACTGTGTCCTCATTGGCCTTCAGTCTACACGTATTCATCCTTCGTGTCTCTTCTTTTTATACACCAGTCTATTGGATTAGGCCCTTAAAGACCTCTTTGAGACTTCATTACCTCTTTAAAGGCCTTATCGCCACTAGTCACACGGGGGTTGGGGCTTCAATATGTGAATGTTGCCGAAGACACAATTTAGTCCATAACACCACCCTCCTTACTCTTTCCCTAAACCCCCACCACAACTTTTGATGTCAAGGTTAACATTGAAGATAGCTTCTGTTATAGAGCAGAAAAATATCTGATTCAAGGTTAATATAGAAACAAATTAAACAAAATCTTCAAGTGGAATTAAAGCCAGTGAAAATGTAACCATGCAGGTTAAATGCATTTTAAGATAATTAAGCAGCAAGGTTTCTTTTGATTATTTTGAACTTGCTGTTCTTCCCTTCAATAGCATACCTGCAGAGGTGTTTGTTAAATTTAAATTTAAAAATTGCATTTTAGAAATGTAGCTAGTTTCAGATTTGCTAGCTTATAAAGTAAAAGATTATTTTGTATTTTTTTTTTTAATCTTTTGGCCCCGTGGCATGTGTGATCTTCGTTTCCCAATCAAGGATTTAACCTGCACCCCCTGCTTTGGCAGCACAGTCTTAACAACAGGACTGGCAGGGAAGTCTCTTACTTTGTATTTTAAAAACAAAATTTAAACATATTTGGCACCTGATTATCGTAATCTTTTCCCAGAAAAAAAATCATAAAGTTTTACTTTTTTTTTTTTTTTTCTATAGAAAGCTTTCAGATATCTCTGTGATGCAGTACTGGGGTATAACCATGATAGTAAACCAACACATCCATGAAATACAAAGAGCATTCCCAGATAGTAAAGGAATTATATGAAAATAAACAAAGGATATTCAAACAGCCAAGTAATGAATTACTTAAAAAATAGAAAGGAAAAACTGGTTAACTATTTAAAGAACATGTACATACAAATGAATCCAGGTGAATGTTAAAACTGAACATAAATGAGGAAAACATGAATGAATATGTAATTGATTTTTGGAGTATAGAAAGACTTCTAAATATGAGAACATATAAAAAAACTGTCAAGGAAAAGGTTTTAAATACCACTTTGTAAAAGATGAATTATTTCTTTTTCCAAAGTCAACATTAATTTGTTATGAACGAGAGAGTGAACTGAAACATTTGCCTGTTTCTTTCCAATATCCACTCAAATGACATAAATTGCTAAAGGAACAGGAGTAGTAAATTCACAAGGTCAGAGAGAAGACAAGTGAAGATGATGCAACAGGAACTTGGAAGCTAAGAAGGAAAAGGATGACTGATGACTGGCTTAGCAAACAAAGAAAGTAGAATTCTAAGTCAGCAGCAAGGAAAGCTGAGAAACAACTTGGTGTGTACCGCAGACCCCAAAAGTTCAGGAGTTAGTGGTAACAGGCACCTCTTGAAGTGGAAGGGAGGCTTGAGCTGAAACCTGTCAACCGAACAAAAAATGCACAACCTAGGGACTTCCCTGGTAGTCGACTGGTTAAGACTCTGTTCTTCCAATGGAGGGGGAGAAAGTTCAACCCTTGGTTGGGAAACTAAGATCCCACATGCTGCATGGTGTAGCCACATTTTTTTAAAATAAAAAAGTAAAGATATTAAGAAATGCACAACTTAAAAGTTGAGGATTATGTTTTATTTGGAGGGCATACTGAGGTTTTAAGTGCAGGAGACAGCCTCTTAGATCGTTCTGAGGGACTGCTCCAAAGAGGTAAGGGAGACCAAGATATAAGATATATAGGAGTTTTGGCAAGAACTGTAAGGTAAGTGGAACATCAAAAGACTATTGTTAGTTAAAGAAGAACTAGACATCTTAATGTCTAGCACCTTCCTTTGTATGGGAAGACACAAGAGTCTGGGCTCACTGAAATCATTCCTTTGATGTGCACCTTAACTATCTAGGGCCAATATCCTGTGTTCTCCATTCTGAATCCCCTGAGGGTGTGCAGTAGAGGCAGTGGTAGCAGTGGCTGATGACTGGATGTGCTGACCTGGCCACAACATCCTTTGTTAACCGAAGTGGTGAGTGACATTCTTTGTCCACAGAAGCTAGGAAAGAGGAGAAGTTCTGTTTAAAAAGCAGTTGTATGCTATGCTTAGTCACTCAGTTGTGTCTACTCTTTGCAATCCCATGGACTGTAGCCTGCCAGGCTTCTCTGTCCATGGTATTCTCCAGGCAAGAATACTGGAGTGGATAGCCCTTCCCTTCTCCAGAGGATCTTCCTGACCCAGGGATCAAATCCAGGTCTCCTGCATTGTAGGTGGATTCTTTACCACCCACTGATCCCTGCACCGATGAAAAGCAGATGGGAGACTCCCCTTTTTTTAACCTGGCAGAAAGTGAGAGGCATATTTCCTGAAAGAGCAAAAGAGATGTTTTCTATGTTGGAGGACACCAGGTATAATTGTAGGCAGAATTATTATGCTGAAAATAGGCAGATTAGGGAAGTATACAATTGAATGCTAAGAAATCTCTCCCTTTGCTCCTCATTTGGACTCAGCTCACAGAATTTTGGTGGCCAGATCTAACCTTGCGGGTGGAAAAAGTAGAGGATTCTTTTGGGTGGAATATTGAACAGCCCAATAGAAATCAAAAATTACCTACATACGCCTCCCAGCCCCCGGTGAAATAACATCAACAGCAACAAAGACTGACCAGGGCATCATCACCCTACAGTGAAGCCCACAATTGGCAGCTGTATGCCCAGAAAGACTGTATCAGTGGTTTAGTTTCTCTTGCACATTAGCACACAGCCAAAGAAAACTAGAGAAAACTCCAATATGAAATATATATTTTTTAAAAAGCTACTTAGAAACAATAGAGAAGAGTGAAGGATATAGAAGCTTTCAAAAAAAAAATGATAACATTCTCAGAGGGATAAAAGACTGATGCAGCATCTGAGAAGCATCAATGGGATAGAATTCTAAAATTTTACTTTAAGAAGAGGCTCAACCTCCCAAAAGGAACTTATAAATGCAATACCAACTTTTTAAAAAAGAATGATGAGGAAATCTTTCAGAATGTAGATGAAAAAGATTTTAAAATGGAATATAACAGGGGAAACATAAGAAAATCAGAATATTTTCTACTTAAATAATAAATATTAAAGAGAGAACAGAGGAAAATAGGAGTAAGAAAAGCAAGTAAAAATATTTCAAGAACATTTTTCCTAACTAAAGGACAAGTCTCTGTAATGAAAGAGTACATTGAGTTCTTATTACAAATGGATAAGATGGAAACACACCAAGGTACAACAACATGAAATTTCAAATATGCTAAGACTAAGAGAAAAATCCTAAAATCTTCCAGAAGGAAAATAAAAATCAGATTATATTCAAAGCATAAAAAAACTGGAATGAAAGCAGACTCTCAACAATAACCTTTGTAGCTAGAAGAAAATGGAACAATGCTTTCCAAATTCTGAGGATAATTCCAACTAGAATGTGTCAGCTTCAGGATTATTATCTGGGAAGTTTCTTGCATTTTGTTAGGGAGTCATGATGTCAACATCATTAGTTTTCCTTTGGGGCTGGTCAAGATGTCACAGAATAAAATTTTCTAAACTCTGGATGGGAGGGTGTAAGCTGGTAGCCAGAATTCTATGAGCTGAGTCCAGGAAATGAGTTGTGTGCCAACATCTGGACTATAAGAATTCTTCATACAGCCAGCCGATCAATAAAGTGTGTGGAGAATGAAGATACTCTCAGATATGCACCAGTTCAAGTGATTTTCAGTCAAAGCAAGGGATTAAGCAAAGAAAGCATAAAGCACAGAATCCAGAGAAGAAGGATTTAAAGTATGAATGAGGTGAGAGGCAAATCTGTGAGGATCCTATCTTCACAGCACGCCCAGGGAACAGCACACTGCATCTGCTCAGAGGCTTTGAGCTAATAACTTCCAGAAGATTAAATTGATAGGATTCATGACATGTGCATGCTCAATCATGTCTGAACTCTTCGGGGCACATGCGAATCTTCCCAACCCTGCGAATCTTCCCAACCCAGGAATTGAACCCTCATCCTCTGCACTGGCAGGCAGATTCTTTACCACTTCTACCACCTGTGAAGCCCCCAGTTGATAGAATATCTATTTAAAAAAAACAACAAACTATTAGGAAGAAATGTATGCCATTTAAAGAGTGTTTGGAGAAGAAATAGACTGTTCATCTTTCATAATAAAGAGTCAAAAGGTAGTGACTGATGCTTAAAAATTCAAGAAATGGAAATAGAGATATCAATACAACTGCCAAAAGAAAGTGAAAGCAAATTTTAATCCCTCTTAGAATAAAGACATTTATAGTGGGAGGCTGAACTATAGACAGACATTTATGATAGGAATATAGATAGTTGGATAAATAGTTGATAGGAAAACAGATGAGATGATAGAATGATTAAGCTTTCTATAACTACTTACCCCTAAATTATTTGCATGTATATCTTAAAAAAAATTTAAAGTAAACTTAAAACATGTAGAAACTGAAAAGCATTAGTCAGCAGTAGAAACTACTTGTAACAAATATTAAGCTAATTTTCATAAATTGCAAACTTCTAAAATTAAAAAGATGAGTAACAGTCCAGTAAGAAAAAAAATGACCAGAGGAGAGATAATATACAAGCAAGAAATGTCAAAAAGTACACTCTTTTTAAGTAAAAAAAACAATTAAAACAATAATGAGCTTTTTTTTACCCCATAAAATTGAAAAATATTGACGAAGCTACAGTCTTCTACACTGAAACAGATGGTCTTGCATAGACTCCTTTATTGGATCTGTGAAATGATTTTATCTTTCCCAACAGGCATTTACCAATAAGTATAGAGAACTTTAAAAATTCTCCTTTTATTTAACCAGTAATTCAATTTCTAGGAATCTTTCCAAAGGAAATAAAATAAGAATTGTAAATAAAGTTTTATGTGTGGGGAAATTGGAAGCAACTTAAATATTCAAAATTATGCTGTTTCTGTGTGTTTCTTAGTCTGGCTGCTGTATATACTAGTGTTTTCACTTTGTGAACATTTGTCAAACTATAGAATAATGATTTGTTCACTCTTCTGTGTCTGGGAGTATATAATGCAATAAATGCAACAATAAAAAGAAAATGGTTAAACACTTAAAAACCATATTTTTAAAAAAATCAATAAAGCGAAATGTTCACATTATAAATGAAAAAGCAGAAGTATAGATGGTATTACATATTTTTTGAAGTAACAGCATAAAAAGTAAACACACAATGTGCTATAGAATTCTGTTATAGGAACATACTCTTATTTTATAATGACATCTAAAGTAATAATATTGAAAAAAATACATTTGTGTAACAAGTTTTGGCAAAATTTTTGTAATTTGTTATACATTTTTCTTTATCAAAGGCCTCTGTTATCCAAGTCATTGTGTAATGAGTGCAATACATTTTCTCTCCTTTGGTGTTTATTTTCTGACAGTCTTAATTGCTCTTCTGAACATACAGATTTTTACAATGAGAATATACAAGAGAATTTAGCAATGTTCCTGGATAGCTAGAGAAAAATCACGAGCATTTATTTACAACAAAAATTCACAGTAGGAAACAAGATGCAAGGCAAAGGAGCAAGAAACTACAACTTAAAAGAACAATGACCTACAATGTCTATGGATAAACCTAAATTATTTATAAGATCTCTATTGTAAAATTTAAAAATCTCTAATAAAGGATTTCCTTAATTATTGCATATGAGCAATAAACCAAATATCAGGATTTGTATGTTCGCTTGTTTTTGAAACTTAAAACTGATTCTAAGATGCACATGGACAGTGTTCCAAGAAAATTTTTAGGAAAAAGAACACCAAAAAGGAAACTTTGTCTATTAGATATTGACATGCTATAAAACTATCAAACTTAAAAAGACACTGGTTTTGGCAATTGTCAAATAGGCCCACTGAACGAAACGGGAAGTTCAGATTTAGGCTTTTTACATATGACAACTTGATAAAGATGGTGTTTCATAAGTTTCAGAAATGAGAAATGATTCAGTAAATGATAAGGAATAATTAGTTCACAGCACGGGACCAAGATGAAGTATGATTGCTGTCTTCCACATCATATATTACTCCAAATGAGTCCTTGGACTAAATGTGAAATAAAGGAACAGAGGAAGTTACATGTATAATAACTGTTTGACCATAAGTAAACATAATGCAAATAATAAGGAATTTAACAATATCACAAGTATAGACTCTATTCAAAAAAGAATAGCAACACCAGCATTAACAGATAGGTGACAGAATAAGATATTCACAATCTCTAAAACTGGCCATGATTTAAAATCTAGTATATACAACCATTCCTTGTAAAACAGCAAGAAAAAAAATACCCCAAATACTGAACAAAGAACATGAAAAAAATATTTGGCCTCATTCGTAATCAGATAAATATACTTCAACTAACAAGATAACTTCTCAACTCTACTACAATGGCAAAAGAAAAAAAAAATTTGTTTTTAAACCCCTACTATAGGGAGATATATAGGGAAACAAAAGCCTTCAAGCATTTCTGATGAAAGGTTTAATCAGAGCAAGATTTCTAGAGACAAATCTGATAGCACTTAATGAAATTAAGTATGTGTTAACCCAATAATACAGCAATTCCATTCCTGGATGTGTAGCCCTGAGAAATTTTCACACAGCTCCCTAAGAGGATGAAGGATGTGTTGACATGAAGTTGGAGGCCATCCAGATCTCCATCCCAGGGGAATTGATGAGCAAATTGTGATTCGAAATAGGACAGAACTCTCTGCAGCAGTCACTAAGTAAATGTGACTACCGGAGTATAAAGAGAAGGAGAAGGAGACTGATAGCTCGCCATATATGAAAAACCCAATAAAACACACACGCACAACAACGTTGCATATCTTTCAAGGAGATGTGTATACTTAAGGACCACACAGAAGGTAGATTCAGTTCAGTTCAGTTCAGTTCAGTCGCTCAGTCATGTCCGACTCTCTGCGACCCCATGAATCACAGCACGCCAGGCCTCCCTGTCCATCACCAACTCCCGGAGTTCACTCAAACTCATGTCCATTGAGTCGGTGATGCCATCCAGCCATCTCACTCCCTGTCGTCCCCTTCTCCTCCTGCCCCCAATCCCTCCTAGCATCAGAGTCTTTTCAGGATGATATTAACTATATGAGACATGATGCTTGTACAGCTTGGGAGTTTGAAAGAAAACGGAAGAAAGAGGAAGAATCAATATAAAACAAGAGAGGAGCCTTGTAAATTACAAATGATATCATGCCAGCAGTTGGGGATTATAATTAACTCAATTCTGTGACCTTGAATCTTTATTATATAAATAAATATACATTTAAAATTCTAATCTGTATTTTTCCACCAGCACAGCAGGTGATTCTTAAGCAAGAGGGCTTGTTTAAGACCCTTGAACGACACTTGGACAAGCACTGATGAAGTCTGAAATGCTAGGACCCCACAATGATTAGCCTTCTGATTTCACCTTACAAACAGGCCATGCTACTTCTCCATGGTACCCAGAACTCTTAACTCCCCACCCACACCCTAATCCCTGGGCCTGGAAATACACTCACCTTCTCCCAGGTGTTTAATCAAACACAAATCTAGTTCCTGCTATGAAGGGATTTTGTGGTTGTAATTAAGGTCTCAAGTTTGTTGACCTCAAAATAGGGAGATTATCTAGTAAGTTTATTTAATCACAGGAGCCCTTTCAAAGTAAGGAATTTTCTCCAATAGATCACAAACCATGAAGTGAGAGAGAGACACTTTCTAGCCTGGAAGAAAGCCGCGTTTTGGCTGTGAAGTACCCTGTGGCAAGAAATTAAGGGTGGCTGCTAGTTGTTGAAACTGGTCTCCGGCCAATAGCTGGAAGGAAATGGGAACCCCCATCTTTCAGCTGCAAGGAGGTGAGTTCTGCCAACAACCTGTGAACTAGGAAGAAGAACTCAAGTTTCAGACAGAACTATAAGCTTGACCAACACACTGATTTCAGCCCCTGAGCAAAGAATCCAACCATCTGTGCCCAGACTTGCCACCTAGAGAAACTGTTATGTAATTAATCTACATATTGTAAGGCCACTAGGCTTGTGGTAATTTCCTGAGGCAATAGAAAATTACCACAATCTCTGGGTCTTTGCCTGTGTTACTCTCTCTGTTCCTGCTGATATTCCAAGGCTCTTCCTCTGCTCACCTGGCTCTGTGATCCTTTATGCCTCAATTCAAGATTCCCTTCTTTTGAGATGTCCTTGATATCTATTTGCCTATAATACATGTATTTCTACTACTTCACTGATAATGTATTCTTTTTAATAATATACTGACATAACTGTTTCTCCTGCAAGTAGAAATTTGTTGAGAACAGAAACTGTGTGCCATTTATCTTTATGTCCTTAGTCCCAAGGACGAAGAATGGCATATTCTAGGCTGCAAGTAGATGCTTATTGAATGAAGGAAAGTCAAGAGAACAGAAGATAAAATCCAGGTTTCCGGGTGACTGAAAGGATGGTAATTCAATCAACTAAAGCTAGGTATACGTGCATGCCAAGTAGCTTCAGCTGTGTCCAACTCTTTGCGACCCCATGGACTGTAGCCTGCCAGTCTCCTCTGTTCATGCGATTCTCCAGGCAAGAATACTGGAGTGGGTTGCCATTTCCTCCTCCAGGGGATCTTCCCAACCCAGGGATCAAAGCTGCATCTCTTATGTCTCCTGCATTGGCAGGAAGATTCTTTACAAATAGCACCACCTGAGAAACCCAGCTGGTACAGTGACCGTGTAATTTATTGTCCAATTGGGGCACTTACGAGTGAAAAGGTGTGCTACTAACAATTACTCAAGGATAACTGGACTGTTCTTGGTTGAACTGTAATACACATTTTAGCTTCTAAGTATAGACTACAAAAAGCCCCAATGTTGTGTAAAAGTGTATCTCCTTTAACTTGGCAAGGCACCACATTTATAAACACTTGGTGTAGGACTTCCCTGGTGGTCCAGTGCTGAAGACTTCACCTTCCAATGCAGGTGGTGCAGGTTCAATCACTGGGGAACTAAGATCCCACATACCTCATGGTCAGAAACACGAAACAGAAACAGGATTGTAGCAAAATCAATAAAGACTTTAAAAATAGTCCACATTAAAAAAAAATCTAAAAAATAAACATTTGATGCGCTGAAGTTGAGGATGTTTCATTTCTTCAGCATAATTTCTTTGTCTCCCATATACCTACTCAGATCTGGGTTTCTCTTTGGTTTCTTGTTTCTCAGGACTGCCTAAGGAATTATTTCCTTCACTTTGCTCACCGAATTAGTTGCAGTACTGAATATTTACAAGATAGGACACAGTTTAGACATTTTCCAAAGATGGTAATGCAAATGGCTTCTATCCCACCTCCTCTTTTGAAATGTGACTTTGTTATTCTCCTGAGGATGGAGTTTATTTCTCTACTCCCTTGAATCCTGGTGGGCTCTGTGTGACAGCTTTGCCTCATAGAATGTGGCTGAAGTGACTTGGTGCCAGTTCTGGGTGTAGCCCTTAACAGCCTCACAGCTTCTCCTTTCTGTCTCTTGGCATGTTTCCTCTTGGTACCAACAGCCACGCTATAAGTCCAAGTCTAATGAGAGACCATGTGTAAGTGCCTTGGTGGTTTGCCAGCTGGGCACCAGGTCAAGAGCCCATATCCTGCCAACAATGTAAATGCCCACTTTATCCATTCTCTCCCATCCAGCCTCCGGATAATGACAGCCCAACATAACATGACATCACATGAAGCAGAAACCCCAATAAACTCATAGAACTGTGAGAAATTATAAAAAGTTTGTCACTATATTGGGGCATGGCTTATGATGTCACAATGGGCAACTAATAGTTATGTGTCTACATTGTTTACATAGAATTTTAGGGCAGAACCAAGGTTTTATCACTGTTTAAAGCACCATTTCTCTGGTAAAGGTTTAGTGGATTCTTAGCAGCTGGCATAGAAATCAGATTTAGATAATGTATTTGTAAGTCAGCACCACACGCATTAAAGCTCATCCAGACTTTCAGCAATACTTGATTTTTTGTGGGCAGAGCTCACCAGGAGAAAAGCTAAGAACATGAGTTGGACATGCTTTGTTACTGGAATTCAGTGTCATCCTATTTTGCTCCACGTTCACGCTCTTCCTCTCTTCCTTTCCTGGATCGTTTGAATGTCTAGCTGCTACCTATGATTACCTATGACTCTCCAACTAGGAAAGATCTTGACTCCAGATTTTTCTTTCTCCCATCAGACAAATCAAAACCTATTTTCAGTGAACTTAAAATACTCTAATAAAAGATGAATGATGAAATGCTACTGAGACTAGCATCGCGTATATGTAACTCCCTTCAGAGATATCTGCATTTCAGTGAGAGTCACAAACTCAATTCAAAGTAATGAATGCTTAATGATGAAGGTAAATAGAATATTTTTTAGGCTTAATCATCATTCTTACCCAGGACATTTATGCAGACACTAGTTAAGATTTGCAAGACAAACCCAATGGTGGATATAATACATATATATGTATTTAAAGCAATTTCAGAGAAATAATTAATTCACGTGATGATGTCAGTGTCAGTTGTAAACGTTTTTTTTTTTCGTTTGAACCAGTAGAACTTAGTTCAGTCACTTATACATATCCTTTAGGCATACACATTTGAATTTCTAAAAAGATGTTCACATTTCACATGGTATATTTCTTGGCTGAAACCCAGCTTCACACGCTGATTTACATAATGCAGTTTGAATTAAGACAGAGGCTCTGAAGCCAAACACCAACTTCCCTCTATAAAGAGACTATAAATAGTTTCCTAATGAATATAGGTTAGTGTCTGTCTTCTGTCTTCTTCTGGCCTTAATTGCTGGCTCTCTGATTTTCAGCTATTTTATAAATGTAGCTGTTCATGTCCTCAATAGAAAACAGCCATTCATTATGAAATTCATTAATTAGCATTCTATTTGTAGTTCTATTGTGAAAATTAATCCTTCATTTACCTTAAACATTCTGCCTGTTTTGGAACTCTGTGTTCCTTAAAATATTAACTAAGGCAAGTTCCTGTGGGAGAATGAAAATATCTGAATTTTGCATACACTTGCAAAATTCCAGGACATTATCTCCTATGTAATGACTATCATAAACTGAGGAGCTTGCTGCCTAAAGTTAAAAAATGATTTATAGAGGACAAATGGTGAGCATTACCCCAGTTAAAGTATTGGTTAAGAACAATTACTCTCATGGACAGTAATCTGTGTTTAGAGTTTAAGTATTTGAATACATGATAGGCTCCTATTAAATATCATGAGTGCATCTCTAGATAATTAACCATCTAATAAGCTTTGATATAAGAAAGACAGATTGTTCCAAGTAAAGCCTTTATAATTTAGATGTTTTGTTTGAGAATTCCAAGAACCTTCCATATGCCCAGTCTAGTGAGGTACTAATTTATTCTCAGTATTTTCAATTGGTTAAAAAAATAAAAAAGTACTTCTGCCAACTACTACTACTGACACTGTTCCTGGGCGAGCGTTTCTATAAGATTTACCTGAATCACCTTCTTTATAAATTTTTAAGACACTTAAAGTGATGATTAATCATTAAAAAATTTTACCTCAAAAGTTATATTTTAAAGCAAGAATTTAAAATTAAATTTAAAGCACAAACTTGCAGGTGCATTGGTTTTCAAGACATAAACGTGAACGCATCACTCACAGTGTAAATTGCCAATAATCTCAAAGCATGGTAAGAACTCTAAAGATACTTTATAAAGTTTGCTATAAAAATATTTACAGCCCCAAAATATTGCATGGTCCCCTAGCAATCAAGTACCAGAGTGAAGTCCAAGGTTATCTGGGATTAGGTCAGCAGCTTCCCAAGAGAATGTGGGCCCTTAATCTCACCAAGTAACCTCATTCCTGGGAAATCTTCCTTTTTGTGGGTGATGCAAACTTTGGGGAGCTACAATCTTTTGTAGTTCCACTGACTCAACTAAATAGCTTTTAATTCCACACAGTATTTCATGAGTTCATTACATTCCTTCAGTTAGAAGCATGGCAGGCTTTATTTGTTATGGGTTTTAAATATTACATTTTTTTAGGTTTAAATGACCATCAATATTTGCTACAGATCATGTTCTCTGCCTTCTCCATTCCTCTATGCTGATTTGTTTTTTCCATTGATTATTGCAATCCTTGAGCACTTTTCTGAAAGAGTCTGTCAACTGTATATTTCTAGTGCTGATGCATCTTAAAATATCTTAAGAATATTTTAAATTTCTCATCATTTTTACCGTCATCAGAATTTTGTTAATATGTTGTGCATTTATCCCAATACAGATAAGCCTAAAGAAATTCTGCAAGCAGTGGGATGAAACCACTCCTTAATTTCTATGTCCTGTACTCAACCAATCCTCCTGCCAATGCAGAAGATACAAGAGACAAGAGTTTGATCTCTGGGTAGGGAAGATCCTTGGAGTAGGGAATGGCAACCCAATCCAGTATTCTTGCCTGAGAAATCCCATGGAGAGAGGAGCCTGGCAGGCTATAGTACATGAGGTCGCAAAAAGTCAGACATGACTGAGCGACTGAACACATACATACTCAACCCAATGTACTGGCCTTGTCAGTACTGATCAGAGCCTTCTGAGCAAACTTTTTAAAAAGCCGTTATCTGAGCTTATTTTGGGTCAGAATCTTCATCCTTAATTCATATTTTCATACTTTCTTAGAGAAAGCTTATAGAACTTCACATTTTAAATTTCAAATTTGCTTATAACCTATATGTCATCTATTCAACATAATGTTTACCTAGATAATAAACATTTCTATCAATTATTTGGATGTTTATTCCAAAATATAGGAACAAGTTAAAACTGTTAATAGACGATTCAAACTTAAGAAGTCATTTCTCTCTAACTTTACTAGTAACCATGAATATTTTAATATAATCTTTATACCAATCTGATAGACAAAAAAGAACAGCAAAGCCCTTTGAAATATTTCAACAACCACATTTCCATGCACCGAAAAGGAAAACACAACATAAAAATTTCCAGTTAAAAGAAACTATGACAGCTCCAGGAAGGATTAGGTTATGCATTTAATAGGTCCCACTGGACTAGTCTGTTGGCCATTTGCACACCATGATCACTTAAGGATTTTTTAAAAGTAACCAAATCTATCACTGTTTTTCCTTCAAGGTTTTTACCTTTGGATTTACACTTAGAAGGATTTCTAAAGTTCTAAAAAATTTTTTTTCAAGTAAAATAATAAAAGTGGTTTTTTTTTGTTAAATGATGGTTGATGATAGGTTAAAATGGGATCATGTTGTAGATTCTTCTCAGTTCACAAGATTTTATTATATGAGTCATATGTACTTCTGGATATCAGATCTGAAATTCCTATAATCAACTACAAAAAGAGGAGGCTCCACTGAATTGTTGATGCTAAGAAGTGCCATGTAGCAGTGGAACTCCAGAGACAGAAATGACAGAGTTGCACTCACGGTAGGAGAGAATACATTTCCGTAAACAAAGCCTTGTGGTCAATCCTTTTATTTGACTTAAAAGCCCCTGACCTTTCAGAAAAACTTCTTTCAGACACAAATATTCTATTCCAAATGAAATAGAAAAGAGAGCTTTACAATGGAAAGAATTGGTTCTCTCTCCCTCTCTCTAACTCCAGTGAAATAAGGGAAAACTTCCTTTGTGTTGGTGGCAATGACATTCCAAATTTATCTCATTACTAAAATAGATTACAACAACCAAACAGTTTTTCAAAAATATACACTCAGCTTCTTTTATGCATTCAGTTCAGCTCAGTCGTGTCCAACTCATTGCGACCCCATCAACCGCAGCACGCCAGGCCTCCCTGTCCATCACCAACTTCCGGAGTCCACCCACACCCATGTCCACTGAGTCGGTGATGCCATCCAACCGTCTCATCCTCCATTGTCCCCTTTTCCTCCTGCCCTCAATCTTTCCCAGCATAAGTGTCTTTTTGAAATGAGTCAGCTCTTTGCATCATGTGGCCAAAGTATTGGAGTTTCAGCTTCAACATCAGTCCTTCCAATGAACGCCCAGGACTGATCTCCTTTAGTATGGACTGGTTGGATCTCCTTACAGTCCAAGGGACTCTCAAGAGTCTTCTCCAACACCACAGTTCAAAAGCATCAATTCTTTGGCGCTCAGCTTTCTTTATAGTCCAACTCTCACATCCATATATGAACACTGGAAAAACCATAGCCTTGACTAGATGGACCTTTGTTGACAAAGTAATGTCTCTGCTTTTATGCATTAGTTTAACCAAAATCCTGTCCTCTATCTTGATTTCTTTCTGTCTTCAGTTTAGAAAATTCCAAGTTCCTGTTCCATTATATCTCAAAGATGAGAGACCCAGTAATGATTTTCCTTTTTGTTGTCATTGTTCAGTTGCTAAGTCTTGTCCATGGATTACAGCATGCCAGACTCTTCTATCCTCTGCTATCTCCTGGAGTTTGCTCACATTCATGTCTGTTGTGTTGTTGATGCTGTCTAACCATGTCACTCTCTGCCACTCCCTTTTCCTTCTCTTCTTCAATCTTTCCCAGCATCAGGGTCTTTTTTCAACGAGTCTGCTCTTCGCATCAGGTGGTCAGAATATCAGGGCTTCAGCTTCAGCATCAATCCTTCCAATGAATATTCAGGGTTGATTTCCTTTAGGATGGACTGGTTTGATCTCCTTGCAGAGATTCTCAACAGGCCTTTCCTTTAGCTTTTTTTAATACCCTACTTCTAGACAAATGCCAAGAAGACACAAGAAGTAGAAAGTTTTATTAGGATAGCAGAGTCTTATGAATATCATTTTAGAATATGGACACCCCAGACCAAAATTTTAATTGGCATCTCTTTGTATGTCAATAAAAATGCAAAAAGTAAGAAACAAATCCCCTGGGCCTAAAAGAAGGAAAGAAATCATCAGGGAAATTCCATTTTGATGTGTTAGATCCATCTGGGAAAGATGGAGAAAGACTATGTTGATAATCCCAGTGCCTGTCAAGTTTATTATTTGGCCAACATTAAAAAAGTAAAAATCCGGTAATAGACTATTTTCTCTTATTTGACTTTTAAAAAGTAGAAAATTATATCCTGAGAACATATGAATATATCCTAAAAGGATATGCGTGATTTTCTCCTCCTTGGTGTATTATAATACTGTGGTGTCGATATTTTTATATGACAGAATGGATGGAAAAGAATCTCCCATCCAAAAATCACTGAGAACTTTATGTGCCCTATTTTGTAACTCTTTAAAATAACTACCTTATTCCTTTACCACAAAAACCTTCTTCTTTTTGACTTTTTTTCCTTGGGAGCCCATTAAGATTTCTTCAGTATATTTGGTGAAAAGAGAAGCGTTTCAAAGTGTATGATTCAGTCCACTGTTTGGAAACTTGGACTAAGAAGACGACACATTTTTATACACTATAAATGGAGTGTGACTGACTAAGAAGCTGCTATTCTCAGACAAGTCATGGGATGAGAATATCTGTTAGAGTCTTTTTTATTCTTAAATGAAGTATAGTTGATCTACAATTTTTTTCAGGTGTACAGCAAAGTGACTCAATTATATATATATATATATATATATATATATTACAGAATACTGAGTAGAGTTCCCTGTGCTATACAGTAGGTCCTCATTGACTATCTCTTTTATATACAGTATTGTGTGTGTGCTCAGTTTGTGTCCAATTCTTTGCAAACCCATGGACATCAGGCTGCCAGGCTTTTCTGTCCACGGAATTTTCCAGGCAAGAGTACTGGAGTGGGTTACCCTTTTCTTCTCCAGGAAATCTTCCCAACCCAGGGGTTGAACCCTCATTTCCTGTATTGGCAGGTGGATCCTTTATCACTGGGCCACCTGGAAAGCCATATATATATATTTATATATATAGTAGTGAAAGAAAGTGAAAGTGAAGTCGCTCAGTCGTGTCCGACTCTTTGCGACCCCGTGGACTGTAGCCTACCAGGCTCCTCCATCCATGGGATTCTCCAGGCGAGAATACTTAAGTGGGTTGCCATTTCTTTCTCCAGGGGATCTTCCCAACCCAGGGATCGAACTTGGGTCTCCCACATTGCAGGCAGACGCTTTTCCCTCTGAGTCACCAGGGAAGCCCATATATATATATAGTAGTGTGTATATGCTAATCCCAAACTCCTAATTTATCCCTCTTGATAACCATAAGCTTGTTTTCTATATCTGTGAGTCTACTTCTATTTTATAAATAAGTTCATTCAGATTCTGCATATAAATAATATATATATGTTTGTCTTTTCTCCATCTGACTTCACTTAGTATGGAGAATATCTGTAAGCTTCTACAACTCCTGACAAAAAGATATCTTCTCATTTCTATCCATACTTTGCATTATCCTTTATTGAAAATTTGATCACTCCATTTTAAATAAGCATTTGATTATTAGCTTCTATAGTATTTCTACAGAATGAATGTGTGTTGGTGTGAAGAGGAAGTATGTTTTGTTTTTATTTAGCCCCAAGTGTGGAGTTCTGTATTTAGAACCTTTCATTTTAGCTATTTAATATTTTAATTGCTTTCTGATTTCTTATGAAATAATTTGATAGTTTCCTGGACCTGCTTCCAACAGAGTAAGCATTAGCTCAATGTGACTTTTTTAAAATAAAGATTTTTTTAAAATTATGTGTTTTTTTTTGGATGTGCTGGGTCTTTGATGCTGCACATGGGCTATCTCTAGCTGTGCAGATCAGAGGCTACTCTCAGGTTGTGGTGAACAGGGTTCTCATTGCAGTGGCTCCTCTTGCAGAGTATGGGTTCTAGAGTGCAGCGTAGTTGTAGGCTTAGTTGCTCCGAGTCTTGTGGAATCTTCCTGGACCCTGCATTGGCAGGTGGATTCTTAACCACTAAACCACCAGGGAAGTTCCCAGTGTGACTCTTAAAGGCTTAATAATTTTGATATCTAAATGTAAGACCACTGCTTAGGAAAGAATAAAGGTCTTTGCCTATGAGCAACAGCCATGAAGCTACTCAAAAAATGTATAGGATCTTTTCCTAGGTTTTTGTATTCACTTGTTTGTGTTAACTTCCAATGTGATGATCCATCTGAAAATGAACTCTTAGAAGGGTAATACCTGAACCCTAACTTATGGTCTTTAGTTTTTGTTGTGGGTTCCTATCTTACTGTCATTTAGTGAGTCTTTGTTTTTTACAAAAACATCACAACAGAGCCAGTGTGTAGGCCACACACACAGACATTCTAGACATTCTTTACATTGTTGATGGAAGCAGCCTAGGTAATGACTAAAAAGACTTGAACACTGAGAGTCTTTCATTTTAAGCCCTTTAACATTCCAACATTCCTGTGAATGAAATATAATTCATATTTATGAATGGAGCTAATAAGGAAAAATGGATCCCCTGAAAATATAGTATCATAAAAAAAAAAAAAAAGAAATACTTTGAGTCCTACAACAAATGACTTCTTTTGATACTTGTCCAAACTTGCTTCAGAAAATAGCAGGGTTTAGGAATTCTTCTAATGCCTCTTTTCCCAGATTA
Source organism: Moschus berezovskii (assembly GCF_049115385.1). Taxonomy (NCBI): domain Eukaryota; kingdom Metazoa; phylum Chordata; class Mammalia; order Artiodactyla; family Moschidae; genus Moschus; species Moschus berezovskii. The sequence goes on from NC_142475.1 coordinate 49,123,685, forward strand.
AGCCCTCAAAAAATCCTTACACACTTGTTAAATAGACTTAGAAATTTATTGTTATAGAAAGAAGAAAAAGGAGCAATTAAAATCACTAGTTACTGTACTGTGTAAAATTGTAAAGCTTTTATATCACTTCTTCCAGTGATTGTTTTGTCTATTATTGCAATAGTATTAACTTTTTGGATTTAAAATCCAGAGCTTGGGCCCACTGGAAATAAATTCATAGTGAAAAGAAATCACTTGGCTTATAATGCTGATTATTAGGTATTTTTTCTCCCCAGTACGTATTAGGGACATTTCATATACGTTTGTTCATCCAAGGCTAATCTAGTGCCTTGTAGGCAGTAACCAGACTCTAAATATTTGCTTATTTTTGACCATTTGTACATCTTCTTTGGAAGAAATATCTATTCAGGCTCTTTGCCTATTTTTTAATTAGGTTACTTATTTTTTGCTATCGAGTTGTGTTTCTTGCATATTTTGCATATTAAACTCTTATTGGATATGTGATTTCCAACTATTTTCTCCCATTCTAGAAGTTCCCTTGTCATTTTTTTGATGAGTTACTTTGCTGTGCAAAAGTTTTTAAGTCTGACATATTTTCACTTTGTTTATTTTTTATTTTGTTGCCATTGCTTCTTTTATTAAATCAAAAGAATTATTTCCATATTAATGCCAAGGAGCTTAACCCCTATGTTTTCTTCTAGGAGTTTCATAATTTCAGGTTTTATGTTCAAGTTGATTTTGAGTTGATTTTTGTGTATGGTGAACTATAAGAATCCAGTTTTGCTCTTTTACATGTGAGTATCCAGTCTTTCCAACACAATTTATTAAAAATGTATTATATATTTTTGGCTTCTTTGTCATACTTTACATGTGTGGTTTTATTTCTGTTTCATTGATCTACATGTATGCTTTATCCCAATACCATACAATTTTGAGTAGTATTACTTTCTAATGTATATAATCTGAAATTAGGAATTCTGTTACCTCCAGTTTTTTTCTTCTTCCTTAAGACTTCTTGGGCCATTCATGATCTTTTGTCATTCCTTCCAGATTTTAGGATTATTTACTCTGTTCTGTGGATAGTGCCTTTGGAATTTTGATAGAGATTGCTTTGAATCTGCAGATGGCTTTGAGTAGTGCAGGCATTTTGACAATATTTATTTTTTCAATCAATGAACACAGAGTATTTTCTCATTTACTTGTGTTCTTTTTGGTTTATTTCATCAATATCTTACACTTTTAAGTGTACAGATTTTTCGCCTCCTTGGTTAAGGAGGCATCTTCAGTGGAATCCATCTTGGCTAAGAGATGTGTATACACACATGCAAGGATGCTGAGATGTAGCAAATATGAACTCTGAAGCAGGCAAATAAAAATGATTGGCCAAAGGAAACCAAGAAGTGCCCCATAAAAGTAATTCAAACTACCATGAGAGTGCAACTCAGCAACTCTCCATCTGAGCCTGCCCATGTGCCTATCCACACATGCTGTACACTTTCCTCCTAAAAAGCACTTGTTTCACTACTTTCCATTTTAGTATAAATTATTTTCCTGCAAAGCCAAAGGGCCAGGGCCTTGTCATTGACCACTGGTCTAGTGGCTGAAATTTGGTGCTTTCACTGCCACAACCTGACCTCAATCTCCGGTTGGGAACCAAAGCCCTGCTTCAAGCTGAGGCCACCTGAGATCAATATCATTTACTGAACATGGGCCTTGGGTTTGCAGACCCTCCATGACAGACAAGAAAAAATAAAAGGTTAAGGTATCAAAGTTAGGTATCAATGAGTTTTAAAAAAGTACATTTGAAGATACTTTTGAGAAGTTTATCTCTTCAAAGAAATAGCTCTTAAATAAAACAGATCAAACACCAACTAGAAAATTTCAGTTCTCTTCCAAAAATGGCAGGCCAAAATGCAAGGGTTTCAGCCAGCTAGGAGTCACTTATATGATATGTCACTACCCCGGGAGTTAGTTCTGTGCTCTAATGGCTAACAATCACAGCATAATTACCAAATTGACAAATCTGACCTTTAAGGGATTTGTATTTGTGTTGAATTCAAACCACCTTTAAATACAAAAAAGCCTATTTTTAGATGTGGTAGAAATGCATCATAGAGTTGCCAAATAATATAGCCTATTTTCTGATTGAGTGATGTATTCCACTTCACTCAGTTCAGTTTAGTCACTCAGTCATGTCCGACTCTTTGTGACCCCATGGACTGCAGCATGCCAGGCCTCCCTGTCCATTGCCAACTCCCGGAGTTTACTCAAACGCATGTCCATTGAGTCAGTGATGCCATCCTGTGGTTTCAGCATCTCCTCCCACTAGCAGATGCTGAAACCACACACTCTTTTTTTTTTTTTGAGTAAATTTTCATCTTTCTGGAGTCATGTATGAGTTTAATTTGGATTTATGGGGGAAAAATGAGGAGATTCCATTCCACGTAGCTAAAGCAATAAAGTTGAGATGGCAAAGGAATCCATGGGAAGCCACATTCTCTACCTAGTTCCCACCACAAAATCAGAAATGGACACTTCGCATGAAGCCACTCACCACATTGGCTGACCTTATTCAAGTCCTTATTTCTTTCACTGGCATTCCTTTTCTTCTCTCATTCTAGTAAAATTGCATATAGAAAAATGGAAACTTGATACTTAGACATTATTCCCCTTGTTTTAAACCTGTAATCGACAGATTGCAAGGAAAGCAAACTCAAAAATCAAGGAAAAGACAGGACATGTTCTATTTCAAGCCACTCTTTATTAAACTGACTCTTTGATACAAAGTGTTCTATATGAGAGGTACTCATTATTTTAACCACATAAAATATTTCCTGTGAAGGCACAAGGCATTTCTATGAAGTCAGATTTGATAAATGAGGATCAATCCTCATAACACTATGATTATTTTCCATTTCTCACTATATTTATACTTTTATTAGCCTCTCAAAGGCATTTAAATGGCTACTGTCTTCACATGAAGCTACAGCAGATTTCTTGAGTCAGAGATAAGGCTCTTGCCCATCTGCAAAAGATAATCTCTAGGCAAGAATACTGGAATGGGAAGCCATTTCTTTCCAGAGGATCTTTCCGACCCAGGGATTGAACCAGGTCTCCTGAATTGCAGGCAGATTCTTTAATGTCTGAACCACCAGGGAAGCGATAATTTTACACATGTATTAGCTTAAAGAAGTTCTCAGCTACCCTCCCTTTTCCACAAATAGGGGGTCAAGTGTTAATATTGGATTGTTTAATTTGAAAATATTGTATGGAATCACTTAGCTGGAGGTAAAGTTCAATTAAAACCTGAATATAACTAGAAAGCACTCTCTCTTTGGATATTTAGTAGTTCAGTTCAGTTCAGTCACTCAGTTATGTCCGACTCTTTGCGACCTGATGAACTGCAGCACGCCAGGCCTCCCTGTCCATCACTAACTCCCGGAGCCTACCCAAAATCATGTCCATTGAGTTGGTGAAGCCATCCAACCATCTCATCCTCTGTCATCCCCTTCTCCTCCTGACCTCAATCTTTCCCAGCATCAGGATCTTTTCAAATGACTCAGCTCTTCGCATCAGGTGGCCAAAGTATTAGAGTTTCAGCTTCAACATCAGTCCTTCCAATGAACACCCTGGACTGATCTCCTTTAGAATGGACTGGTTGGATCTCCTTGCAGTCCAAGGGACTCTCAAGAGTCTTCTCTAGCACCACAGTTCAAAAGCATCAATTCTTCGGCGATCAGCTTTCTTCACAGTCCAACTCTCACATCCATACATGACCACTGGAAAAACCATAGCCTTGACTAGACGGACCTTGGTTGGCAAAGTAAAGTCTCTGCTTTTTAATATACTATCTAGGTTGGTCATAACTTTCCTTCCAAGGAGTAAGCGTCTTTCAATATCATGGCTGCAATCAGCATCCGCAGTGATTTTGGAGCCTAAAAAAACAAAGTCTGACACTGTTTCCACTGTTTCCCATGAAGTGATGGGACCAGATGCCATGATCTTTGTTTTCTGAAAGTTGAGCTTCAAGCCAACCTTTTCACTCTCCTCTTTCACTTTCATCAAGAGGCTTTTGAGTTCCTCTTCACTTTCTGCCATAAGGGTGGTGTCATCTGCATATCTGAGGTTATTGATATTTCTCCCAGCAATCTTGATTCCAGCTTGTGCTTCTTCCAGCCCAGCGTTCCTCATGATGTACTCTGCATAGAAGTTAAATAAGCAGGGTGACAATATACAACCTTGACGTACTCCTTTTCCTATTTGGAACCAGTCTGTTGTTCCATGCCCAGTTCTAACTGTAGCTTCCTGACCTGCATACAGGTTTCTCAAGAGGCAGGTCAGGTGGTCTGGGATTCCCATCTCTTTCAGAATTTTCCACAGTTTATTGTGATCCACACAGTCAAAGGCTTTGGCGTAGCCAATGAAGCAGAAATAGATGTTTTTCTGGAACTCTCTTGCTTTCTCCATGATCCAGCAGATGTTGGCAATTTGATCTCCGGTTCCTCTGTCTTTTCTAAAACCTGCTTGAACATCTGGAAATTCACGGTTCACATATTGCTGAAGCCTGGCTTGGAGAATTTTGAGCATGACTTTACTAGCGTGTGAGATGAGTGCAATTGTGGGGTAGTTGAGCATTCTTTGCCACTGCCTTTCTTTGGGATTGGAATTAAGTACCATCAACTGAGATCTTACTGAAAATAACACTGTTATACTGAGCAAGCTATATAACCTTAGTAAGTCTCTGCTTGCTAATCTTCAAAATGTGAGGAAACCAACCTATATTGCTGGTTTAGAACATGTCAGGGTACCTTCTTTCTTTGCTTATGCTGAATTGTATGATTTCTTCATTCCTGCCTGTGGATACATAATCATCTTTAAAGACTCTGCTGAAGCATCACTTGCTCTTGTAAGATTTTCTTATCTCTAATCTGTTCTTGTCACCATAGATTTTCACTCCCAAACTCCCACTTCATGTAAATCTGAACACACCTTCTTTCCCTGTTTACCATTCAGCCTATCACTGCAATGCAGCAAGTCATTGCTTTAATTTATTAGCACTTATGTCTTCCTCTATTGGAATGCAAGCTCCTGGTGGATAGGGTTGTGTCTTGTTGACATCAATATTTAGTTAGAATGGGTAATCAATACATTTTATGACAACTAAAATGGTTTGCATGTTAGGGTTGTTTCTCCATTACTGGGTCTCTTTAGATACAATCATATGAGAAAAATAAATCCCAAATTCAAAATACTTAATCAAATATTTTAATAAGACTTTTCAGCTGGATGCTGCAGAAATAATTGCAATAGGGTATGAAAGGGAAATATTGTAGATACACAGGAAATAAAGTGATGGACGAAGATGAGCATGATAAATTTAACTCTAGTTTACCAGAGAAGATTTATAAATACTTACAAAAGTATATAAAGAATAATAATTATCTTTCATATTTACACACACAAATTTGCATTTATATAAATGGGTCATTCAATTGTCTAGCAAAATACATAAGCTGTATTTCTTTTTTTAATAAAAATCATTGCTTTGGCTTTAAGTAATGAAAATAAGTGATCATTTTGACCTCATTCTGGAGTCAATAAAAAATAGCATGGAGAAGTTTGGACAATCAATTGGTTTGGCCTCTAAAGAAACCAAACCTATCATTGTCCCTCATTACACAGTGAATTAATTTAAAATCCTTGAGTGTAAGGAGACAAAGACCCCTTGCAACATGGCCTTATCCTTCCTGACATGCGTTGCAGGCATTAGTTACAGTGAAATAATTTCCATCCTGAAAAGCAGTGTATATATTCATGACACTTTGTCTCTGCCCTAGAGTTTTCTCTGCTTTGAAATCCTACCCAGCTGTCAAAACTTGAATATCGCTTTCTCCATGTGACCTTTGTAGATTTCCAAAACTAGAGGTAAACTCTATGTTCTTTGAGGTGCCATGGGACTTCAGTTATCCCTGTTATTACCATCAACATTCTGTAATTCAGAATATGTTTCCCATCATAAGAACTTTCTGGAATACTTGATAACATACAGATGCAGAATGTTCAAAAACTTCAGGGGAGGCCTGTGGGACTCTTACTAGTACCCCCAGGTAAGTTATACTGTAGGGAACATTTGAAAAACACTGTTAATGTGTATTTTAGCCATTGGGTAAGTCTTATCACTCTTTAAATTCATTTCAATGTCTTATTCAGTTTTTTTTAATTTTAATCTTCCAATGTTTTATGCAATATTCTCTATGCATTATTAATTAAAATTAAGCTACTTAAATTGAAAATTATCATATATGGAGTAGGTATTTTCATGTGCCTAAAAATCCTTCCAGAAAAAGTAAACATGAACAATAGAAACCAACAGGTATTTGGGACAGTCAGGCAAAACAGTTCACCTGAGAAATAGCATAATGCATTTAGGAATTTTCAGGTAAATAATCCGCCTGCCAATGCAGGAGAAACAGGTTCAACCCCTGGGTCGGGAAGATCCCCCAGAGGAGGAAATGGCAACCCACTCCAGTATTCTTGCCTGGAGAATCCCATGGACAGAAAACCTACAGTCCCTAGGGTCACAAAGATTTGGACATGACTGGGTATGCATGCAACAGCAACATAATGAGTTTAAGGACATTGGGAATAAAGCATCTGGGTCTGGCTTCCAGATCTGTGGCTCATCAGTTTATAACCAACATTTTCATTTTAAGGCTGCTCATCTTTAAAATGAGGTTGATAACATTTATGTTTTCTACTTTGTCAAATGAGACAGGGTGTGAAATTGCTTTGTAATCATATAAATACTAGTTATTACTGTAGAAGCAACTGTGTTTTGGAAGTTTATGAATCCTAGGAGTTGCATGCTTAAATGGGCTTAGATAGAGGACAAAGTTCTTAAAAAGTGAAATTAGAAAGGTAAAATGGAGCTTATTACATGGTTTGACTATATCCATTTTCCTGCAGGGCTCTTTCCAAATTAAAGGCCTCTGTGAGGGTGGTGATATTTACTAGTTGGTGACTGAAAGATGCTTAGACTTTTCTGCCAACTTATTGGGTTGGCCAAAAAGTTTGCTCATGTTTTTCCATACAATGTAACAGAAAAACCCAAATCAACTTTTTGGTCAACCTAATGCTTTGCAAAATATTGGCTCAACATTTCTGAACCCCAAATTTTTCATCTTTCCAACGTTATATTTTAGCAATTTTATTCACGATGTTCAAAACCCATGTACTGCCTTTGTATATGTCCTTTCTTCCATCTTTCTTACAAACCAGGCTTTTGAGCACAGACAGAGCTCTAAGAATTAGAGTGGCAGAATGTTTGGTAGCATTTTTAAGCTTGTTAAAATGAAGAATGGCAAGGATGGGATTTAACATTCTTAGCATAGATAAATTAAAGCCCAAAGCCAGAAACTCATAGAAAAGGATAAGTAATAAACTCTACCCAAACGGGCTTTAAATAATACTAATGAATGTATTTAGTTTCAAAAAGAATTAATGCTTCAGAGCAGAGCAGTAAAGTCATATAATCTAGTTGAGAAAGTTTAGCTTTAGGAGTAAAGGGATATTTAAGCTTATCAGGCTAGACTGTTGGAATTCTCGTCAGCTGGGATGTGTAAAGGTGACCCAGAATGGCTTATCTTCTTTCAGACTGTGGACTGTGATTGTAGTCATGAAATTAAAAGATGCTTGCTCCTTGGAGGGAAAGCTATAAAAACCTAGACAGCATACTAAAAAGAAGAGACATCACTTTGCTGACAAAGATCTATATAGTCAAAGCTAGGATTTTTCCAGTTGTTATTTGTGGACGTGAGAGTTGAACTGTAAAGAAGTCTGAGCACCGAAGAATTGATGCTTTCAAATTGTGGTGCTGGAGAAGATTCTTGAGAGTGCCTTGGAATGCAAGGAGATCAAATCAGTCAATCCTAAAGGAAATCAACCATGAATATTCATTATAAGGACTGATGGTGAAGCTCCAATAATTTGGCCACCTGATGCAAAGGGCCGACTTATCAGAAAAGACACTGATGTTGGGAAAGATTGAAGGCAAAATGACAAGCGGGTGACAGAGGATGAGATGGTTAGATAGAATCACTGTCTCAATGGACATGAATTTGAGCAAACTCAGGGAGATAATAAAGGACAGGGAAGCCTGGCGTGCTACAGTCCATGGGGTTGCAAAGAGTCAGACATGACTTAGCAACTGAAAACAACAATTGATACTGGAGGCTTATATTGAGAAGCCAGAACAGAAGTTAGACCAATGAACTCTAGTGGGGAATTATGGTGCCAAGAATCAGGATGACACAAGCAACAGAAAAGATTGGGAATTCTTTTAGAAGAGTTTTAGGGTTGCCTTGCCTGAATCAGAGCCCAGAAGCCTGAGGAATAGTCCAGTTTAGAAGTGATCGCACACTTAACTAGTTTGCATTTGCATATGCCTTTGGGTATGTGGAGGGTGCCAATTCATATAGGTTTTTTGGTTATAGAAAATGCCATCAAGATGTTGTGGTATTCTAGGGGCATAGTTATATATATTAATTTTCTTCTTTTCTTTCTATTTTTTTATTTTAAAAATTGAGATGAAATTCACATACTATAAACTTAATTTTAAAGGGTACCAATCAGTGGGTTTTGTTTTTATTTATCCAAGCTTTTAAAATTTATAATTCTTTAAACAATTTTTAAGGGATGTACTCCATTTACAGCTATTACAAAATATTGACTATATTCCATGTGTTGTACAGTGCATCTTCAGTGAGTTTTAATACATTCACAATGCTGTACAATCACCACTTCTATCTAATTTCCAAACATTATCACCCCCAGAGAAAATCCCATAGCCATTAAGCAGTCACTCTCAAATTCTCTCCCTGCCCCTGGAAATCACCAATCTGTTTTCTGTCTCAATGAATTAGCCTGTTCTGGATATTTCAACATGGGACTTTTGGTGTCTGGCTTCTTTCACTTAGCATAATGTTTTCAAGATCCATGTGCATTGTGGCCTGTTATCCATACTTCATTCCTTTGTATTGCTGAATAATACTTCATTGTATGTGTACACCACTGTTTCTTTGTTCATCCATTGATGGACATTTGAGTGGTTTCCACACTTTAGCTATTATGAACAGTGCTGCCATGGACATTTGTGTACAAATTTTCATTCAAATACCTGTTTTCAACATGCTGGCTATATACACTGGAGAGGACTTGTTGGGTCATATGGTAATTCTATGTTTAACTTTTTGAGAAACCATCAAACTTTTCTACAATGTCTGAACCATTTTACATCCTTACTGACAAAGTCTGAGTGTTCTGTTTCTTCACACCCTTACCAATGCTTATTCCCCCCCCCCACTTTTTTTTTTTTTTAATTATGTCTATCCTAACGGGTGTGAAGTGAAATCTCATTGTGGTTTTGATTTGCATTTCCCTAATGACTAAGGCTGCTGAGCAAGTGCTTGTTGGCCATTTGCATACCATCTTTGAAGAAATACCTGTTCACATCTTTTGCCTATTCTTTCATTGAGTTGGTGGTCTTTTTGTTATTGCATTCTAAGTGTTCATTATGTATTCTGTATCCTGGACCCTTATCAGATATATGATTTGTAGACATTTTCCCCCATCATGTAGGTTCTCTTTTTACTTTCTTGGCAATGTCCTTTGTTACACAAAAATCTGTTTTTTTGTATTGTTAGCCATGTCTGTTGTGTCATATCTAAGTATCCTTTGCCAAATCTGAATTCATGAAGACTTATTCCTGTGGGTTCCTCTAAGAGTTTCAGAGTTTTAGCTCTTGCATTTAGATTTTGTTCCATTTTGAGCTAATTTTTGTGAATAGCATGAAGTAGAGGTCCAACTTCAGGGTTTTACATGTGAATAGTCTAGTTATTCCAGCACTATTTATTGAAAAGATTATTTTTTCATCATTGATAGGTCTTGTTGTCTTTATCTAAAATCAACTGGCCATGGAAGTATGAGTTGATTACTATAGCTTGGTAGTACGTTTTGAAATTGGGAATTGTGAACTCTCCTGCTTTGTTCTCCTTTTTCCAAATGGTATCATTTACTCCTAATTATTTTTTAATAGGACCTGTCTCCAAATACAGTCACATTGGGAGTTAGAGCTTCAACGTACGAATTTTGAAGTGACACAATTCAGTCCACGACAAATATGATGTTACCTATGGGCTTTTTAATTTTTTTAGTAAATATCCTTTATCATGTCGACAAAGCTCCCTTCTATTCCTAGTCTGCTGACTGTTTTTATTCATGAAAAGGTGTTGCATCTTGTCAAATGGCTTTCTGCATTTGTGGATATGATCACTTGGTTTTTCTCCTCATTCTATTGATGTGTTATTCTGTGCTGTATCTCACCAATTGATTTTTGAATTTTGAATCATCTTGCATTCCTGGAATAAATTTCACTTGGACATGGTGAAATTGCTTTTAATATGCTTCTGGATTCAGTTGACTTGTATTTTTTTATAGCGTTTTTACATCTATTATCATAAAGGCTTTTGGCATGCAGTTTTCTTTTCTTGTGGTATCTTTTTCTGGTTTTGGTATCAGGGTAATACTGGCTTCAAAAAATTAGTTGAGAATTGTTCTCTTATTTTTAGAACTGCTTGAGAAAGGTTGGTGTTCTTTCTTCTTTAAATGTTTGATAGGATTTACCAGTGAAACCATTTAGTCCTCAACTTTGGTAGTTTTTGATTACTGAGTCAATCTCATTATTTATTATAGATTTATTTTTCTATTTCATTGGAAATACTGATGCTAAAGCTGAAACTCCAATACTTTGGCCACCTCATGTGAAGAGTTGACTCACTGGAAAAGACTCTGATGCTGGGAGGGATTGGGGGCAGGAAGAGAAGGGGACGACAGAGAATGAGATGGCTGAATGGCACCACCGACTTGATGGAGATGAGTTTGAGTGAACTCTGGGAGTTGGTGATGGACAGGGAGGCCTGGCATGCTGTGATTCATGGGGTTGCAAAGAGTTAGACACGACTGAGCGACTGAACTGAACTGAACTGAACTGAGGCCAGTTTTGGTAATTCGTGTCTCTAGAAATTTGTTCATTTCACTTAGATTATCTAATTGATTGGTATACATATGTTCACAGTGTTTTCTTATGATCCTTTTATTTCTGTGAGCAGGATTAATTTATAACATGACATATGCTGAAACCCCCACAGTACAGTGTCTACGTATTAAATCATGTGTTATACTGATGTCTTCTAGAGTGACAGTGCCCAGAAATCAAGAACTTACATGTTCTTCTTTTAAAGGAATTTTATTTATGTATTGATTTTTGGCTGTGCAGGCTCTCCGTTGCTTTTCTCGGACTTTCTCTAGTTGCAGAGAGTGGGGGCTACTCTTCATTGTGGTATGTGGGCTTCTCATCATGGTGGCTTTCTGTGTTGTGGAGCATGGGTTCTAGGTGTGAGGGCTCATGTTCTAGTAGTTGCGGCTCTCAGGCTCTAGAGCATGGGTTCAAGAACTTACATGTTCTTTGCTTAGCCCCTGGCTTCCCAAAACACTCGTGTAAAGTGCTTTCATTTGTATTGCTTTCCACCTTACTATGCATCATGAAAAACTGAATGCCTTAAAGGCTAAAATGAAATAATAGCGTGGAAATATTCATAACATCTGCTATTATGGGCTCTTAGTATTTTCTAGGCAACACTCTAATCACTTTATGTCATTTAATCCTCATCACAATTCTGAAATATAGGTACCACTTTAACCCCATATTTACAAATGCAGGGAAGGAAATTAAGCCTAAAAATTTTTTTTTCAAAGAAAAAACATGACTCATAAGATCACAGAACAAGGGGCAGAAGTGCAACTTGAACCTAGGTCTTTCTGCTCTTCATTCCAAATGACTACATAGAAGCAGTAGAAATTAGTCTTGGTGTTTTTCCGTAGTTTGTGAACATTTGGGCACTTATTTCTCATAGAAGAGTCAGTTTCTCAATTCTCCCAATGGCTGAGTTGGGTTGAGAATGTATTTGAGTTGTGATTATTTCCTGCTTACACAACGAGAAATGTCACAGGATTTTAAGGTTGTTGACTTGCCTGAGACATTCTGGAAAGAAGTAAAACCATTTCATAGCTGAATAGCGTAGTTATTTCAAGGCAAGAAAGTTTACGAAGTTCTAAAAATTTCAATGTAGCATGAAGCACACGAGGCAAAACTGTAAAAACAAATATACCATATTTCAGTCTTTAATGACTCAATAAGGTTTTTATTATTCCAAAGTGGATTTACTTAGACCAATAAATCCAATAATCTATCTAAAAGGTTCCTTTATTTTCTTTTTGCAGTTAAGCAATGAAATGAATTCTACCTAAAGACAAATGAATTAAAAGCAGATAATAGCATTTTTAGGGAGAAGCTAAGAGAAGGCTCACTGTGCCCAGAATTATCAATGGTCTTACTGTAGACATTATACAAAAAGATTTCTGATATTTTCGGTATAAAGATGGCAGTTTTATGCATCCTGGAGCTTGTAACTCTACCAGATAAGTATACGCTTGATTTCACAATTGATGGAGAAAGGATGATTGCAAAAAAAAAAAGAAATCCAGGCCCATTATAATTTGGAACATGTAGTGCTTGATTTTAAACCACTGTCATCTCATTAAAATGTTATATTTATAATACACAACTCAAGATGACAATGGAATAACTAAAAAAGTATAATCTATCTTAAACCAAGGGCTAGTAACAACAATATGAATGCCTATACATGAGAAAACACAAAAGTAAAATGCCTCTGTCATCATTTTAAGTTTCATTATTCAGCAGTTAATGAACTGTCTCTTTTAGAGCAGATGGAAGACAATCCCATTTTTATGATTTATGAAAAACTCTTGCACAAACATTTAAGCCAAAGCCTTTGACTGTGTGGATCACAATAAACTGTCAAAAATTCTGAAAGAGATGGGCATACCAGCCTACCTGACCTGCCTCTTGAGAAACCTGTATGAAGGTCAGGAAGCAACAGTTAGAACTGGACATGGAACAACAGACTGGTTCCAAATAGGAAAAGGAGTACGTCAAGGCTGTATATTGTCATCCTGCTTATTTAACTTATATGAAGAGCACATCATGAGAAACGCTGGGCTAGAGGAAGCACCAGCTGGAATCAAGATTGAAAAATATCAATAACCTCAGATATGCAGATGACACTACCCTTATGGCAAAAAGTGAAGAGGAACTAAAAAGTCTCTTGATGAAAGTGTAAGAGGAGACTGAAAATGTTGGCTTAAAGCTCAACATTCAGAAAACTAAGATCATGGCAGCCAGTCCCATCACTTCTTGGGAAATAGATGGGGAAACAGTGGCTGACTTTATTTTTCTGGGCTCCAAAATCACTGCAGATGGTGCCTGCAGCCATGAAATTAAAAGATGCTTACTCCTTGGAAGGAAAGTTACAACCAACCTAGATGGCATATTAAAAAGCAGAGACATTACTTTGCCAAAAAAGGTCTGTCTAGTCAAGGCTATGGTTTTTCCAGTGGTCATGTATGGATGTGAGAGTTGGACTATAAAGAAACCTGAGCACCGAAGAATTGATGCTTTTGAACTGTGGTGTTGGAAAAGACTCTGGAGAGTCCCTTGGACTGCAAGGAGATCCAACCAGTCCATCCTAAAGGAGATCAGTCCTGGATGTTCATTGGAAGGACTGATGTTGAAGCTGAAACTCCAATACTTTGGCCACCTGATGGCAAGAGCTGACTCATTGGAAAAGACCCTGATGCTGGGAAAGATTGAGGGCAGGAGGAGAAGGGGACGACAGAGGATGAGTTGGTTGGATGGTATCACCAACTCGATGGGCACGGGTTTGGGTGGACTCCGGGAGTTGGTGATGGACAGGGAGGTGGTGATGGACAGGGAGGCCTGGTGTGCTGCTGTTCATGTGGTCACGAAGAGTCGGACATGACTGAGCGAATGAACTGAATTGAACTTGCACTTTTCCTCCAAATATTTTTAAACCTAATTAGGAGAACAAATTATTCTAAGCAGGTATTAATGAAGATGGAAATTTGTCAACCTGAATGTGGGACAGTAAAACCCTATTGTTCCAAAGATTACTACTGGAATCCCTTCCCTGTAAATTATTTTTCATACAACACATTTTCTCAGGAATCTCAGAACATAAATGATGGTAACTAAGTAGAAGGAAATGGAATTCTACCAGGAAAATTCTCCTGTGGAAATTTGTATCCTTTGTCTGATCTTATAGTTTTGAAGAACGCACAATTTATATCAATAGCATAGTTAATCACAGTAAAACAGTGATTCTGAACTCAAGACTATCTGTTTGGAGGCCTGTCTTCACCCAGGTGTGATCATGGGAAGTTCTCAACCTCTTTTTTTGTCTATTTTTTTCACCTGTGAAAAAAACAAAAATAATAACTACCACATAAGAGTTGTTGTGAAGATTAAAAGTTTTGTTAAATTCTTAGAACATCAATCAGCACATGGTAAGATGAAAATATTACCTGTCATTATTTTTTTTTCTAAACGACTTCAGTGGTCTTCTACCAAATCTCTCTGGTACCAATCTTATTTGTATTCCATCCATCACCTGTAATTGACTACAGTGATCTTCTGTAGGAAGATGATTAGAGATGACATCTCTTTGGTGATATGTCTATCTTCTCAGTACTCTTTCCTTCACAGCATTTAACTTCATCTAATACATATTTTCACTTCACAAATAGCTTTGAAATATGTATATATTTTACATAAACATAGAACATTTTGCTTATTCATTTACTTTATTTTTTATTTTTCTCTTTCCGAATCAAATATACACTCCAAGGACAAAGATTTTTGTCTGTTTTGTTGGCAAATATTGCAGTGTAATGTAGTCTGGAGGTAGAAGTCAGACTTTACCGGGGAAACGTAAAAGTAAAAAAATCATTAAGGAGGAACACAATCCCCATTCTCCTTCAATCTCCCAGAGAAGCCTTCAAGATACTCTTGGACACACAATAGGGTTGTGCTTCATAGGATGAAGCATGGTTCCTGGTCATATCTTTTACAGTGAGAATGGCCTTGTGTATGTCTATTAGTTAACAATCGAGTCTCTGGCACCACAAAGTCTGAGTAGAAGCAGTTGTCTGTGAGCACCAGGTATTAGCGCCTGGTGATCTCATGAGCAGAGTCTACTTGCTGAATGGTAGAAAGGAAGCCTCCTTCTGCCTTCTGCCATTCCCTTGGAAAGTTGAGTTCAGTGGTTGAGTTCAAAGATAAGCTATATTCCGTTAAGAGAGTAGAAAACCCTCTCTCCTGACCTAATAGACACAGAGCCTCAAATTTCGGGAGACTCATTGCCAGGCATCCTGAGATTCCAAGATAATTCCTGAAAGGTAGTAACTTACACCTTTATCAGCTTACATTTTAGTAGAGGCACAGAGCCAAGGGCAAGTCTTAAGGTATAATCATATAACAAGAACAACCATTTCTTTCAGTCTATAAATTTCCAGTTGTTGCTAAGCCCTGAGCAAAGTTTTTACATACATTATTTCACTTAATATTTAAAAGGACCATATAAATATCATAAATCACGTATTATGTGAAGGAGACATGAGGCTAAGAGGTAGTTAAAAATTGTTATTTAAGATGCTATAGTAGCTTTCAGGTGAACTAGGACTTAAACAGATATGAAAGAGAAAGTACAAGTGTTGGTTGCTCAGTTGTGTCGGACTCTTTGTGACCCCATGGACTGTAGCCCCCCAGACTCCTCTGTACAAGGTTTTCCAGGCAAGAATACTGGAGTGGGTTGCCATTTCCTTCTCCAGGGAATCTTCCTGAACCAGGGACTGAAACTGGATCTCCCACGTTGCAAAGTCTTTACCATCTGAGCCACCAAGGAAGCCAGGGGTAAACTTCAGTATATCTGACTCCAAAGTTTATGGTATTTCTAGAATAAAATCACATAGGTCTATTTAAATGAGATGCAAAATAAGCATTTTTGGTGAAAATTATTTGGAGATGAAAAGGCTTAGAGAAAAAGTGAACGAAAGGAGAGACCGGTGGATCAGAAGAGAACACACTTAATTTAGTCCACTAACCTGTCAACCGAGGCTTACTCCTCTGACATCATGGAATGACATTAAGACGAAAAATATTGATCTCTGTAATATTATGACATACCTATTGCCCTGATTTCTGTTGATATGTCTCAGTCTAGGGAAAATCATTTGTAGAAAGGTCATTAACGTTTGCTGAATGTTTTCATAATTAAAGACCTCTATGGCTCTTGAAATTTAAGCAAAATATGATATGGAAACCCAAATAGCTCCCTGAGGTTTAAATACACAAAGGGGGGCATTTATTTCCACATTCATCTTTGCTCACTCTTGATCCTGAATGTCCTTGATTTCCAAGTACACACACAAATATGGATATCCACATGCACATACACACACACACACACACACACCCCAAAGCATAAAATCATATCATGCATTCCAATTCTTAAAAATCCTTTCTATTTCCAAGTACTGAGGTTTCTCATTCATCCTTCCCTATGGGTTGTACGGTCTCTACATGTTTTACTGGTTACTCCCTTTCTTCCCTTCCCTTCTCCTCTCTCAAACAAACTCCCTTTACTTTTTCCATGCAGAGTAAATCAATGATCACTACTAGTTTCCTGGGCTCAGACACCAATCCATGCCTTCAGGATTTTATCTTTTATTCCAAGTGTTTTTTAATATATTTTCTTGAACAAAGTCTATTTCCTACCTGTATTAGCTATCTATTACCATTCTCTCCTCCAGGGGATCTTCCCAACCCAGGGATCGAACCCACATCTCTGGCGTCTCCTGCATTGCAGGGGATTCTTTACCACTGAGCTACTGGGAAAGCCCAACTATGTAAAAAAATTACTCCCCCAAACTAGTAGCTTAAGACAAGAAACATTATTTCACCATTTCTGTGGGTCAAGAATTCAGGAGCAGGTTATCTGGTGGGTTTGGCTCATGAGGTTGCTATGGAGACAGCCTTGAAAGCTATAGTCATCTGAAGGCTCAACTGGGGATGAAGGCTGTACTTCCAAGATGGCTCCCTCACAAGGCTGTTTGTAGGACGCCTCAGTTCTTTGGACCCAGTTGTCAGGAGGCTCCAGTCCTCACAACTTGGACTTTTCCACATGGCTGTCAGAGTAGCGCCATAGAATGGCATCCAATTTTCACTGGAGAGGGTAAATCTAGAGAGGAAACCTCAATGCCATTTATACTCTCTTCTTGGAAGTTCCACACTGTCACTTCTGCAAAATTCTATTAGTTAGGAACAAGTCAATATTTACAGCCCAATATCTAGGGAAGGCAGATTGAGTTCTACACCCTGAAGGGAGAAATATCAAAGAATTTGTTGACATGTTTTAATGCAATCATACTTTTGAAAAGAAATTCTCATGCTAGAATGCATTTTTCTTCTCATTACACATAAAACAGTTTGCTGTAACTGAGTATAAATTCTTATAGTAATGTCTATTAGCGTAAATGCTGAAGCAAGTGAAATACTTGCTTTGGTCTAGAGATGCATACATTTTACTACAGGAAATATTTGATGAATATTGCAAGTAACCTTTGCAAGGACTTTGCCTTACAAGCTCTTCAGTGAGTGTGGTCAGGGCAGCAAACATTCCTTTCTAAACACCAACAGTGCTGAATGGTAAACAGATGACAAGAGCAATAAGCATGTGCAGTGTCATGATGTGTCCATAACGTGTCTAAATATGATGACTTGTTTAGTAGGATTGTGACTTTTTTAGTCTCCTCATGGATACTGCCAAAACTTTTTTCACTAGAAACAAAAATGTTGAGAATCACTCTCAAATTTTTGGTAGTTTTACCTTAAGATGAAAAAAATAATAGGTGATGTATTCAGTTTAGTTAAAAAATAAAAGACAGGTAATTAGTCTAGTTAATATATAGTCATCCTCTGTTTTCTCCCCCCCCAAAATTATGGTTCTATCAACTGAAAAGTTAACAAAAAATAGTCTACTAATCAGTTGTTTTGCTATTATGAAAAACAAAAGATTAATTTGCCGTTTCTGTTGTAAAGTAACCAAGGTGATGTTTTGACATCAAACAAGACTTTCTTTCTTAGGCCTCTTGAGTGCAATTATATCCAGGTAAACTGGCTTGATTTAATTTAGTATCTTTTATTAAAAGTAAACAAAGCCTTTCTGAGAGGGAAGCCAAATGTCCCCAGGACCACTGCCACCGTATTCTGTTGCCACCACATAACATGATAGATAAACAGCTGTGAGCTACTCTCACTGAGAAATCCAGGGGCCCTCAATGAAGATTTACCTTTCCTACGGCTAGATGAGGAGCACGGTGGGGATTAGACTCCAGAACGACTGACTCATCATTGCTGATTCAAATTTTCACTTACTGTCTTTGTTCAGGTTGGAAAAGTCCCTTCTGTGTGGCCAGTAAAAGATATGAGGAATGCAGGGCTCCTGGGTGGGTGGATTCCATCGCAGGTTTCTGCCAACCTTCTTCTTAGGGCTGTGGGATTCCAAATAAGACACAGGACAGCTGCATAATCCTCTTAAGCACCACATGAGAGACTCACCATCAACACCCCACACACACATTATACTAAGCCATAATATTTAACTCATCAGTAATAACCTTTGGACTTCAGAATACGGTGGCACTGTTTAACCAACATAATTTCATGGAGTCGCAGAAAAGCATAATTACTGAGTTCTAATCTTTCAAACATATCTCTGCAGGCTGGGATTGTTGATGTCAGCATAATAGCCTTTTCAAACTCTGGGAATGTGTGAGGGTATGGGTTTATGAATTTTCATTCACTGATTTATATTTTCAGGTTCAATCATTGATATCTCTTTCTCTGATGATATAAGGGCAGAAGTAAATGACTGCAGGAGGAAATTTTTAAGAGAAATAAGAATTCCATATAACTAAAATAGCATGGACAAGCTTGTGCCTCTAGCTTCCAGAAGAAAAAAAGGATTCTAGATAAGCCAGGTGAGGCACCCCTGATCTGCCTGAATTCTGTGTTATGTGATGGACTCCAAGACAGTGCTCTTGGCCCCCAGGAGAGTCACTGACAGTTTCTGTTCTCAAAGTGGAAATGGGGATAGACAAGCATGGACTCACACAAAATCCTTTGAACTGGGTCTGAAACTGATAAATGGCCAGTAAATGTCATCTATCGTTATTGTGCAGGAAACAGGAGGAAAAATCCCAACCATTTACTAGCTATTGAGTGCTGCTCTCTTAAATTTTTTAAGCCTTTTTGAGAGTCCAACCTTTGGCTATGTTGTCAGGACTTTTTGGTATATTCCCTAAAGTATGTCATAACTTCAGGGCCACAAGTACGGGTTACAGAAGAGTGGCTTACCCTATTATCAGTCTTGGAAGACAAATCTTTAGTGGACAGCAGAGTTTTAACTTAAAGAAGTTTTTTTAAAAAAGCTATCTAGATGAGATTTAGGTAAAGAATTTTCCTGCCAAAGCAGGAGATGCAGGTTTGATACCTGGGTCAGGAAGATACCCTGGTGAAGGAAATGGCAACCCATTTCCAACCCATTTCCTCCAATATTCTTGCCTGGGAAGTCCCATTGACAGAGGAGCCTGGTGGGCTACAGTCCGTGGTGTCACAGAGTCGAACACAACTGAGCAACTCATATTTTCACGTTCAGAGAGACCCATGAGGAGGCAGATAACAGTTTAGACATATTAGAAGGGGACGACAGAGGATGAGATGGTTGGATGGCATCACTGACTCAGTGGACATGAGTTTGTTTGAGCAAGCTTCGGGAGTTGGTGATGGACAGGGAAGCCTGGTGTGCTGCAGTCCACAGGGTTGCAAAGAGTCTGACATGACTGAGCAAATGAACTGAACCGAACTATTAGGAGGCAAGAGGTGGTAGTGATGGCAGGGTCATAAGAAAATGTCAAATTCTGAATATGTAGTATTCGAGGTTAGATCCAATAGGATGTCATGATAAATTAGCTGTGATGTGAGAAAGAGACATGTGTTTACATGACCATCATGTTTTTGATTTGAGCAATCAGAAGAATGTAGTTGCCTTTTACGGAGGTGGAGGGGACTACTGCAAGGTGGCTTGGTGTAGGAGGAGTGTCTAGAGCTCAGTTCTGATATTTTATTTTTGAGATGACTCCAGCACATCCAGGTGGAGACACAGAGGTGTTAGGTGGTGTAGTGTCAAATAAAACATGGGACACCCAGTTAAGCTAGAATTTTAGATAAACACAAAACAAATATTTCATGACACACACTTGTACTAAAAAAATTATTCATTGTCAGAAATTCCAATTTTACTGGATGTCTTATATTTTATTGGACAAATTTGGCCATCCTATCAAGTGGGCAGTTGGATCATGAAAGGTCAACCTAAAGACCATCTTTAAAGCCATGAGGTTGGATAATATCATCGAAGAAGTGAGTTTAACTACAGTGCAAATTGATCCAAGAAGCGAGTCATGGCACTTGGAATAGACATCATGTGATGAGGAGAAATGGTAAAAGTTACTAAGAAGGAGAAGAGAGAAAGTTAAAAGGGAAACCAGATGAGTGTGGTATAATAGAAGCCAAAATAAAGCAGTGGTTTCAAGGAGGAATGATTGACCCTGTCTATTGCTGCTAATAGGTGACAGATGATAAAGAGGACTGGGAAGCCATGTATCAAAGAAGAGATGTTGAATGACATCCTTAATGACAAACACACAAAATATATATATATATTTTTTTTTTTTGCTGGGTTGTGAAGGGGAAAATCTGACGAAGACTATGTTCAGAATTCTTTTGGATATGAAAAGGAAGGGAAATTCTCTCAAGGAGTTTTATAAAGTATAGAAAAAAATTATGTCACTACCTAGAGATAAGAGGGGGAGTCAAAAACTTAATTTTTTTACTAAAAGAAGCAAACGTTGTTATGGGGACCAGTATGATCCACGAGAGAGAAATCATATTGATGCAAGAGATGGAAGGGATAACTGTTTCCAGAATATCCTTGTATTAAAAAAAAAAAAGAAATGGGATAGAGAGACAAAAGGGGGAACCGTCTTTGGCTAAAGACGCAGGTCAGCAAAAATATGAGTTAATGTACACATGGACATATTTCTAGGGGAAGAACAGAGACGCAGGTACAGGGGATGGACTGTGGACACAGTGGGGAAAGTAGAGGGTGGGACACACTGGGAGATCAGGACTGATGAACATACACTATAATGTGTAAAACAGACAGTGGGAACCTACTGCATAGCACAGGGAGCTCAGCTCGGTGCTCCATGGCGACCTAGATGGATGGGATAGGGGAGTAGATGGTAGAGGAGGGACAGGATATATATATATATATATATATCAGTTCAGTTCAGTTCAGTGGCTAGGTCATGTCCAACTTTTGCAACCCATGGACTGCAGCACACCAGGCCTTCCGGTCCATCACCAATTCCCAGAGTTTACTCAAACTCATGTCCATTGAGTCGGTGATACCATCCAACCAACTCATCCTCTGTCATCCCCTTCTCCTCCTGCCTTCTATCTTTCCCAGCATCAAGGTCTTTTCAAATGACTCAGCTCTTCGCATCAGGTGGACAAAGTATTGGAGTTTCAGCTTCAACATCAGTCCTTCCAATGAACACCCAGGACTGACCTCCTTTAGGATGGACTGGTTGGATCTCCTTGCAGTCCAAGGGACTCTCAAGAGTCTTCCTTAACACCACAGTTCAAAAGCATCAATTCTTTGGCAATCAGCTTTCTTTAGAGTCCAACTCTCACATCCATACATGACCACTGGAAAAACCATAGCCTTGACTAGACGGACCTTTGTTGACAAAGTAATGTTTCTGCTTTTAAACATGCTGTCTAGGTTGGTCAGAACTTTTCTTACAAGGAGTAACGTCTTTTTATTTCATGGTTGCAGTCACCATCTGCAGTAATTTTGGAGCCCCCAAAAATAAAGTCTGACACTGTTTCCCCATCTATTTCCCATAAAGTGATGGGACCAGATGCCATGATCTTAGTTTTCTGAATGTTGAGCTTTAAGCCAACTTTTTCACCCTCCTCTTTCACTTTCATCAAGAGGCTTTTTAGCTCCTCTTCACTTTCTGCCATAAGGGTGGTGTCATCTGCATATCTGAGGTTATTGATATTTCTCCCGGCAATCCTGATTCCAGCTTGTGCTTCTTCCAGCCCAGCGTTCCTGATGATGTACTCTGCATAGAAGCTAAATAAGAAGGGTGACAATATACAGCCTTGACGTGCTCCTTTTCCTATTTGGAATCAGTCTGTTGTTCTAACTGTTGCTTCCTGACCTGCAGGCAGGTTTCTCAAGAGGCAGGTCATGTAGTATGGTATGCCGATCTCTTTAGAATTTTCCACAGTTTATGGTGATCCACACAGTCAAAGGCTTTGGCAGAGTCAAAGAAGCAGAAGTAGATGTTCTTCTGGAACTCTCTTGCTTTTTCGATGATCCAGCGAATGTTGGCAATTTGATCTCTGGTTCCTCTGCCTTTTCTAAAACCAGCTTGAACATCTGGGAGTTCACGGTTCACATATTGTTGAAGCCTGGCTTGGAGAATTTTGAGCATTACTTTGCTAGCGTGTGAGATGAGTGCAATTGTGCAGTAGTTTGAGCATTCTTTGCATTGCCTTTCTTTGGGATTGGAATGAAAACTGACCTTTTCCAGTCCTGTGGCCACTGCTGAGTTTTCCAAATTTGCTGGCATATTGAGTGCAGCACTTTCACACCATCATCTTTTAGGATCTGAAATAGCTCAACTGAAATTCCATCACCTCCACTAGCTTTGTTCCTGGTGATGCTTCCTAAGGCCCACTTGACTTCACATTCCAGAATGTCTGGCTCTAGGTGAGTGATCACACCATCGTGATTATCTTGGTCGTGAAGATCTTTTTTGTACATTTCTTCTGTGTATTCTTGCCACTTCTTCTCAATATCTTCTGCTTCTGTTAGGTCCATACCATTTATTGTGCCCATCTTTGCATGAAATCTTCCCTTGGTGTCTCTAATTTTCTTGAAGAGATCTCTAGTATTTCCCATTCTATTGTTTTCCTCTATTTCTTTGCAATGATCACTGAGGAAGGCTTTCTTATCTCTCCTTGTTCTTCTTTGGAATTCTGAATTCAAGTGGGTATATCTTTCATTTTCTCCTTTGCTTTTGGCTTCTCTTCTTTTCACAGTTAGACAGCCTCCTCAGACAGCCATTTTGCTTTTTTGCATTACTTTTTCTTGGTGATGGTCTTGATCCCTGTCTCCTGTACAATGTCATGAACTTCCGTCCATAGTTCGTCAGGCACTGTATCAGATCTAGTCCCTCAAATCTATTTCTCACTTCCACTGTATAATCTTTAGGGATTTGATTTAGGTCATACTTGAATGGTCTATTGGTTTTCCCTACTTTCTTCAATTTAAGTCTGAAGTTGGCAATAAGGAGTTCATGATCTGAGCCACAGTCAGTTCCTGGTCTTGTTTTGCTGACTTTATACAGCTTCTCCATCTTTGGCTACAAAGAATATAATCAATCTGATTTCGGTGTTGGCCATCTGGTGATGTCCATGTGTAGAGTCTTCTCTTGTTGGAAGAGGGTGTTTGCTATGACCAGTGCATTCTCTTGGCAGAACTCTATTAGCCTTTGCCCTGCTTCATTCTGTACTCCACGGCCAAATTTGCCTGTTACTCCAGGTGTTTCTTGACTTCCTACTTTTGCATTCCAGTCCCCTATAATGAAAAGGACATCTCTTTTGGGTGTTAATTGGTAGGTCTTCATAGAACTATTCAACTTCAGCTTCTTCAGCATTATTGGTTGGGGCATAGACTTGGATTACCGTGAATTGAATGGTTTGCCTTGGAAACGAACAGAGATCATTCTGTCATTTTTGAGACTGCATCCAAGCCAAGTACTGCATTTTGGACTCTTTTGTTGACCATGATGGCTACTCCATTTCTTCGAAGGGATTCTTGCCCACAGGAGTAGATATGATGGTCATCTGAGTTAAATTCACCCATTTCAGTCCATTTTAGTTCACTGATTCCTCAAATGTCAATGTTCACTCTTGTCATCTCTTGTTTGATCACTTTCAATTTGCCTTGATTCATGGACCTAACATTCAAGGTTCCTATGCAATATTGCTCTTTACAGCATAGGACCTTGCTTCCATCACCAGTCACATCCACAACTGGGTGTTGTTTTTGCTTTGGCTCTGTCTCTTCATTCTTTCTAGAGTTATTTCTCCACTGATCTCCAGTAGCATATTGGGCACCTACTGACCTGGGGAGTTCACCTTTCAGTGTCCTATCTTTTTGCCTTTTTTATACTGTTCATGGGGTTCTCAAGGCAAGAATACTGAAGTGGTTTGCATTCCCTTCTCCAGTGGACCACATTTTGTCAGAACTCTCCACCATGATCCAACTGTCTTGGGTGGCCCTACATGGCATGGCTCATAGTTTCATTGAGTTAGACAAGGCCGTGGTCCATGTGATTAGATTGGTTAGTTTTCTGTGATGGTGGTTTTCAGTCTGTCTGTGCTCTGATGGAGAAAGATAAGAGGCCTAGGAAAGCTTCTCGATGGGATAGACTGACTGAGGGGGATACTGGGTCTTGTTCTGATGGGTGGGGCCATGCTCAGTAAATCTTTGATCCAATTTTCTGTTGATGGGTGGAGCGGTGTTCCCTCCCTGCTATTTACCTGGGGCCAAACTATGGTGGAAGTAATGAAGATAATGGTGACCTCCCTCAAAAGATCCCAGGCATGTACTGCTACAGTCTGTGCTCTCAACCCTGCAGCAGGCCACCACTGACCCACGCCTTCACCGGAGACTCCTGGATACCCACAGGCAAGTCTCCTATGGGGTCACTGTTCCTTTCTCCTGGATCCTGGTGCACAAGGTCCTGTTGTGTCCTCCAAGACTCTATTCCCCAGTCCTATGTAGGTTCTGGCAGCTCTATAGTGGGGTTAATGGCAACCTCCTCCAAGAGGACTTATGCCACACCCACACCCACAGCCCCAGTCCCTGTCTCAGACCACTGCCAACCTGTACCTCCACAGGATATGCTCAAACACAGTTCTGTCTTGGTCCCTGTGGGGTCCCTGGGTCCTGGAGCGCACAACATTTGTTTGAGCCCTCTGAGTGTCTCTGGTGGGAACGGGGTTTGATTCTAAAGGCAAATTCGCCCCTCCTACCACCTTGCTAGGGCTTCTCCTTTGCCCTTGAACGTGGGGGTATCACCTCACAGCTGCTCCAGTGCCTACCGTCTTACTGGGGTTTTTCTGACCTTGGACGTGGGGTGTCTCCATACAGCCAATCCAGTGAAGTTGCAGCCACTGCTCCTGACGTTGAACATGGGGTATCTCTTCTCAGCTGCCGCAGCGAAGCACAGGCACTGCTCTTGACGTTGGATGTGGTGTATCTCCAGCACCGTGCAGCTGTAAACACACATATAGCTGTATCAGTTCAGTTCAGTCGCTCAGTCCTGTTTGACTCTTTGTGACCCCAAAAACCGCAGCACTCCAGGCCTTCCTGTCCATCACTAAATCCCAGAGTCCATCCAAACCCATGTCCATTGAGTCGGTGATGCCATCCAACCATCTCATCCTCTGTTGTCCTCCTCTCCTCCTGCCCTCAATCTTTCCCAGCATCAGGGTCTTTTCCAATGAGTCAGCTCTTAGCATCAAGTGGCCAAAGTATTAGAGTTTCAGCTTCAACATCAGTCCTTACAATGAACACCCAGGACTGATCTCCATATACATACATACATCAGTCAGTTCAGTTCACGCTCAGTCATGTCTGACTCTTTGCGACCCCATGAATCGCAGCACGCCAGGCCTCCCTCTCCATCGCCAACTCCTGGAGTTCAACCAAACTCATGTGCATCCAGTTGGTGCATCCAGCCATCTCATTCTCTGTCATCCCCTTCTCCTCCTGCCCCCAATCCATCCCAGCATCAGCTTCAGCATCAGTCCTTCCAATGAACACCCAGGACTGGTCTCCTTTAGGGTGGACTGGTTGGATCTCCTTGCAGTCCAAGGGACTCACAAGAATCTTCTCCAGCACCACAGTTCAAAAGCATCAATTCTTCAGCACTCAGCTTTCTTCACAGTTCAACTCTCACATCCATACATGACCACTGGAAAAACCATAGCCTTGACTTGATGGACCTTTGTTGGCAAAGTAATATCTCTGCTTTTTAATATGCTATCTAGGTTGGTCATAACTTTCCTTCCAAGGAGTAAGTGTCTTTTAATTTCATGGCTGCAATCACCATCTGCAGTGATTTGGGAGCCCCCCCAAATAAAGTTAGCCACTGTTTCCCCATCTATTTCCCATGAAGTGATGGGATCAGACGCCATGATCTTAGTTTTCTGAATGTTGAACTTTAAGCCAACCTTTTCACTCTCCTCTTTCCCTTTCATCAAGAGGCTTTTTAGTTCCTCTTCACTTTCTGCCATAAGGGTGGTGTCATCTGCCTATCTGAGGTTATTGATATTTCTCCCAGAAATCTCGATTCCACCTTGTGCTTCTTCCAGCCCAGCATTTCTCATGATGTACTCTGCATATAAGTTAGATAAGCAGGGTGAGAATATACAACCTTGATGTACTCCTTTTCCTATTTGGAACCAGTCTGCTGTTTCATGTCCAGTTCTAACTGTTGCTTCCTGACCTGCATACAGGTTTCTCAAGAGGCAGTCAGGTGATCTAATATTCCCATATCTTTCAGGATTTTCCACAGTTTATGGTGATCCACACAGTCAAAGGCTTTGACATAGTCAATAAAGCAGAAATAGATGTTTTTCTGGAATTCTCTTGCTTTTTCGATGATCCAGTGGATGTTGGCAATTTGATCTCTGGTGCCTCTGCCTTTTCTAAAACCTGCTTGAACATCTAGGAGTTCATGATTCACGTATTGTTGAAACCTGGCTTGGAGTATTTTGAGCATGACTTTACTAGCGTGTGAGGTGAGTGCAATTGTGCAGTAGTATGAGCATTCTTTGGCATTGCCTTTCTTTGGGATTGGAATGAAAACTGACCTTTTCCAGTTCTGTGGCCACTGCTGAGTTTTCCAAATCTGCTGGCCTATTGAGTGGAGCACTTTCACAGCATCACATACATACATACATTTAGCTAATTCACTTCATTGTACAGCTGAAACTAACACAACATTTTAAAGCAATTATACTCCAATTAAAAAAAAAAGATACAGGTCCTCAGTGATAACCTGTTATAATGTAGCATTTAGGGCACGGTGCGGTGAAGCTAGTAGAAGTGGTGGTGGTATTTAATGGAAGGTGATATTAACTGATTGTGTCAGTTTTCTCAGTGAGGAGGAAAGGTAGACAGTACTTTGATGAAAGGGAAGGTTAATGAGAAAGTGTAAGGACTAAATCACCTTGTTTCTTATCTGTCTCTCCACTTTTTTTGCAGTTTCATCTTTTTCTGAATTTGTTCATTCCTCTCATAAAACTTTTGCCTTTCCATCTTTTTTCTATGCTGTTTGATGATGGATGTGTTGTATCTCCTCTCAGAGATTATAACCTCTCTGAAGACAGAGTTCAAAATTCCTATGGTTGGATCGCAGTAGATGGTCAATAAAGATTTATTAAGAGAATTAAGTTTTTATGATAAATAAATTTATTTATTTATTATAAAATGAAATGCACTGTAATGCCCAGAAACTCTTTTACTTAAGCTAAAATATATTCATCTTTTTTTTTCCCTGAAGATCTACTCTGTATTGTAGAAGATTCAGAAAAGTTAAATCAATTATTTGGTCCAGCAGTTATTAAAAAATGTGCATTACAGAAAACACTGTAAGAATGTATTAGCAACATACACTGAACCAAAAAAAAAAAAAACTTTAGTGTGTATCAAATTATCAAATAGCATAAACATATCAATTGCAGTTCAAAGAAAAAATATTCTTGAAGTAAAGCCACATAGATTGTAAATCGTAAGCAGTGTATTCTACATAGACCTTTAAATGCAGTTTTAAAACAGAGTTTTTAAATGTTGCCAACTATGTTCTTTTAAAATATTAACCAGATAAAATTATGTAACTATCTTCCAAAGGGTAAAAATATACAAAGAATTATTCTCAAGAAATCACCATATAATAGGGACTACAAAGTGTTGATATATTAACATATTTACAAATAAAATACTAGTTGTACTTGGTGAGTAGATTAGGTATTAACTTCAAAAGTTTATATAATTATGGCTCTGGTTTATTTTACAGTATAGCTCTAACCACACACTATGTAAATTTAAAAGATATTATATTCACTGTTTATGTAATTGTGTGGTATTTCCTCTAAAATTATAGTGAAAATATCTATAATTAAATAAATGCTCTCTCCAATTACTGAAAAGTCTCATAATCTTTTTGCCTCTGTAAACAAAGAGCTATTGTAACATCTTTATGAGAGATAGCCATTCTTGACATTTCCACACGTTTCCACTTTCTTTTAGAAGAAAGAAGTAACCAATTAACTCAGCAAACATGAGTTATCACATAAATACAATAAACTTCATATTAAGCTTCAATAATTAGTGATAATGCCACTGTATTCCTCCACTATTGCAGATTGGCTAATTGCCTTTTCAATTTATATGTTGTGCTTTTAACACTAAAACTGTTCCACATATTTCAGACAGAAAATGAATTTTTAGTGATTTTTAATCAAATGATCTTCCATTGGCTTAAATAGTCCCCAAAATGTCAAAGAAGCACCTACATCTGGATTCATCTTCAAACTATTTGATGTAACTAGTTTCAAAAGGTTGGCTGGCTTGATAAAATAATCAATTTAAAGTCTAAGATTATTGTAAAGAGCTGACTTGCAAACATGTGACTGTTGAAAGCTATCAGCCCTGATCATTTTATTCTTCTGAGTTTCATTTTATCTGCAAATTCATTCTTTTCTTTTCTGGGATTAAGCTCTTTTTTTTTTTTTAATTCAGGAAAAATTAACTTTTGGTATGATAGGAGGCTGAGATTTGACATTTAAAGATACATAGCACCTATTATTTCTAAATCTGCAGTGTCTGTAAATACTCCCTGGCTATGCTTCCTGTGGGGGGCTGTCATTTTCTGGAGCTGCTTCCTTAATTCTGGACTCCTCTGCCTTCTCTAACTGGAACTACTTCCCTGGAGCTGCCCAGCATCATTGCTTTCCATGACTAAGACAGAACTAGAGAACACTTGACTGGAATGCTCTGCAGAGTCCATCCTGTCTACCATCTTGCCTTACGGCTGAGGAATGAGACCTAGGAATGGGATTTAACTTGACTTATAAGGGGCTTTCCTGGTGGCTCTGACAGTAAAAAATCTGCCTGCCAAGTGGGAGACCCACGGTTTGATCCCTAGGTCAGGAAGATTCCCTGGAGAAAGGAATGGCAACCCACTCCAGTAATCTTGCCTGGAGAATTCCATGGACAGAGGAGCCTTGCAGGCTACAGTCCTTGGAGCAGCAAAGAGTCGGACATAACAGAACGACTGACATACACTGAATAATGAGATAACCAGGACAAGAATCCCAATCACATTGCTCTCAACTGAGTGCTCATAATTTCATGTACTTTAGGTTAAAATTTACTTCTCTATCTTCCTTCGACACGAGTTGCCTGAGTTCATTTTTCCTTACTTTCCACCAAAGATTTCATGCTAGAGTATGGTTCTGTTTTCCTTCTTGCGATCATATACATGTTTGTGAACCTAGCTTAGAGCTTGCATACGTACCTGCAATACTGGCATACCAGAAGCCCTTTGGTGATCTGGTTTCTTTTTCCCTCCAAGCAAATATTATCCAAGCAGTATAAAACTTCTCTTCTGGGTTGGTTAGTGACTTAACTGATGCTCCTCAGTCTCCTCCTCTGTGAACTAAAGATGATAATATTCATACTTAGCATCACAAGGAAAAGTAGCATAGTGACCTTTGTCGACGTTCACTATGTGTCAGATCTCTGGGTCTAGAAACATTACATAATCATTATTCTATTTTCACAAATACTTTATGGTTTGGTTCTAATACTTGCTTTGTGTTGCAAATGAGCAAACTGAGGTTTAGGAAATTTAATTAACCTATATACGATCTTGCAGCAAGGAAGTGGAGAGGTAGGGTTTGAACCAAAGCCCTTCCAGTGCACTATTCAAGTGTTCTTAGCACACATCCAGAGAGGACCATACATGTAATCCCTCACACTCAGTCACAGCATTCTACTAGTGGGTAAGATTATTTGGAATTATTTTGAGATATATCCGTTTTGTGGTTCTCTAAAATCATGACAAGGGACATTAAGGAGAAGGACATATACTTCCATTTTTAATATGCTCTACTCACAGTAAAGCAGAGACATTACTTTGCCAACCAAGGTCCGTCTAGTCAAGGCAATGGTTTTTACCGTGGTCATGTATGGATGTGAGAGTTGGACTGTGAAGAAAGCTGATCGCCGAAGAACTGATGCTTTTGAAGTGTGGTGTTGGAGAAGACTCTTGAGAGTCCCTTATACTGCAAGGAGTTCCAACCAGTCCATTCTAAAGGAGATCAATCCTGGGTGTTCATTGGAAGAACTGATGCTAAAGCTGAAACTGCAATACTTTGGCCACCTCATGCGACGAGTTGACTCACTGGAAAAGACTCTGATGCTGGGAAAGGTTGGGGGCGGGAGGAGAAGGGGACGACGGAGAATGAGATGGCTGGATGGCATCACCGACTCTGTGGACATGAGTTTGAGTGTACTCCGGGAGTTGGTGATGGACAGGGAGGCCTGGCGTGCTGTGATTCATGGGGTCGCGGAGAGTCGGACACGACTGAGCGACTGAACTGAACTGAACTGAACTGATGTACAAGTCTTTTGTTTCCTTAGATAGATATATTCCTAAGTATTTAATTCTTTTCGTTGTAACAGTGAATGGAATAGTTTCCCTAATTTCTCTTTCTATTTTCTCATTATTAGTGTATAGGAATGCAAGGGATTTCTGTGTGTTGATTTTATATCCTGCAACGTTACTGTATTCATTGATTAGCTCTAGTAGTTTTCTGGTAGAGTCTCTAGGGTTTTCTGTGTAGAGGATCA
The DNA here is from genome assembly GCF_049115385.1 of Moschus berezovskii. NCBI lineage: Eukaryota > Metazoa > Chordata > Mammalia > Artiodactyla > Moschidae > Moschus > Moschus berezovskii. The sequence goes on from NC_142475.1 coordinate 49,154,812, forward strand.
TATCATCAGTGAACAGTGAAAGTTTTACTTCTTCTTTTCCAATTTGTATTCCTTTTATGTCTTTTTCTGCTCTGATTGCTGTGGCCAAAACTTCCAGAACTATGTTGAATAGTAGTGGTGAGAGTGGGCACCCTTGTCTTGTTCCTGACTTTAGGGGAAATGCTTTCAGTTTTTCACCATTGAGGATAATGTTTTCTGTGGGTTTGTCATATATAGCTTTTATTATGTTGAGGTATGTCCCTTCTATTCCCACTTTCTGGAGGGTTTTTATCATAAATGAATGTTGAATTTTGTCAAAGGCTTTCTCTGCATCTATTGAGATAATCATATGATTTTTATTTTTCAGTTTGTTAATGTGGTGTATTACGTTGATTGATTTGCGGATATTGAAGAATCCTTGCATTCCTGGGATAAAGCCCACTTGGTCATGATGTATGATCTTCTTAATATGTTGTTGGATTCTGATTGCTAGAATTTTGTTAAGGATTTTTGCATCTATGTTCATCAGTGATATTGGCCTGTAGTTTTCTTTTTTTGTGGGGTCTTTACCAGGTTTTGGGATTAGGGTGATGGTGGCCTCATAGAATGAGTTTGGAAGTTTCCCTGCCTCAGTAATTTTCTGGAAGAGTTTGAGTAGAATAGGTGTTAGATCTTCTCTAAATTTTTGGTAGAATTCGGCTGTGAAGCCGTCTGGACCTGGGCTTTTGTTTGCTGGAAGATTCCTGATTACAGCCTCTAGTTCCATGCTTGTGATGGGTCTGTTCAGATTTTCTATTTCTTCCTGGTTCAGTTTTGGAAAGTTGTACTTTTCTAGGAATTTGTCCATTTCTTCCAGGTTATTCATTTTATTGCCATATAATTGCTGATAGTATTCTCTAATAATCCTTTGTATTTCTGTGTTGTCAGTTGTGGTCTCTCCATTTTCATTTCTAATTTTATTGATTTGGTTCTTCTCCCTTTGTTTCTTGATAAGTCTGGCTAGCGGTTTGTCAATTTTATTTACCTTCTCAAAGAACCAGCTTTTGGCTTTGTTGATTTTTGCTATGGTCTCTTTTGTTTCTTTTGCATTTATCTCTGCCCTAATTTTTACAATTTCTTTCCTTCTACTGACCCTGGGGTTCTTCATTTCTTCCTTTTCTAGTTGCTTTAGATGTAGAGTTAGGTTATTTAGTTGACTTTGTTCTTGTTTCTTGATGTGTGCCTGTATTGCTATGAACTTCCCCCTTAGCACTGCTTTTACAGTGTCCCAGAGGTTTTGGGCTGTTGTGTTTTCATTTTCATTCATTTCTATGCATATTTTGCTTTATCTTTTGATTTCTTCTATGATTTGTTTGTTGTTCAGCAGTGTGTTGTTCAGCCTCCATATGTTGGCATGTTTAATAGTTTTTCTCCCATAATTGAGATCTAATTTTACTGCATTGTGGTCAGAAAAGATGCATGGAATGATTTCAACTTTTTTGAATTTACCAAGGCTAGATTTATGGCCCGGGATGTGATCTATCCTGGAAAAGGTTCCATGTGCGCTTGAGAAAAAGGTGAAATTCATTGTTTTGGGGTGAAATGTCCTATAGATATATATTAGGTCTAACTGGTCTATTGTATCATATAAAGTTTGTGTTTCCTTGTTAATTTTCTGTTTAGTTGATCTATCCATAAATGTAAGTGGGGTATTAAAATCTCCCACTATTATTGCATTATTGTTAATTTCCCCTTTCATACTTGTTAGTAATTGTCTTACATATTGCGGTGCTCCTATGTTGGGTGCATAAATATTTATAATTGTTATATCTTCATCTTGGATTGATCCTTTGATCATTAGGTAGTTTCCTTCTTTGTCTCTTTTCACAGCCTTTGTTTTAAAATCTATTTTATCTGATATGAGTATTGCTACTCCTGCTTTCTTTTGGTCTCTATTTGCATGGAATATCTTTTTCCAGCCCTTCACTTTCAGTCTGTGTGTGTCCCTCGTTTTGAGGTGGGTCTCTTGCAGACAACATATATAGGGGTCTTGTTTTTGTATCCATTCAGCCAGCCTTTGTCTTTTGGTTGGGGCATTCAACCCATTTACGTTTAAGGTAAGTATTGATAAGTACGATCCCGTAGCCATTTTCTTTAGTGCTTTGGGTTCGAGTTTATACACCCTTTCTGTGTTTCCTGTCTAGAAAAGATCCTTTAGCATTTGTTGGAGAGCTGGTTTGGTAATGCTGAATTCTCTCAGCTTTTGCTTATCTGTAAAGCTTTTGATTTCTCCTTCATATTTGAATGAGATCCTTGCTGGGTACAGTAGTCTGGGCTGTAGGTTATTTTCTTTCATCACTTTAAGTATGTCTTGCCATTCCCTCCTGGCCTGAAGAGTTTCTGTTGAAAGATCAGCTGTTATCCTTATGGGAATCCCCTTGTGTGTTATTTGCTGTTTTTCCCTTGCTGCTTTTAATATTTGTTCTTTGTGTTTGATCTTTGTTAATTTGATTAATATTGTCTTGGAGTATTTCGCCTTGGGTTTATCCTGTTGGGGACTCTCTGGGTTTCTTGGACTTGGGTGATTATTTCTTTCCCTATTTTAGGGAAGTTTTCAACTATTATCTCCTCAAGTATTCTTTCATGGTCTTTCTTTTTGTCTTCTTTCTGGGATTCCTATGATTCGAATGTTGGAGTGTTTAACAATGTCCCAGAGGTCTCTAATATTGTTCTCATTTCTTTTAATTTGTTTTTCTTTTTTCCTCTCTGTTTCATTTATTTCTACAATTCTATCTTCTAACTTGCTTATCCTGTCTTCTGCCTCTGTTATTCTACTGTTTGTTCCTTCCAGAGTGTTTCTGATCTCATCTATTGCATTATTCATTGTATACTGACTCTTTTTTATTTCCTCTAAGTCCTTATTAAACCTTTCTTCCATCTTCTCAATCTTTTTCTCCAGGTTATTTATCTGTAACTCCATTTTGCTTTCAAGATTTTGAATCATTTTCACCATCAAAATTCGAAATTCTTTATCAGGTAGATTCCCTATATCTTCCTCTTTTGTTTGTGTTGATGGGCATTTATCTTGTTCCTTTACTTGCTGGGTATTTCTCTGCCTCTTCATCTTGCTTATAATGCTTTGCTTGGGGTGGCCTTTCCCTCTTCTGGCCGTTTGTGGAGTTCTCTTTATTATGTAGTTTTCTCGTTGTGTGTGGGGTTGGACAGGTGACTTGTCAAGGTTCCCTGGTTACGGAAGCTTGTGTCGGTGTTCTGGTGGGTGGAGCTGGATTTCTTCTCTCTGGAGTGCAATGAAGTGTCCAGTAATGAGTTATGAGATGTCAGTGGGTTTGGAGTGACTTTGGGCAGCCTGTATATTGAAGCTCAGGGCTAGTTTCCTGTGTTACTGGAGAATTTGCGTGGTATGTCTTGCTCTGGAACTTGTTGACCCTTGGGTGGTGCTTGGTTTTAGTGTAGGTATGGAGACGTATGATGAGCTCCTATCGATTAATGTTCCCTGGAGTCAGGAGTTCTCTGGTGTTCTCAGGATTCGGCCTTAAGCCTCTTGCCTCTGGTTTTTGGTCTTATTCTTGGAGTAGCCTCTAGACGTCTCTATCTGTCATTTCCAAGGTGGTTCCCTCTGTTTTAGCTTCTGTTTGCTGGTCTCTTAAGTGTCTAATTTCCACCCTGATACTAGGGTGTGGGTGGACACTTTTTAAGGCTCAGTTGTTCAGTCCTGTTCTGGGAAGGGAGGAACACTGTAGACGAATATCTCTGGCGTCTGTGGGGAGTGCTCGCAGCGTCTTGGCCACACTGGGTTTGCCCCCACTCACAGCACGTATGCTGTCCCAGTCTACACTGCACAGGCTCTAGGTTGCTCTGCCGGGAACTGTCCGAGGCCGGCGCCGGGTTGTATGCACTTCCCAGGTCTGAGCGGCTCAAGTTCAGGTTCTCAGGTACTCCACAAAAGCACAGACTTGGTTGGGCCTGCGTTTTGTGCCTTCCCTGGTCCAAGCAGTTCAGGGGACCAGGTGTTTGGCGAGTGCTGTCTCTGTGACTTATCGCCTCCCCAGTCCCCGCCACTCAGTTTTCTGGGTGTACAACCGGCGCACCTTCTTAGGGGGATATCGACCGGCCCGAGCCCAAGAAGTCCTGATTAGCAACAAGCCTGTCTGCAGTTTGTATCAGATGCCTTTCTTGGGCCGCGGTTGCCCGCTCCGGCTCTGGCTGCGCTCCCTGCCTGTCTCGGCGGGGGATGGGGGATGGGCCGACCGCAGCCGGCTCGCTCTGCTCAGTCCTTTATTCTGTGAGCAGGGCTGGCCGAGTCTTTGGTTAGAGCTTTCCGCCTTTTCGTGGGGAAGCTATCCCACAGTCTGCTTTGCTCTCCCCAGTTCTCTCAAATTGTTCTCGCGGCATTCAAGCCCAGTCCTCTCTCTAAGCAGTTCAGCCGGCTCCTCCCTGCCCAGACCCCGCTTGCTAATGGCGTATGCAGGCATCTGCGCTGCTTCTCCGCTGGGAGTTACCGTTTGGCGGGTAGTCTGTGTGTTTTAAAAAAATCTTAAAAAAAAAAGAGGGTTATGTGGCCCTCTGATCTTCCAAGGCTTGCCACAGATTCGCCAGTGAGAGTGTTTCCTGGTGTTTGGAAACTTCTCTCTTTTTAAAGCCTCCCTTCCCGGGACGGAGCTCCGTCCTTACTTCTTTTGTCTCGCTTTTTATCTTTTATGTTTTTTCCTACCTCCTTTCAAAGACAATGGGCTGCTTTTCTGGGTGCCTGACGTCCTCTGCCAACATTCAGAAGTTGTTTTGTGGACTTTAGTCCGCGTTAAAATGTTCTTTTGATGAATTTGTGGAGGAGAGAGTGGTCTTGCCGTCCTATTCCTCCGCCATCTTGTTCCTCCTCCTATTATTTGCTCTTTAGATGACCTTTGTTCCTAAAGTTACTATATTTAAAAACCACCTCCAGAAAATCAAATAAGAGCCACTTAAGACATGGCATGTTAAGGAAATCACTTTAAGGTATTGTTTGCAGAAGAGACACTTTTATTTAAAAGTCCCATATGAAGAGACTGTCTTAAAAACCAATGTTAGAGCCTAAACATGAGCAATCATTTGGTGATAAATATTAGATTGATTTTTCATGCCAGATACAAAGGAAGGCCTTGAAATTTGTTTTCCAATTAGGCACACACACCAATTTATGTTTATTATCTGTCTTCCATATTGATAATAGCTTACTTCTCACAAACTTTCTGTTGTAGAATAAGGGACAGACCTGATCTAACCCCAAAGACAGACTAACAAAAACCCCAGAAAACACAAGTTCTTTCAGTAGCTCTGGAATTAATTAGTTACATTGACCAAACTGAAGACATTAACATGCTTTTAAAAAGATACTTTTGCTACCTCTAAACTTTGCTGCTGCTGCTGCTAAGTCACTTCAGTCGTGTCCGACTCTGTGTGACCCCATAGACGGAAGCCTAAGGAAATAAAAACAGCCAGAAGTTAAGTAGGCAGATCACTCAAAGTCATGCCTTTCCGAAGATGGTCCACAAGGAAGAATCACATTAGAAAAACTATCCATTCTCAGCCCCCCCACTCCAAATTCACAATGAAAGCACAAAATGTTACCACATGGGACCATGAACCGTCAAGTGTGGGTTGAGGGACAAGTGTGAGCATGTTAGTAGTTTACTCATACAACCTATTTGGATGTCTGAGGTTACTTTTAATTAAAAACGGGGATTATGTCTAAATCCTTCAGAGCTGTTGAGAGTCTGAGCTAGGTTATCACCTGAATTAGAGTGAGATCTCAATCAGGTGAAATGTTTTAACTTCAACAATAATGGAAGGCCTGAGGGACATAAAATCATTAACTTATATTCCAGAGACCAGGGGATGCCAGGTAATTTGAAATGACTAGGATATGAGATACAGTGCACAATGAACAGATAGTTCCAGATTGCATCTCAGTGTCTCTTTGACATGGGATGTTACAGCATATGGGAAAATATGCAGGCACCCACAGGAAGCACGCCTCCTGGCATTACAAACATTTTCTGGGGTGCTCTTGAGGAACAACTGAAGAGAAATAGTCTCTTATCTATTAGCCAGATTTAAGAGCGTGCCTCACTGCACATTCTTTCTGTACAGAAAACTTGCCTGAAGTTAGAATTTGTACAAATGTGTTAACATGCTACCCTGAAATAGGAAGACTTCTGGTTAGGTGAGATAGTAAATTTCTTTCTTTTAATCTACTCAGAGTTTGGTCTTCTTTTGCTGTGGACTGAAAATATCCCAAGTGATATATTGAACTTAAGGAAGTAATCAGAAACACAGATATAATTTTTGTATAAGGGTTGCTGTGTTAATTATCATGTCAAAAATGGAAATGATAGCAATTCGTTTAGAGTGATCATGGCATGACAGACTAAAGATACTCAGAATATTCCAAAGAATATTCAATGACATTGGAAAACAGACTATGATATTTTCTCAATTCTCAGTTGTATATAGAGGAGAAGGCCTGTTTTAAATATATATGTATATAGGCTTCCCAGATGGTGCTAGTGGTAAAGAACCTGCCTGCCAATGCAAGAGACATAAGAGATGCAGGTTCAATCCCTGGGTCAGGAAGATCCCCTGGAGAAGGGCATGACAACCCACTCCAGTATCTTACCTGGAGAATTCCATGGACAGAGAAGTCTGGTGACCTACAATCTATGGTGTTGCACGGTCAGACATGACTGAAGTGACTTAGCACACATATATGTGTGTGTGTGTGTGTGTGTGTATATATATATATATGAAGAAACAAGAGTTGTTAGCATTTTTATATTCATCTCCTTGTTAAATAAAATAAATATATATATATTAAAAGGATGTAAATATAAAAATGCTAACAATTGCTGTATCTTAATTTTAGATAATTTAAATTTTCTATCTCATTACCTTTCTAAATGTTTGAAATTGATCTACAGTGAATAGGAAGTATTTTATAATCAGGAAAATACATGTATGTATTTAAAGAAGTGCTTCAGAAAATGGAAAAACATATTTATGAGAAAGTATGGAGAAAGCAAGAGAGTTTCAGAAAAACATCTATTTCTGCTTCATTGACTATGCCAAAGCCTTTGACTGTGTCGATCACAATAAACTGTGGAACATTCTGAAAGAGATGGGAATCCCAGACCACCTGACCTGCCTCTTGAGAAACCTGTATGCAGGTCAGGAAGCAACTGTTAGAACTGGACATGGAACAACAGTGTACGTCAAGGTTGTATATTGTCACCTTGCTTATTTAACTTATATGCAGAGTACATCATGAGGAACGCTGGGCTGGAAGAAGCACAAGCTGGAATCAAGATTGCCGGGAGAAATATCAATAACCTCAGATATGCAGATGACACTACCCTTATGGCAGAAAGTGAAGAGGAACTCAAAAGCCTCTTGATGAAAGTGAAAGAGGAGAGTGAAAAGGTTGGCTTGAAGCTCAACATTCAGAAAACAAAGATCATGGCATCTGGTCCCATCACTTCACGGGAAATAGATGGAAAAACAGTGGAAACAGTGTCAGACTTTGTTTTTTTGGGCTCTGAAATCACTGCAGATGCTGATTGCAGCCATGAAATTAAAAGACGCTTGCTCCTTGGAAGGAAAGTTATGACCAACCTTGATAGTATATTAAAAAGCAGAGACATTACTTTGTCAACCAAGGTCCGTCTAGTCAAGGCAATGGTTTTTCCCTTGGTCATGTATGGATGTGAGAGTTGGACTGTGAAGAAGGCTGATCGCCGAAGAATCGATGCTTTTGAACTGTGGTGTTGGAGAAGACTCTTGAGAGTCCCTTATACTGCAAGGAGATCCAACCAGTCCATTCTAAAGGAGATCAATCCTGGATGTTCATTGGAGGGACTGATGCTAAAGCTGAAGCTGCAATACTTTGGCCACCTCATGCGACGAGTTGACTCACTGGAAAAGACTCTGATGCTGGGAAAGGTTGGGGGCAGGAGGAGAAGGGGACGATGGAGAATGAGATGGCTGGATGGCATCACCGACTCTGTGAACATGAGTTTGAGTGTACTCCGGGAGTTGGTGATGGACAGGGAGGCCTGGCGTGCTGTGATTCATGGGGTCGCGGAGAGTCGGACACGACTGAGTGACTGAACTGAACTGAACTGAACTGGGACTGTAGCTAAGAGTAGTTGGGATCCTGGAAGGAATAATTGAAAAATCAGTGATTAATGGCAACATATTCATCACTTTGCATAAAACTAGAGAAAAGACTTGCCCTTCCATGCCTGGCATGTGATAAGAAGTTTCCACATGATACGTGCTAGGAAGCAGAGCACAAAGGAGAAATAGACATCTTTACATGATTTTTTTTTTTTTGGCAGTGTGATGGGGCGTATCTGTTGTTGGAACTCTGGAAGAATAGGGAAGTTGGCATGATGGCTGAGTGTAGGGTCATGACCTCAGCATTTTCAGCAAGTGTAACTCAGGCATGTGGCTCAGCTCCCAAGCTCAGCTTTCCCAATGTGGTGTTTCCTAGACCCACATTCCTGATGCTTGAGAGTTACTCTCCTGTTAAACACTGAGCCATGTGCTAGAATCATATACCTTCCTCTCAGAATATTTGACCAACAAAATGCATTAAAGTTGTGTTTGCAAAGGTGGGTTATGATGATTTTATCTATTGAGAGTTATTCATCCATGTGTTGTTTTTATCATTTCAGATGTTGTTTGTGGAAGGAGAATGTGATTGCTTGCCAAAATCTACATTATGTCATCTGCTCTCTTCTATAAACAGATTACACACGCTGTACAGACATATGCTGTGGGCTGTGGTTAGCTAATTATGTTTAATGCAAATACACACATGTACAATTCATTTTAAAGGGATTAATTATAAGTGCAATATTTTAGTTATGAGGGCTTTTGCAAAGACTTCATCAGAGAAGTTCATCAGAGCCATTTACCAGTTTTTTTTTTTTAATGACTGCAAACTATTTGGAATATTGTATACAAAAGTGATTCTGGAGAAAATATTCACTAAATACATTGCATATGAGATAATTTGGCAAAAGTGCTCATCTATATTACAGATGTATTTGTTCCAGGTGCATCTGTTGTCAAAACATAGCACTTTTTTTAATTTCAAATCTAGCATACGGACTATTTCCAAATACAGTCATTTGACTAATAAAGATAAGCAATGAAGCATAGCATTTGCCCTGACAACAGATAACTGAGCAAATGCATTTGTTCATAGGTAAAGTAAAATAAATAAATAAATAAATCCATCATGTCAGAAAGGCACAATGTTCATATTGTTCATTCAAACCTCTGTTCACTGCCACAGACACTTCTGCCTGCCCACTGATTGTCTGTTCTCCCCTACACCTGTGGTGACAGCACCTGATTTTGACTGAGACAGTATGTAGACAGGTGCACCATTGCATTTCCTAGCCTCCCTGGCAAGCTATAACTGGTCATGTGATCATCTTGGCCAATGAAGTGAAAGTGGAATTTTGGGGAAGGGAGCTCTAAATAAAATGAGCTTCAATTCCACTTGTATACACGTTTTGTTATTCCACTTCTTCCTGCCTAAACTGCTGGATGTAGAGAATCCAACCTGTGAATACAAGGCAACAACCATACATAGGAAATCTGCACTGTGGGCTACTGGACAGAAAATTGGAAGAAGCCTACATTACTGCTGGTATTACAGAGTCTCCTATAGCAGTTCTGAGCAGCTTACCTCCAGGCATCTTGTTTCATGAAAAATCTTGTCACTCGAGTCCCTGTAATTTGGGTATCCTGTAAATGAGGCTAAAATGCATTCTTTCCCGATAGAAGTACCAATTATGATTGTTAACAGAAGTTTATTGTTTAGTAGATGTTGCAAACTCACTTAAAAATTGCCCATTCCCAATTCATAAAATAACAACAACAAAAATGTTTGGGTGACTCAAAATCAAATCAATGTTTTGGGTAACTCAAAAAGAGTTCCTCTTTCACATCACCCAACACATTGCTTCTTTAGCTTTAGGCAAGGGCTTTTTACTTCTGAAGACTATTTTTCCATATTAAAACATTTAGAGTCTCTTTAAAATCCATGGTATCTTAACATAGATGGGTTGTGAATGGGTTTCATGTATCCTAAGGTTGTAGATTTGTTCCAGTAGTAAATAAGATATTTTAATATCATGAGTTTATGTTTACATGAAGGTATAAGTGGATGTTCTCTTTGTTTTCAAATTATAAATTTTTAGAAATTGAAGTATAGTTGATTTACAAAGTTTCAGGTGTCCAGCAAAGTAATTCAGTTATAATATATATTATTTTACATATTCTTTTCCATTATGTTTTATCTCAGGATATTGAATATAGTTCTCTGAGCTCTACAGTAGGACTTTATCGCCCAGCCATTCTATATGTAATAATTCGCATCTCAGTTCAGTTCAGTTCAGTCTCTCAGTCATGTCCGACTCTTTGCGACCCCATGAATCACAGCACTCCAGGCCTCCCTGTCCATCACCAACTCCCGGAGTTCACTCAAACTCATGTCCATCGAGTCGGTGATGCCATCCAGCCATCTCATTCTCTGTTGTCCCCGTCTCCTCCCACCCCCAATCCCTCAGTCTTTTCCAGTGAGTCAACTCGTCGCATGAGGTGGCCAAAGTATTGGAGTTTCAGCTTTAGCATCAGTCCTTCCAATGAACACCCAGGATTGATTTCCTTTAGAATGAACTGGTTGGATCTCCTTGCTGTCCAAGGGACTCTCAAGAGTCTTCTCCAACACCACAGTTCAAAAGCATCAATTCTTCGGTGATCAGCTACTAACCCCAAAAATCCAGTCCATCCCCAACTCCTCCTTGGTAACCACAAGTCCTGCCATCCTGCAGTCTATGGATTTACAAAGAGTCGGACACGGATGAGCGACTGAACTGACTGACTGATTCTCTGTGTCAGTGAGCCTGTTTCTATTTCAGAGAGAGGTTCGTTTTGTTCTACTGTCTTTAGAATCCCACTCACAAGTTGAAAGAGCTAGGCTAGCTCCAACCCTCACATCTACAATCCAGTCATCAGGAAAGATAAAGGGTTAAAAGAAGGCCATGCTACCTCCATTTAAAGATGCCTGGCAGAAGTGGTAGAGGACACTTGCTTTTATTCCATTGGCCAGAACTGAGGCATGTGGTCACAATGAACTGCAAGGGAAGCTGGGGAGTTTAACCTTTAGTGTGTGTAGCTGTGTACCTCCTAAAAATAAGTGGGGGAGGTTCTGTTATTCTAGAAAAAGAGAGAAAGGATAATTAGAAGACAACGAGCAGTGTATGGCAAACCAACCTAAGAATCTTATCATGAATTCTGTTAGGCATAGATTTCTGCCAAATTTCAGGAGGGAGAAACACAATCAGATTTGTTCTTTTAAAATGCCACAGTGCAAAGAGTGGATTTGAGAGTGGCAAGGGAAAAAATGAACTAACGAATCAGTTGAGAGGCTACAGTGATAAGAAATGACAATCGTAGGGGATATGGAGGATGGAGGATAGTTTTCCAAGATAATTGGAAGATGTAATTTTAAAAATTTGATGACTGATTGTGAAAGGATAAGGGAAAGATAGGAAGAATGATTCTTAAAAAAAATACGGTCACATCCAACAAGATAAGAAAGAATTCAGAAGTGAACTTCTAAAAATGGATATAAAGCATCTCAATTGGGCAGCAGCAACCGTAACATTTAGCGATCATGGTTGTTGTGCATTTGGGTGCTTTTTTCAGAGGCATCTGCAGATTTGCTCAGTTTAAACTACTATAATCTCAGTAATTTTGGCTATGTTAGCAAAATGGCATAATTTTCATTCACTAGATCTTTCCACATACAGGAAAGGAGACAATACTAAAAAAACTATTAGAGTTTATTGTATGCCATTTTAATTCCTACACAGTATGTGCCAAACACGGTCCCAAATTCTCCCACTCAGTTTTCTCAATTTAATTATAATAAAAATAATAAACCAAGTAACTATCCTTGAGTATTTACTCTGTCTCAGGCATTATACTAATCAATCTAAAAATATATTCTCATTTAACTTCACAACAACCTTAAGAGTCAGGTAATATTTTTCCCATTTTACAGCTAAGTAAATTAAGATACACACATAAGATACAGTTATTGACTATCTGGTCCAAACTCTAAACTCTGTTTAAACTCTAAACACTATACCTAACTATTTCCTTAATGTCTAATTAAGCTGATGCTAAGTTATGTCCTATGAACCCTAAGGACTGGTACTCTACTTCCATATCATACACAGAATTTATACTAGCAAGTGCTTCTTTAAACTCTGAAATATTTAGAAATACTTAAAATGGTGGTGTAGAAGCACACAGAGCTTCATGTGATAAGTCTTTGTGCCTTTGGCAAGAGAATTTAAGTCTCTGAGTAATGAAATGATGGGAAGATCAGTACCAGAAGTTGATCAGAGGAAGAGATATCCTGTTGTGGTTTTGGAGGCTCTCCAAATGTATCAAATGTAAATCATTCTATTTAGAGCGCCTTTAATGTGTTTCTGTTCTTTCTTTCCTCAGTGACTCTTCAATAGGATAATGAGTCATGACTAATTGTTCTCCATGGTATATATGAGTCAATTTACTCTCTCTCTCTCATTAAAGGAGAATGTGCTACCACTCTAGAACACTTTTTAATAGACATTAAAAAGTATAGGTTAATATATGCTGAAAACTATAAAACATTATAAAGGAAATTGAAGAAGATTCAAAGAAATGGTAAGATATCCTATGCTTTTGGATTGGAAAAATTACCCTAGCTAAAATGACCATACTATTAATACTCAAAGCAATCTACAGATTTAATGCAATCACTATTAAAATGCCTGTGACATTTTTCACAGAACTAGAACCAATAATCCTAAAATGCATATGAAATCAAAAGACCCAGAATTGCAATTCTGAACAAAAAGAACAACACTGGAGGCACAACTCCTTCAGACTTTAAGCTATAGTACAGAACTACAGTAATCAAAAGAACATGGTATTGGCACAAAAACATATGTATGGATCTACGGAACAGAATAGAGAGCCAGAAATAAACCTGTACACCTATGGTCAGTTAAAGTACAACAAAGGAGGCAAGTATACACAATGGAGGAAAGATTGTCTCTTCAGCAAATTAGAGCATTCCATCACACCATATACAAAAATAAACCCCAAATTGTTTAATGACCTAAATGTGTGACACAACACCATAAAACCCCTACTAGAGTACATAGGCAAAACACTCTTTGACATAAATCATAGCAATATTCTCTAGATCAGTCTTCTAAGGCAAAAGAAATAAAAACAAAAATTAAAAAATGGGACCTAATTAAACTTAAAAGTTTTCACACAGCAAAGGAAACCATAAACAAAGTGAGAAGACAACCTATGAAATGAGAGAAAATATTTTCAAGTGATGCAACTGACAAGGGCTTAATTTCCAAAATATACAAATAGCTGATATAGTTCAATTTCAAAAACCAAACAACACAATCAAAATAATGAGTAAAACACTTTAATAGATATTTTTCCCAAGAAAATATATAGATGACCAACAGGTGCATGAAAAGATGCTCAGTATCACTGATTATTAGAGAAATGTGAGTCAAAACTACAATGTGGTATGACCTCACATAGATCAGAATGGCCATCATCAAGAAGTCTACAAATAATAAATGCTGGAGAGGGTGTAGAGAAAAGGGAGTCCTTGGACACTTATTGGTAGAAAAGAAAGTTGGAGCAGCCATTATGGAGGACAGTATGGAGGTTACTTAAGAAATTAAAAATAGAGTTACATATAATATGCAAACAATAAGGATCTACTGTATAGCACAGGAAACGTTGAAAAGAATATATATATATATGAATATTTGTATAACTAAATCTTTTTGTTGTACACCTGAAGCATTATAGATCAAGGATACTTCAATTAAAGCAAGAAAATAAATGGTAAATAAGTTTATAAGCAATCTTTTAGGGAAACACTAAACAGATCATTTAGTTAAGAAGCACTTTTGTGTTAGTTCTTCAGTCATGTCTGACTCTTTGTGACCCCATGGACTGTAGCCCACTAGGCTCCTCTGTCCATGGGATTTCCCAGGCAAGAATCCTGGAGTGGATTGTCATTTCCTTCTCCAGGGGATCTTCCCAACCCAGGGATGAAACCTGGGTTTCCTGCATTGCAGGCAGATTCTTTGCCATCTGAGCCATCCCAAGCCCTTTGCATAAATTAAGATGCAGCAAATTCCATAATAAATCTGCCTGTAACAGCAAACACGTAGTCTAATATTAAACACAAATGAAGGGGAGAAAAATCTACCATGTTGTTTATTAGTAATTTAATATATAGAGAAATATGGGGCAAAAAGTTTCAAGGAACCTGGATACTTTCATCAGCTGCCTTTCATCATTCTTCTACTTCTTGTTCGTCAGCACATACAGGCTCAGATTCTTAGCTACACTGTTAGCTTACATTTTTAATTTATTGCTCAGTAAATGTGTCCTTTGATAGTTTCATGCACCTCAGTGGTGTGCAGCGATTGTGTAAACTTGATGCCAAAGATAAGATAGCTACACACATGGTTGAGAGTTAATAAATTTGGCTGTCCTGAAATAAAGTTTACTTCTTGCAGATATATTTAAAGCACAGGAATTAAATGACACAAATTCTATTTATTATTGGAATTTAGCCCTATAAATCCCTAGCAGTGTTTGAGATTATTTTGAAAGGTTGAAAGAAAAAGCATATAGTGAAAAGAAAATTTTTTTGAAAACAGCCTTAAGAAAGAAACACTCTTTAAATATTTAAAAGATAAACCTTATATGGAAACTCAAATAGAAAAATGGAAAATAGAGGTGTAAACAATAAAGGTATAAAGAATAGAAGTACAATTAACTAGAATCCTTTTTTTTTTTCGTAAAGTACAATGTAAATCTTTGATGGAATAAAATTTTGAGCTATGTACAAAGATACACAATACACACAGAACACACACATGGTGGGTAGGGAGGGGAGTTTGAGTTCTTAAGTTTTATCCTAGTTGACCAATGTTAGTGATTTAAACAAATACTAGCTCTGTTGGTAAAGAATCTGCCTGAAATGCAGGAGGCCACCTACAATGCAGGGTGGTGAAGATCCCCTGGAGAAGGAAATGGCACCCACTCCAGTGTTATTGCCTGGAGAATTCCACGGACAGAGAAGCATGGAGGGCTACAGTCCATGGGGTTGCAAGAGTCGGACACAACTTAGCGACAAAATCACAAACTTGTATCAGGGGACTTTCACAGGGGATTTTTGTGAGTGGTGTGTGTGTGTTTTGGGGGTTATGTGTGAATGTGAGTGTGTGAGTATATGTGGTATTTTTCCATATTCTTTCTTAAGACATTAAGCTTTTTAATCCAGTTATTTCATGCTTTTATTGTAAATTTTCTAAATTTTTAACTGCTAACATTTTAATATATGTTTTAGGTTATTTTGGACTAAATAGTAATTTACTGGTAGTTTAAATCTATTTTGCCCACTGGTTGGATCACTAGAATCTCTTAATGGCATTCTAAATCTGAAGCATGATGTTACATCGTTATCCTACCGGATTTACGATTTACCATAGCTCGTAAAGTCATTATTACAGAGTCTCATAATTTTCTTCTTTCCCACTTGTCTTACATACAATTAGCCTTACTTTTCAATTATGAATCTATTTTATGAGTATATAACCATCATATTGAATTGCAGTATTTAGCTCACATAATTCACATAATCACAAGCATTTCACAATGCCAGTTTAATTACAAAATCAGGTTCAGTTCAGTTCAGTCGCTCACTCAAGTCTGACTCTGCGACCCCATCATTCACCAAATCCCACAGCTTGCTCAAACTCATGTCCATCGAGTTGGTGATGCCATCCAACCATCTCATCCTCTGTCGTTCCCTTCTCCTTTTGCCTTCAATCTTTCCCAGCATCAGGGAAAAGTATTGGAGTTTCACCTTCACCATCAGTCCTTCCAGTGAATATTCAGAACTGGTTGGACTGGTTGGATCTCCTTGCAGTCCAAGGGACTCTCAAGAGTCTTCTCCAACACCACAGTTCAAAAGCATCAATTCTTCGGCATTCAGCTTTCTTTATGGTATGAGTCTCACATCCATACATGACTACTGGAAAAATCACAGCCTTGACTAGACGGACCTTTGTTGGCAAAGTAATGTCTCTGCTTTTTAATATGCTGTCTAGGTTGGTCATAGCTTTTCTTGCAAGGAGCATGCATCTTTTGATTTCATGGCTTCAGTCACAATCTGCAGTGATTTTGGAGCCCCCCAAAACAAAGTTTGTCACTGCTTCCATTGTTTCTCCATCTATTTGCAGTGAAATGACAGGACCGGATGCCATGATCTTAATCTTTTGAATGTTGAGTTTTAAGCCAGCTTTTTCACTTTCCTCTTTCACTTTCATCAAGAGGCTATTATGTTCCTCTTCAGTTTCTGCCATAAGACTGGTATTATCTACATACCTAAGGTTATTGATATTTCACCTAGAAATCTTGATTCCAGCTTGTGCTTCATCCAGCCTGGCATTTCACATGATGTACTTTGCATATAAGTTAAAGAAGCAGGGTGACAATATACAGCTTTGAGGTACTCCTTTCCCAATTTGGAACCAGTCTGTTGTTCCATGTCCAGTTCTAACTGTTGCTTCTTGACCTGCATGCACATTTCTCAGGAGGCAGGTAGGTGGTCTGGTACTCCCATCACTTGAAGAATTTTCCACAGTTTGTTGTGATCCACACAGTCAAAGGCTTTGGTGTAGTCAATGAAGCAGAAGTAGATGTTTTCCTGGAACTTTCTTGCTTTTTTGATGATCCAACAGATGTTGGCCATTTGACCTCTGGTTCCTCTGCCTTTTCAAAATGCAGCTTGAACATCTGGAAGTTCATGGTTCATGTACTGTTGAAGACTGACTTGGAGAATTTTGAGCATTACTTTGCTAGCTTGTGAGATGAGTGCAATTGTGTAGTAGTTTGAACATTCTTTGGCATTGTCATTCTTTGGGATTGAAATGAAAACTGACCTTTTCCATTCCTGTAGCCACTGCTGAGTTTTAAAAGTTTGCTGGCATATTGAGTGCAGCACTTTCACAGCATCATCTTTTAGGATCTGAAATAGCTCAACTGGAATTCCATCACCTCCACTAGCTTTGTTTGTAATGATCCTTCTTAAGGCCCATCTGACTTTGCATTCCAGGATGTCTGACTCTATCTAGGTGAGTGATCACACCATCGTGGTTACCTGGGTCATATAATTGTTATTTGTATAGTTCTTCTGTGTATTCTTACCACCTCTTCTTAATATCTTCTGCTTCTGTTAGGTTCATACCATTTCTTTCCTTTATTGAGCCCATCTTTCCAGGGAATGTTCCCTTGGTATCTCTAATTTTCTTGAAGAGATTTCTAATCTTTCCCATTCTATTGTTCACTATTTCTTTGTATTGATCACTGAAGAAGGCATTCTTATCTCTCCTTGCTATTCTTTGGAACTCTGCATTCAAATGGGTGTATCTTTCCTTTTCTCCTTTGCATTTAGCTTCTCTTCTTTTCATAGCTATTTGTAAGGCCTCCTCAGACAACCATTTTGCCTTTTTGCATTTCTTTTTCTTGGGGATGGTCTTGGTCCCTGCCTCCTGTACAATGTCATGAACCTCCATCCATAGTTCTTCAGGCACTCTGTCTATCAGATCTAATCTCTTGAACTTATTTGTCACTTCCAAGATTACCCAACCTGGGGATCTAGCAAAGGGACTGAGAACTCCCAGGGAATTTGACTTTGGAGGCAAGTGGGATTTGATTACAAAACTTCCACAGGACTGAGGAAACAGACTCTTGGAGGGCACAAACAAAACCTCGCATGCATCAGAAGCCAGGAGAAAGGAGCAGTGACCCCACCAGAGACTGACCCAGACTTGCCCGTGAGTGTCCGGGAGTCTCCAGTAGAGGTGTGGGTCGGTCGTGGCCTGCTGCAGTGTCTGGGACGCTGGGTGAGGCAATCCATGCACAGGACCTTTTGAAGGAGGTCGCGATTATCTTCACAAACTCCACCATAGTTTGGTCTTAGGCCAAACAGCAGGCAGGGTACAGAGCCCCGCCCATCAACAGAAAATTGGGTTAAAGATTTACTGAGCATGACCTCGCCCATCAGAACAAGACCCAGTTTCCCCCACAGTCAGTTTCTCCCATCAGAAAACTTCCATAAGCCTCTTATCCTTATCCATCAGAGGGAAGACAGAATGAAAACCTGTCTTAATTATGGGATACACAGTTCTTAATTATGGGAGAGTACTATGGCAACCCATTCCAGTATTCTTGCCTGGAGAATCCCACGGACAAAGGAGCCTGATGGGCTACAATCCATGGAGTTGCAAAGAGTTGGACATGACTGAGCAACTAAAACACAATATATAATGTTTTCTTTTTCTAAATATTTTATTTATTTAGTTTTGACTGTGCTGGGTCTTTGTTGCTGCGGGGGTTTTTCTCTAGTTGTGTTGAGTTGGGGCTAATCTCCAGTTGCGGAGTACAGTCACTAGAGGGCATCGGTTTCAGTAGCTGTGGCTCCCAGATTCTAGAGTGCAGTCTCAGTAGTTGGGGCACTTGGGCGTAGAGGATGTCTCAGACCAGAAATGGAACTTGTGTCTCCTGAATTGGCAGGTGGATTTTTTTTTTTTTTTACCACAAAGACCCCAGGGAAGCCCTTAATATATTCTTTAGTCTTACTGGACAATGCCAAAATTATTTTTTTCTTGGATATTTATACTTACTTTTGATTTTATTTCTTATAACAAAGGAATAAGAAACAATTCTAGATTTCTTGTTTTAAATATCCAAGCACAATGAAATTATGAAGTTGAAAAGGGTGCATAAAAAATATTTTTGTTCTCTCTTGAAATTTAATAAAAACTAAAGAAATAGTTGGGTGTGAATGATTTCAGATAATCTGTTAATATTTGAGCATAAATAAAATGGTCCCAAATTCAAAGGCAGTGAGGTGACCTAAAATCAATGTTATCTGCGTAACTTAGAATCTAATTAAAATAAAACATTATCAACTTGAGAGGCAACTATGGGCCTTAAGAAGAGTACCAGCAATTGAATTGTAGAACTTGAATACATGAGTGAATTGGGAAATTTGTTAGTTAATCCAGCAACATGAAACTGTAGAAAGCCCGTATGATGTAGCATGGAGAGAACATAATTCAAGCTCTAGTTCTTCCTCTTACAAATGCCTAAGTTGGATATGTTTCTCTCCAGTACTAAGTAACTAATTTTCTTTGTAACACTCTCTGTATGAATTCTGTGACACCACATCCTTCTGCCACACTGGCTACTCCTCAGTTCTTAAATGTTTGATCTTAACTGTCCTTTCCCTGGGTCTTCAGTTCTATTTCCCCTGATGATATTATGTGGTCCCAAGGCTTCAACTATTATCCATCAGCTGATGACTTCAAAGTTTATATTTCTAGTTTTAACCACTCTTTTAACTCCAAATTAACTATTGTCAACTATTGTCTTGGAATATCCACATGAATATATATGCTGTGCTTAGTCGCTCAGTCATGTCTGACTCTTTGTGACCCCATGGATAGCCCACCAGGTTCCTCTGTCCATGGGGATTCTCCAGGAAAGAATACTGAAATGGGTTGCCATGCCCTCCTCCAGGTGATTTTCCCAACTCAGGGATTGAACCCAGGTCTCCCGCATTGCAGGAGATTCTTTACCGTCTGAATCACCAGGAAAGCCCACATGAATATGTAATTGGCATATTCTTGACTTTCCATCTCACTTTGGTCCACTGAAACATCAGTAAATCGTGCCATAATCTACCAAAGTATATAAACCGGAAGTCTATAGCTCACCCTTGATTCCTTCCTTTTCCTTATTTCCCAGAGTTCACTCTGTCAGCAAATTCTATAAGTTTTATGTCCAAACGCGATCTTATATCCCCCCACTCCTTGCTTCCATGGTTGCCTCCCTGTACAAACCCCCGTCCTCTCTGTCCACGACCACTGCAATAGCCTTCTCCCAGGACTCCTGTTTCCAGAATCTGACCTGTGCAAACCATTCACTGAATCACAGCTCCTCTCCTTCTAAAACCACATTAATGCCTTCCCACTGTATTTATAATTGGCAAATCCATTGCTGTGGCTTATTGGCCCTGCCTGTGTCTCCAATCTCAGCTCTCCCCATTTTCTTTCTGTATCTGATTTTTGTCACACTGACTTCTTGTTGTCAACTCCATGCCATCCTTTGGGACTTGCCCTGAGTCTCCATGGCTGGTTCATTCCTAGTCTTTGGATCTCTGTTCCAATGTCACCATTGTAGAGACCTTTCTTTTTAAAATTTTTTTCAAATTTATTTTATTGAAGTATAGTTGATTTACAATGTTGTGTTAATTTTGGCTGTACAGCAAAGTGATTCATTTATACATATGTATACATTATTTTTCATATTCTTTTTCATTAGGGTTTATCACAAGATTGTGAATATAGCTCCCTGTGCTATACAGTAGGACCTTGTAGTTTACCAGTCCTATAGGATAGTTCACATATGCTCACCCCAAATTCCCAATCTATCCCTCCCCCTACTCCCTGCCCCCTTGGCAACCATATGTTTTTTCTGTTCCTCTGTGAGTCTGCTTCTGTTTCATAGGTAAGTCCAGAGATCTTTCTTGAACATTCTATACAAAGTATTTATTCAGATGCTTTCATTTTCTCTATTATAGCCACCTCCCTATTTCCTTCAAAAATGTGTCATAATCTGTAAAGATCTTATGATTTTTTTTTCACTTTTTCAATATGTTCTCCCCTCCTCAGAATGTAAGTTCTCTGAGGGCAGAATCCTGTTTATATGACAAAATCTCCCACTCTACTGAGAGCTTCCTGGAATATAATTAGGAATTGATTTAATCATTGCAACCTAGTTTATTCATCAGCTGAGAAGAGGTGCCTGCATCCTAGTGTTCTTGGGAATGTTAAAAACAAGTAGGTATTATCACAAGATATAAAACTTGGAATACTACAAACAAACAAAAAATATCCAAGAGCAGGCAGCCATTACCAACACCAACCAAACATGGTAGCTATAGATCCCTAGGGTTGTTCTATGATGATATGGGTCACAGCTTGACAAACTATGGGTAAGCAGGATTTTTGCATTTTTAAATGACTGGAAAAAACTAATATTTTACAACCCATGAAATTTATGTGATATTAAATTGTAGTGATCATAAGGTTTTTGTGGAACAGAGACCCATTAAGTAGGAATGTTTTATTTACGTATTCTCTGTACTGCTTTCTTGCTACAAGAGCCTAGTTGAGTACTTGTGATAGACACACTATGGTCAAGACCAGGTTGTCATGTGAGAGTGTATCATATCAACTCATACCTATTTCTCTACAATGTAGATTACTTTATCTTCATTTTGTTGATATAGAAACTAAACTTAAAAGTGAAATCTGAGCTTTCCTCTTATTCTAGGGCCCAATCTGTCTCTCCACAGCATTTAATGTGATTTTTACAAAAATCATATGATACAGCATTACTAAAATGTCATACAGCTCATAAAACACACAGCTAGAATCCACCCCCTGATCTGACTCCAAAGCCTCTTCTCTCTTCATTATACTATCACTGATTCTTTCATGGTTGCCGATTGTGTGTATTATCCAATTAATTTTTCCCACTCGAAGACATGGATACAGGTTTCCTACAAGCTGGCTGTTAACACTTATGACATTCTTAGCAATTTAACTCAAAACACTAAGAAAATCATTAAAGATCTTGTGGTGGTATAAAGGAGCCAATAATTATAGGCTTTGCATTGGATAAATACATGGAAAGTCCTAAAAACATCCCTGGAGAACAACTCAGTGAACCCAATGGCTCAGCCTAACAGCCTGCATTAAGAAACTTGATCATCTAAGATTTTCACTGGTTTAAAAGGTGAAAACTGCCATCTGTGCCTACTTCTTGGGCAACATGACTGCCAAAAGTTTATATAGTCAAGCAATAGGAAATAATTTTGATATATTTTTAAGGTAAAAATGTAAAATGAAATATCAATTTATCTTCTAGAAGCTGAGGAACTTGAATAACCTAAACTGTTCCTCCTTCTTCTGGTTCAGGTTAAGTCATCTCAATGAAGCTTTTCTGGTCGCCCCTACCCACTTACCCCGTATCTGCTGTATCTGGTACACTTCTGAGGGCCCATGTCCATGCAAGTGACTAACAAAGCACATCATGTGGACGTATTTATTCACAAGTCCATTTTCCCTACTTAGCTCCTCAAGGGTTAACACATCGTTTATGTATCACTATAATTTATACATGGGAGTCCCAGGTTGCCCAGTGATAAAAAATCTGCTTGCCAGTGCAGGAACTGCAGGAGACATGGGCTCAATCCCTGGGTGTTGAAGATCCCCTACGGTAGGAAATGGCAACACACTCCATATTCTTGCCTGGGAAATCTCACAGACAGAGGAGCCTGGCAGGCTACAGTCCATGGAGTTGCAAAGTTACACAAAACTGAGCAACCAAGCACATAATTTATAATATAGGACAATGACTAACATCTAATGCTTTTTAAATGAATTTTGTTTATTCAGTGTAAACCACCCCAGTAGTACGAAAATAAAGGTCTATTGCCAAACAATGGTAATACACTATACTTGGCAGGATCAGGCACAGTGAACGAAAATCAGCTTCAGTGCTTCTGGCCAGACTTTAGCTCTGTTCACATTTTCATATTCCATCTTCACAAGCTTCCTAGAGTTGGCAGCATCTTTCTTCACATAGTCCTGGCACTAATCCATACAAAAGCAGATATTACCTGAGCGTAACAGCATCAGAGAAGCATCATTATTTCCTTTGCAATCTCTCATCTATGGTTTAAACCATACATTGAACCATTGAGAGTTTTGGTATTGTGGAGTGATTTAAGCTGGACAGTAAATGCAGCCATCATAAGTTTCATTGTCCAGTCTACCTTGATAAATATACACTTTGAAATGGTGTGGTTAACACAACTTTGAGAAAAGGGTCAAGATCTCATGCCATCTAAGTGCAATTTTTATGCAACTCCTTTCAACTGTCAGAATTTCTAGGACGACCACTTATGCTTGATTTGGCACTGAGCCTTTATCTTAGGGAGTAAACATTTTGATACAGGATAAAATTTGGTCTTCTACTGGATACTGATTACTGACTGGTTTAAAACTTATTCCTACAGCATCAAATCAACTTGTTCTATCTCAGTGGATGGTGTTTGGAAAAAAAAAACCAGAAGTAATTTTTTAGAAGCTACCATTTCTTTCCTTTTTTAAGGTAAAAAGTCTAGTGCAGGGAGTTAATTTGTATTTGTTGTGTGTATTAGAATCTGAGAACCATCGCTTACAACATTTTATTTCTAATAATGATAAAGTAGAACTCTAATATGTTACTACACATGATTAACTTTCTGGTTGAGGCAAGATTCATTAGAAAACCTAAAAAGAAACTCTCCATGAATCATCAGGAGAATAAATGGATTTAAAATCTTTAAGTTTTAATGGACGTCCAAATAAACTCTTGGCTTCAAAATGCAAATTTCCAACTTCTTTAGATACAGATTAAGATCTCTGGACCATCAGTGACAATTAGAGGGAGGAAAAGAATTTAAATTGTGTGGCTGTCAGAAGGAGAAAGGTAAGCAGAGTTCACAAGTTTATACAGAAAGATCAAATGACATGGTCCCTAACCACATTAGATAAGGAGGGAAACAGATTAACATGATTTGTCCTTTGCTGGAATCACTGTTTTCTGCAGCAAGCACATGAAGGGGAACCCATGAAGATAATGGGGTTGGTTACACTAGCTGGACCTGCAGAGAGTTCCCTGTGCCCTGAGTAAAAAGGCACTATGTCTTTCACAGAAGTTCTAGAATGCTCACCTCAGGTCTCCTCAGTTCAGTTCAGTCGTTCAGTCGTGTCCAACTCTTTGTGACCCCATGAACTGCAGCACACCAGTCCTCCCTGTCCATCACCAACTCCCAGAGTTTACTCAAACTCATGTCCACTGAGTTGGTGATGCCATCCAATCATCTCACCCTCTGTGGTCCCCTTCTTCTGCCTTCAATCTTTCCCAGCATCAGGGTCTTTTCAAATGAGTCAGTTCTTCGCATCAATCAGGTGGCCAAAGCATTGGAGTTTCAGCTTTAGCATCAGTCCTTCCAATCAATATTCAGGACTGATTTCCTTTAGGATGGACTGATTGCCTTTAGGATGGACTGATTGGATCTCCTTGCAGCCCAAGGGACTCTCCAGAGTCCTCTCCAACACCACAGTTCAAAAGCATCAATACTTCGGTGCTCAGCTTTCTTTAGAGTCCAACTCTCACATCCATACATGACTACTGGAAAAACCATAGCCTTGACTAGACAGACCTTTGTTGGCAAAGTAATGTCTCTGCTTTTTAATATACTGCCTAGGTTGGTCATTGGAGAAGGAAATGGCAACCCACTCCAGTGTTCTTGCCTGGATAATCCCAGGGATGGCGGAGCCTGGTGGGCTGCCGTCTATGGGGTCGCACAGAGTCGAACACGACTGAAGCGACATAGTAGCAGCAGCAGCAGCAGGTTGGTCATAACTTTTCTTGCAAGGAGCAAGCATCTTTTAATTTCCTGGGTGCAGTCACCATCTGCAGTGATTTTGGAGCCCAGAAAAATAAAGTCTGTCACTGTTTCAATTGTTTCCCCATCTATTTTGCCATGAAGTGATGGGACCAGATGCCATGATCTTAGTTTTCTAAATGTTGAGCTTTAAGCCAACTTTTTCACTCTCCTCTTTCACTTTCATCAAGAGGCTTTTGAGTTCCTCTTCACTTTCTGCCATAAGGGTGGTGTCATCTGCATATATGAGTTTATTGATATTTCTCCCGGCAATCTGGATTCCAGCTTGTGCTTCACCCAGCCCAGCGTTTCTCATGATCTACTCTGCATATAAGTTAAATAGGCTGGCTGACAATATACAGCCTTGACATAATTTTTCCTACTTGGAACCAGTCTGTTGTTCCATGTACAGTTCTAACTGTTGCTTCCTGACCTGCATACAGATTTCTCAAAATGTAGGTCAGGTCGTCTGGCATTTCCATCTCTTTAAGAATTTTCCAGAGTTTGTTGTGGTCCACACAGCCAAAGGCTTTTCCTACCACTTTGTAATTTGTAATTAAATGCAAGTTTTTTTGTTATTTTTCCATTCTCTCTCCTCTTCCTTAAAGTGTGTCTCGTTCATCTCTGCAGAGCTAACACTCTCCAGGGAGCAATGCATCTTCAAATAAATGAAGAATCAAAGCTTTCCAAGAACACTGATCTAGATGAGAATGTTGCTATTACCCTTGGTGGGAACAATTGTCTCATTGCTGTTTTTCAGTTGCTCAGTCTGGCTCTGCGACCACATGGACTATGGCACACCAGGCTTCCCTGTCCTTCACAATCTCCTGGAGTTTGCTCAAACTCTTGTCCACAATTGTCTTATTTCTTCTAAAATGCCAATAGCGATTTTTTAAATTAAGCCAGCAACTGTGCTTTATCTTATTATCAAAACCAACCTATGTGGCATTTCTATTTCCCCCACCTCGAATTCTGTTCTGTTCTGTTCAGTCGCACAGTCGTGTCCGACTCTTTGCGACCCCGTGGACTGTAGCCTACCAGGCTTCTCCATCCATGGGATTCTCCAGGCAAGAATACTGGAGTGGGTTACCATTTCCTTCTCCAGGGGATCTTCCCGACCCAGGGGTCGAACCCAGGTCTCCCGCATTGGAGGCAGACGCTTTAACCTCTGAGCCACCAGGGAAGCCCACGATTTCTAAGTATAATCTAAAGCTTGTATCTGTAGAACTCTCTGCATTAGTGATCCCATAATTACTATTCATGTATGGGCATTATTTTTAAGAGTTTTGACTCTGGAATCAACTCACAGCTCTGTTCCTCCATAACATATAACCTTGGACAAGTTATCTCTCTTAGCCCTCATCTCTCCCAGCTATAAAATGTGGAAAGTAAGTATCTATCTCACTGTCAGTTTATTTACTAAAAGAAATAAAGCTATTGAACACCTAAAATATTGTGCCTGGCACTGGGTCACAGTAAGTGCCAATGCATGGCATTGTTCTCTATTTAATATCTGTTGTTGCTGTTCAGTCACTCAGTCCTGTCCAACTCTGCAACCCCATGGACTGCAGCACACCAGGCTTCCCTGTCATCACTATCTCCCAGAGTTTGCTCATACTCATGACCACTGAGTCAGAGATACGATCCAACCATCTCATTCTCTGTTGCCACCTTTTCCTCTTGCCCTCAATCTTTCCCAGAATCTAAATCTTTTCCAAGGAGTCAGCTCTTTATATCAGGTAGCCAAAGAATTGAAGCTTCAGCTTCAGCTACATTTTCTCAATTAAAAAACAATTTCTAATTTCCTTAGTTTTTCTTCTGTCCACTTAGAAGGGTCGGGGTGATTTCTTACTCATCAATGTTTTATGTGTTCCTAGAAGAACTGAACGCTGCATTTGTGAAAAGCCACTGAAAATTAGGCTCAACAAAACAGCTTGAAAAGGAGAACCAGGAAGACATATTTATCTTGAGCCCTGTACAGAGGAATTCACCCAGTTCTTCCTCATTCTTCAAACTGGGGCTGGGCATCCGAGACACTTTAACGCTCCTCATTTTCAGAAGTAAGCAGCTCAGTGTAGGCAGTTAGAGAAATAAAACAGATAGCTGTCGAATAATATCGCCATATCAGATGCCAAGATGTAAAACCATCACAAAGGAAGAACAATCAAGCTTTGTCTGAAAGGTACAGGTTGCCATTGTGGATTAAGCTGGTTCCAAAGTTTATGGTTTCAAAGGGACCAGTTCATTGTTTAAGTCCTTATTGCTGTAAAAGCACCGTGTCAAGTACAGCATTTTTTAAAATGTTATGAAGCATTTAAGGTTTGGCTTTTTTGTGTATTAGTGGGTTGAAAGCATCTCTTCTGGCTAAGGAAGTGCATCCTGAGTCAGTCTTGGGATGGCTTTCAGCTTCAACTCAATCACCTCTGAAAAAAAGCCAACTTTTATTCTTACACCAAAGCAGATGTTTATGGGTGAAGATGGCAGTGTTATGAGAAGACGGAAGAGGAAGGAAAGCTTAGGAAGGAGATGAAATATTACTTAGCTGTTTTTAATGCAGCAAATGGCCAGGGTTCCGTGGCCTGCATTCCTTTGACATCTCCTTGCCCAGACATCCCATGACCTGGAGTCATTCTTTGTATGTTGATGTCATCCTAACCAGAAGCCAGGTCTTGATGTGTTTTATAAAATGTATCCGGCCGGAGTGTTCTCCGCCAGGAACCACAGTTTCCATTTTGTTTTTGAACTCGGTGGATCTCTTATTGTACTTTCTTTTTCCAGGATTACCCTAATTTGACAAATCGTGAATTCTCATTTGAAGTATTGACCAAAGAGAGAGCATTTGAACAGTTCAATTCAGCTGACTACAAAGTTATGATCAATCTACTATAAAGCCTGCCAGCAATTCATATGCTTTTAAAATCATATTTAGCCTAGGACCATATGGAAAGAGCTTTGTGTGTATAAGGGAATATTTTATCTTTTGCCTTTGTTTAAGGTACTTTAAATGCTCAGTGCAAATCCACATTTGGGAAAATAAACAGTATTGATGCTGTCTTTGACACAGTACTTACTCTCACAGTAAAAGTATCTCTTAAAGAACACTCTAGTAAATAAAACAAGGTTTATGCTCATTTGGCATTTCAACTCGTGAGGTTCTTTTGGCATCCCCAGTCAATTAATCTGAAAGTGAAGTAGCTCAGTCGTGTCCGACTCTTTGCAACCCCAATGGACTGTAGCCTACCAGGCTCCTCCATCCTTGGGATTCTCCAGGCAAGGATACTGGAGTGGATTGCCATTTCCTTCTCCAGGGATCTTCCCAATCCAGGGATCTAATCCAGGCTTCCTGCTTTGCAGGCAGACGCTTTATTGTCTGAGTCACCAAGGAAGCCCTAATCTTAATTACTTTACCAATTAAGGAGACCATCTATAAGAATATCTGGTTTAAGTGAATAATAACTCATCTGATGTGCATTTTTATTAGGCAAATGATAGGTAGCTATTGCTTCTTGATAGAACACGGAGTTTCTGTGACTTATGATTAAACTGACAATTTCCCTTTTGCCTGTTTGCTGTATAGAAGCCAAAACCGATGCAGTTTCATCTTTCCTTGATTGACAGGAGAGACATGGTGTTTTTGCAACACCCAGACATAGTTGTTTAGTTTGGGAGTGCCCTCACAAGGGTCAGGTCTCACAATTTTTGAAAACTCTATCAACAGGGATTAGAATAATTGAAACTGGAAAAGAGGTTAAAATTTTCCACCAAGTTGCTTTCCCTAAAGAAAATCATTCACTTAGTTGTCTTGAAGAAGTTACCCAAACCCGTATGTTAAAAGCACCTCTATTCTGGAAGGTGCTGAAGTGACTTAGCATACAGCATTCGGGAAGGAGTGTGTGTGCTCTGTCACTAAATTGTGTCCATCTCTTTTGTGACCCTGTGGACTGTTGCCCACCAGGCTCCTCTAGCCATGAAATTCTTCAGGCAAGAATACTGGAATGGCCTCCCAATTCCTTCTCCAAGGGATCTGCCTGACCCAGGGATTGAACCCATACCCCTTACATTGGGAAGGGGATTCTTTACTACTGAGCCACCAAGAAAGTCCCTATTCTGGAAGGAGATGGGATAATTATTAACCTAAATGCAGATGTTTTAACATGAACAGTTCACTGTTCTCTTTGGTAATAAGAATTATTGTATGCTGTTGAAAGGAAACCATTTCACTGAGTAAAATTTTGCTTTCTGGGTGCAGGGGTAGGGTGTTGAGGGTGTGGATATGTTTCCTGGGTATAAATTCATAGATTGCAAGTATGACTACAGATTAGAAACACGTAGGAGCTTATAAGACATTGCAAAGCTCAGACCACCCCCACTCCCCACCTTCCTTGGAGACTGCGAACCCTTGCATCTGAGTGGGTGTGAGTGTCTAGGAGTCTAGATGCTAACAGACTAGGGAACTGGTCTGAGGAGGCACTTCTGAGATGAGTGCAGTGTAGTCACAGTTTCCCACATGAATAGCCAGTGAATGCAGGAGAGAGGCCCAGGAAGGAAGACTCAGCACCCTGAATTTCAACTAACCTCTTACTTACATGTGCCCATCAACTGCAAACCAATAATAACTGCAAGTAATAGAGAGTACAAAGCCAGGAAGAGAGACGATGTCCACCACCGACTATTGACCACACCCTTCCCTCACCTCAGCCCACAAGGACCCCAAGCTGGGGGAAAGAAAGAGGTTTTCTTTAGATAAAACTGGAAATGTTAATAGTACAATGAAGCTTCCTACTCTCTGAAATTAGACTGCTCTTGTGACTGAAAGGAAGCCAGGATCTCTCTGAAATTTCGTCTATGGGAGGAATGTGACCACTAGGATGTTAGACCTTTGACCAGAGTTACTCAGTTATTTTCCATGGAACACCAAGGAAGAAAGTCTGTCCTCATCCCAGTGTTCAACAGGACTTTCTAAAGAATGAACTAGACATCTGCAGAAGCTGAGACTTGGTGGTGTTTTCTCACCAAAGCAAGCAAAACCTGACCATACTAGGACCTGTTTGGCTGTGTCAAATCAGTGTGCTACAGGGTAAAACCTTAAAGAAATTCCCTGGTGAGAACAGAGACACTGGAAGCCAAAAGCAGCCTTAGGGCACTGGGGAAAGTATTGATGGAGATCATGATAAGAAACAGATACCAAGGGTCAAAGATAAATAAGTAACCGACTAAATAAATAAATGTGATGGTTGGTCAAAGACAAAATGCCCAAGAAGGAGGTCAGGATTATTTCCCCAGACATATGTGTTTAGTTCAGTGATATTATCATTTTGGTTAAAAAAAAAAATGTTTGACTCATGTTTTATAGTTTTGAAATATACAGAAGTTTATGTCTAGTTTTTATTTTTAAGACAAATATTGCATTTGATTTGAAACATGGAAAGACTAATACAATTTTTTCTCTTTTAGCATTTGCCATTTGGGTAGTTTATTTTGATTTTCATTTCAGTCCTTGATGTGGCTATTCAGAAGTTCATTGGAATGTCTAGAATAAGGGAAAAGTAACCTTTGTAAAATGGAATGGAATCAATAGTAATGCCATAGACAATTTCAAGTGCTGGGTTAATTTTTTTAAGGTTGATTTATAATGAAAGGCTGAAATCTAGAGAACCCAGGAATTTAGGGTCAGCAACATCACTCAAAATTTTTCCATTTCCTTGAGGGTGAAGGAAGAGAACAGGGACTGAGAAATGGCACATATAATAGTTCTAAAGAAGGGATGAGTATTTTTCCTAAGACTTTAAATAAATGTCTTCTTATCCTCTGTAATAACACTTATTGTTAGTAACTCAGTCATGTCTGACTCTTTGCGACCCCATGAACTGAAGCCCACCAGGCTCCTCTGTCCTTGGAATTTGCCAGGTAAGAATACTGGAGTGGACTGCCATTCCCTTCTCCAGGGAATCTTCCCAACCCAGGGATCGAACCTGTGTCTCCTGCATTGCAGGCAGATTCTTTACCATCTGAGCCACCGGGGAAACCCAGTGAATTAAAATTTCAGGGGAGCAATGAGTGGTAGCAGTTAAGCAGCTGAAGGATGTAGTGATAGAACATTGGTCCCAAAATAGGATGGTCGAACCACCCCTCCCTCCCTGCCCCTCACCCTAAAGAGAAACGCATGTTTCAAAACCATTTTGCTTTGTGGAATTTCAAATGTATCCTCCTCATCCCCAGGGTATCCACATTATTATTACTATATTAACATGATTTATAGTCATGAATTTTTTTTTTTGCTCTTTTCGAAGCTCACAATGATTTAATAACTTTAAATTGGACATAGAGAACAAAGGAATGGACACCTAAGTGGAAATGGGAATTTGGGATGACCTGGGAGATTGGGATTGACATAGAAACACAACTGATTATGTATGAATTTCCATATATAAGGCGCTAGTGGTAAAGAACCCGTCTGCCAATGCAGGTGACATAAGAGACTCAGGTTCCATCCCTGGGTTGGGAAGATCCCTTGGAGGGGAGCATGTCAACCCACTCCAGTATTCTTTTTGTTTTTTTCATTTATTTATTTTTATTTTTTAATTTATCTTATTGGAGGCAAATTACCTTACATTAATATATTTGTTGGTTTTGCCATACATTGAGACGAATCCGCCCCAGGTGTACATGTGTTCCCTTTCTTGAACCCCCTCCCACCTCCCTCTTCCTCATATCCTCCCTCCAGGTCATCCTCGTGCACCAGCCCCAAGCATCCTGTATCATGTGTCGAACCTGGACTGGTGATTCATTTCACATATGATAATATACATGCTACAATGCCGTTCTTCCCAATCATCCCACCTTCACCCTCTCCCTCAGAGTCCCAAAGACTGTTCTATATACCTATGTCTCTTTTGCAGTCTCGTATACAGGGTTAAGGTTACCATCTTTCTAAATTCCATATATATGCGTTAGTATACTGTATTGATGTTTCTCTTTCTGGCTTACTTCACTCTGTATAATAGGCTCCAATTTCATCCACCTCATTAAAACTGATTCAAATGCATTCTTTTTGATGGCTGAAAAATACTCCATTGTGTATATATACCAAAGCTTTCTTATCCATTCATCTGCAGATGGACATCTAGGTTGCTTCCATGTCCTGGCTATTATAAACAGTGCTGCAATGAACATTGGAGTACATGTGTCTCTTTCAATTCTGGTTTCCTCGGTGTGTATGCCCAGGAGTGCGATTGCTGGATCATATGGCAGTTCTATTTCCAGTTTTTTGAGGAATCTCCACACTGTTCTCCATAGTGGCTGTACTAGTTTGTATTCCCACCAACAGTGTAAGAGGGTTCCCTTTTCTCCACACCATTTATTGCATGTAGACTTTTGGATAGCAGCCATTCTGACTGGTGTGAAATGGTATCTCATTGTGGTTTTGATTTGCATTTCTCTGATTATGAGGGATGTTGAGCATTTTTTCATGTGCTTGTTAGCCATCTTTATGTCTTCTTTGGAGAAATGTCTGTTTAGTTCTTTGGCCCATTTTTTGATTGGGTCACTTATTTTTCTGGAATTGAGCTGTAGGAGCTGCTTGTATATTTTGGAGATTAATCCTTTATCAGTTGCTTCATTTGCTATTATTTTCTCCCATTCTGAAGGCTGTCTTTTCACCTTGCTTAGAGTTTCCTTTGCTGTGCAGAAGCTTTTGATTTTAATTAGGTCCCATTTGTTTATTTTTGCTTTTATTTCCAATATTCTGGGAGGTGGGTCTTGGAGGATCCTGCTGTGATTTATGTCAGAGAGTGTTTTGCCTACGTTCTCCTCTAGGAGTTTTATAGAATCTGGTCTTACATTTAGCTCTCTAATCCACTTTGAGTTTATTTTGGTGTATGGTGTTAGGAAGTGTTCTAGTGTCATTCTTTTACAAGTGGCTGACCAGTTTTCCCAGCACCATTTGTTAAAGAGACTGTCTTTTCTCCATTTTATATTCTTGCCTCCTTTGTCGAAGATAAGGTGTCCATAGGTGTGTGGATTTATCTCTGGGCTTTCTATTTTGTTCCATTGATCTATATTTCTGTCTTTATGCCAGTACCATACTGTCTTGATGATGGTGGCTTTGTAGTAGAGCCTGAAGTCTGGCAGGTTAATTCCTCCAGTTCCATTCTTCTTTTTCAAGATTGCTTTGTCTATTCAAGGTTTTTTGTATTTCCATACAAATTGTGAGATTATTTGTTCTAGTTCTGTGAAAAATGTCGTTGGTAGCTTGATAGGGATTGCATTGAATGTATAAATTACTTTGGGTAGTATACTCATTTTCACAATATTTATTCTTCCAATCCACGAACACGGTGTATTTCTCCATCTATTAGTGTCCTCTTTGATTACTTTCACTAGTGTTTTACAGTTTTCTATGTACAAGTCTTTTGTTTCCTTAGGTAGATGTATTCCTAAGTATTTAATTCTTTTCGTTGCAACAGTGAATGGAATAGTTTCCTTAATTTCTCTTTCTATTTTCTCATTATTAGTGTATAGGAATGCAAGGGTTTTCTGTGTGTTGATTTTATATCCTGCAACTTTACTGTATTCATTGATTAGCTCTAGTAGTTTTCTGGTAGAGTCTTTAGGGTTTTCTGTGTAGAGGATCATGTCATCAGCGAATAGTGAAAGTTTTACTTCTTCTTTTCCAATTTGTATTCCTTTTATGTCTTTTTCTGCTCTGATTGCTGTAGCCAAAACTTCCAGAACTATGTTGAATAGTAGTGGTGAGAGTGGGCACCCTTGTCTTGTTCCTGACATTAGGGGAAATGCTTTCAGTTTTTCACCATTGAGGATAATGTTTGCTGTGGGTTTGTCATATATAGCTTTTATTATGTTGAGATATGTCCCTTCTATTCTCACTTTCTGGAGAGTTTTTATCATAAATGGATGTTGTATTTTGTCAAAGGCTTTCTCTGCATCTATTGAGATAATCATATGATTTTTATTTTTCAGTTTGTTAATGTGGTATATTACGTTGATTGATTTGCGGATATTGAAGAATCCTTGCATTCCTGGGATAAAGCCCACTTGGTCATGATGTATGATCTTCTTAATGTGTTGTTGGATTCTGATTGCTAGAATTTTGTTAAGGATTTTTGCATCTATGTTCATCAGTGATATTGACCTGTAGCTTTCTTTTTTTGTGGGATCTTCACCAGGTTTTGGGATTAGGGTGATGGTGGCCTCATAGAATGAGTTTGGAAGTTTTCCTTCCTCAGCAATTTTCTGGAAGAGTTTGAGTAGAATAGGTGTTAGCTCTTCTCTAAATTTTTGGTAGAATTCAGCTGTGAAGCCGTCTGGACCTGGGCTTTTGTTTGCTGGAAGATTTCTGATTACTTCCTCTAGTTCCGTGCTTGTGATGGGTCTGTTCAGATTTTCTATTTCTTCCTGGCTCAGTTTTGGCAAGGTGTACTTTTCTAGGAATGTGTCCATTTCTTCCAGGTTATTCATTTTATTGCCATATAATTGCTGATAGTATTCTCTAATAATCCTTTGTATTTCTGTGTTGTCAGTTGTGATCTCTCCATTTTCATTTCTAATTTTATTGATTTAGTTCTTCTCCCTTTGTTTCTTAATGAGTCTGACTAGTGGTTTGTCAATTTTATTTACCTTCTCAAAGAACCAGCTTTTGGCTTTGTTGATTTTTGCTATGGTCTCTTTTGTTTCTTTTGCATTTATCTCTGCCCTAATTTTTACGATTTCTTTCCTTCTACTAACCCTGGGGTTCTTCATTTCTTCCTTTTCTAGTTGCTTTAGATGTAGAGTTAGGTTATTTAGTTGACTTTGTTCTTGTTTCTTGATGTGTGCCTGTATTGCTATGAACTTCCCCCTTAGCACTGCTTTTACAGTGTCCCAGAGGTTTTGGGTTGTTGTGTTTTCATTTTCATTCATTTCTATGCATATTTTGATTTCTTCTATGATTTGTTCATTATTCAGCAGCGTGTTGTTCAGCCTCAATATGTTGGCATTTTTAATAGTTTTTCTCTTGTAATTGAGATCTAATTTTACTGCATTGTGGTCAGAAAAGATGTTTGGAATGATTTCAATTTTTTTGAATTTACCAAGGCTAGATTTACGGCCCAGGATGTGATCTATCCTGGAAAAGGTTCCGTGTGCGCATGAGAAAAAGGTGAAATTCATTGTTTTGGGGTGAAATGTCCTATAGAGATCTATTAGGTCTAACTGGTCTATTGTATCATTTAAAGTTTGTGTTTCCTTGTTAATTTTCTGTTTAGTTGATCTATCCATAGATGTAAGTGGGGTATTAAAGTCTCCCACTATTATTGTGTTATTGTTAATTTCCCCTTTCATACTTGTTAGTAATTGTCTTACATATTGCAGTGCTCCTATGTTGGGTGCATAAATATTTATAATTGTTATATCTTCTTGGATTGATCCTTTGATCAATATGTAGTTTCCTTCTTTGTCTCTTTTCACAGCCTTTGTTTTAAAATCTATTTTATCTGATATGAGTATTGCTACTCCTGCTTTCTTTTGGTCTCTACTTGCGTGGAATATCTTTTTCCAGACCTTCACTTTCAGTCTGTATGTGTCCCTCATTTTGAGGTGGGTCTCATGTAGACAACATATATGGGGGTCTTGTTTTTTATCCATTCAGCCAGCCTTTGTCTTTTGGTTGGGGCATTCAACCCATTTACGTTTAAGGTGATTATTGATAAGTATGATCCCGTTGCCATTTTCTTTATTGTTTTGGGTTCGAGTTTATATACCCTTTCTGTGTTTCCAGTCTAGAGAAGATCCTTTAGTATTTGTTGGAGAGCTGGTTTGGTGATGCTGAATTCTCTCAGCTTTTGTTTGTCTGTAAAGCTTTTGATTTCTCCTTCATATTTGAATGAGATCCTTGCTGGGTATAGTAATCTGGGCTGTAGGTTACTTTCTTTCATCACTTTAAGTATGTCTTGCCATTCCCTCCTGGCCTGAAGAGTTTCTGCTGAAAGATCAGCTGTTATCCTTATGGGGATCCCCTTGTGTGTTATTTGTTGTTTTTCCCTTGCTGCTTTTAATATTTGTTCGTTGTGTTTGATCTTTGTTAATTTGATTAATATGTGCCTTGGAATATTTCACCTTAGGTTTATCCTGTTAGGGACTCTCTGTGTTTCTTGGACTTGGGTAATTGTTTCCTTCCCCATTTTAGGGAAATTTTCAACTATTATCTCCTCAAGTATTCTCTCATAGTCTCTCTTTTTGTCTTCTTCTTCTGGGACTCCTATGATTAGAAAGTTGGGGCGTTTAATATTGTCCCATATGTCTCTAATATTGTCCTCATTTCTTTTAATTCTTTTTTCTTTTTCCATCTCTGTTTCATTTATTTCTACAATTCTATCTTCTAGCTCACTTACCCTGTCCTCTGCCTCCGTTATTCTACTGTTTGTTCCCTCCAGAGTGTTTCTGATCTTGTCTATTGCATTATTCATTGTATATTGACTCTTTTTTATTTCCTCTAATTCCTTATTGAACATTTCTTGCATCTTCTCAATCCTTTTCTCCAGTTTATTTATCTGTAACTCCATTTTGCTTTCCAGATTTTGAATCATTTTCACAATTAAAATTCGAAATTCTTTATCGGGTAGGTTCCCAATATCTTCCTCTTTTGTTTGTGTTGGTGGGCATTTATCCTGTTCCTTTACTTGTTGGGTATTTCTCTGCCTCTTCATCTTGCTTATATTGCTGTGTTCAGGGTGGCCTTTCCGTCTTCTGGCAGTTTGTGGAGTTCTCTTTATTATGTAGTTACCTCGTTGTTTGTGGGGTTGGATGGGTGACTTGTCGAGGTTCCCTGGTTAGGGAAGCTTGTGTCAATGTTCTGGTTGGTGGAGCGGGATTTCTCTCTGGAGTGCAATGAAGTGTCCAGTAATGAGTTTGAGATGTCAGTGGGTTTGGAGTGGCTTTGGGCAGCCTGTATATTGAAGCTCAGTGCTATTCTCCTGTGTTGCTGGATAGTTTGCGTAGTATGTCTTTCACTGAAACTTGTTGACCCTTGGGTGGTGCCTGGTTTCAGTGTATGTATGGAGACATTTGATGAGTACCTATCAATTAATGTTCTCTGGAACAGGAGATCTCTGGTGTTCTCAGGATTTGGACTTAAGCCTCTGCCTCTGGTTTTCAGTCTTATTCTTGCAGTAGGCTCAAGGCTTCTCCCTCTGTTACTTCCAAGGCAGTTCCTTCTGTTGAAAAAGCTCTTCTGTTTTCTGGTCTCCTCAGTGTTTAATTCCCGTCCTGACACCAGGATGCGGTGGTGGACACTTTTTTTTTCCCGGCTCACCTATTCAGTCCTGCTGTGGGGAGTGAGGAACAGCTAACAAATATCCCTGGCGTCTGTGGGGAGTGCTCGCAGTGTCTAGGCTACACTGGGAATGGTCCCGCTCAAGGCGTGTGTGCTTTCCCTGTTTATGCTGCTTAGGCTCTAGGTTGCCCTGCTGGAAGCTGTCCGAGGCTGGCGCTGGGTTGCATGCACTTCCCAGGTCTGAGCGGCTCAGGTTCAGGTCCTTGGGTACTCGACAAAGGTGCAGACTTGGCTGGGCCTGCGTTTTGTGCCTTCCCCAGTCCAAGCAGCTCAGGTGACCAGGCGTTTGGCAAGTGCGGTCCCTGCGACTTATCGCCTTCCCGGTCCCTGCCACTTGGTTTTCTGTGAGTACAACCAGTGCACTTTCTCAGGCGGATATCGAGCGGCCCAAACCCAAAAAGTCCTGGCCAGCAAGGAAGCCTGCCTGCAGCTTGGCACGGGAAGCCTCTCTGGGGCCGCGGCTGCCCCCACCCCGGCGCTGGCTGCCCTCCCCGCCACTGTTGGCAGGGGCTGGGGTATGGGCGGCCCACTGCCAGCTCGCTCCACTCAGCGCCCCATTCTGTGGGCTGGGCTGGCAGAGTCCTGGGTTGGGGCTTTTCGCAGGCTTTTCCTA
This sequence comes from Moschus berezovskii, assembly GCF_049115385.1. Classification (NCBI taxonomy): domain Eukaryota; kingdom Metazoa; phylum Chordata; class Mammalia; order Artiodactyla; family Moschidae; genus Moschus; species Moschus berezovskii. The sequence continues at coordinate 49,192,456 of NC_142475.1, forward strand.
GCCTTTTCGCCTTTTAACTGCAACTTCTGCTTTGGTATCTTAAGTTTGAGCTCTCGGTTTGCCCTGGGGCATTCAAGCCCGGTTCTCCCTCTAAGCACCACCGCCAGTTCTCCCTCTAAGCGCAGCCGCCGGTTCTCCCTCTAAGCACCGCTGCCAGTGCTTCCCTGCCCAGCCCCTGCCTGCTAGTGGGGGGCGCGGGCGTCTGCGCCGCTTCTCTGCTGAGAGTTTCCTCTGGGCACTCAGTCCGTGAGTTTTAATTATTTATGTCTTTTGTCTCCCAGTTATGCGGCCCTCTGAGATTCCACTCGCCAGTGTTTCCAGGTGTTTGGAAACTTCTCTTTCTTCTCTTTTCAAGCCTCCCTTCCCAGGACGGAGCTCCATCTCTCCCTCTTTTGTCTCTCTTTTTATCTTTTTATCTATTTCCTACCTCCTTTCGACGACTATGGGCTGCTTTTCTGAGTGCCTGATGTCCTCTGCCGGTATTCAGAAGTTGTTTTGTGGGATTTACTTAGCATTCAAATGTTCTTTTGTTGATTTTGTGGGGGAGAAAGTGGTTGCCCCGTCCTATTCCTCTGCCATCTTCCCGTGCTCTCCCACTCCAGTATTCTTGCCTGGAACACAGAGGAGCCTGGTGGGCTACAATCCATATGGTCACAAAGAGTCAGACATGGCTAAAGCAACTTAGCTCACCCTACATATAAAATAGATAACTAATGAGAACCTGCTGTATAGCACAGGGAACTCTACTCAGAGCTCTGTGGTGACCTAAATGGGAATAAAATTGAAAAAAGAGTGGATATATGTATATGTAGAGTTGATTCACTTTCTATATAGTAGAAACTAACAAAAAATTGTTAAGCAACTATGCCAAAAAAATAAAATTAAAAAATATTAGCAAAAACTAATAATCCAAAATGCCAACATGAAGACATAGCAACTCGGCTGTTCCTAGTTCTTGTGGGGAAATGTAAGCATATTATTATTTTCTTCACTCTTGGAGTTGGTTGAGCTATGGAAAATTGCAAGGATGCTTCAGTCCTTTATGGTTCTAATTCTAGCATATCTGTTGGCCCCTTCTTGCAGTTCTTATCAGCATTAAGACCATCTATAGAAATCTGAGCTTCTCAGGTGACACTAATGGTAAAGAATCCATCGGCAAAGCAGGAGATGTGGGTTTGATCCCTGGGTTGGGAAGATCCCCAGGGGAGGAAGTGGCAACCCATTCCAGGATTCTTGAAAGAATACTATGGACAGAGGAGCCTGGTGGGCTACAGTCTTTGGGGTTGCAAAGAGTCAGAAATGACTGAGCATCTGAGCACATGGAAATCTACCTTCACTTCCAGAGTCTTAGTGAACTGCCAGAATAGTGGATCCAACTTCTCTGTTTTATGGTGGGACAGGGCATGTTCTTACCCTTTCTATTAGATAGCAGACTGAGATGCTTGAGGTGGTGGGAAGGGTGGCAGATAGGACTTAGAGTTGTAGTCATTCCTAAGGGGGACTGTGATGCTCTGGACACATAGCTCCAGTTGTCCTACTGTTATTTTTATGATTGGTGAAAATGACTGATTGGATAAATATCCACTAATATCAATAATCTCAGATATGCAGATGACACTACCCTTATGGCAGAAAGTGAAGAGGAACTCAAAAGCCTCTTGTTGAAAGTGAAAGAGGAGAGTGAAAAGGTTGGCTTGAAGCTCAACATTCAGAAAACTAAGATCATGGCATCTAGTCCCATCACTTCATGGCAAATAGATGGAAAAACAGTGGAAAGAGTGTCAGACTTTATTTTTTGGGGCTCCAAAATCACTGCAGATGCTGATTGCAGCCATGAAATTAAAAGACGCTTACTCCTTGGAAGGAAAGTTATGACCAACCTTGATAATATATTGAAAAGCAGAGACATTACTTTGCCAACAAAGGTCCGTCTAGTCAAGGCTATGGTTTTTTCAGTGGTCATGTATGAATATGAGAGTTGGACTGTGAAGAAAGCTGATCGCCGAAGAATTGATGCTTTTGAACTGTGGTGTTGGAGAAGACTCTTGAGAGTCCCTTGTACTGCCAGGAGATCCAACCAGTCCATTCTAAGGAAGATCAATCCTGGGTGTTCATTGGAAGGACTGATGCTAAAACTGAAGCTGCAATACTTTGGCCACCTCATGCGACGAGTTGACTCACTGGAAAAGACTCTGATGTTGGGAAATGTTGGGGGCGGGAGGAGAAGGGGACGACCGAGAGTGAGATGGCTGGATGGCATCACCCACTCTGTGGACATGAGTTTGAGTGAAATCCGGGAGTTGGTGATGGACAGGGAGGCCTGGCGTGCTGTGATTCATGGGGTCGCGGAGAGTCGGACACGACTGAGCGACTGAACTGAACTGAACCAAACTGAATTGTCCAGTGATTTTGATGACTGCTCAAGACAATCAAAATATCCCTAGAATGTGCTGTCCCCTCCTGCTCCCCAAGCCCAGGCTTGTCTCATAAAGTTTCTCTAGGTATTACAGAACTCTTATTTTACTTACCTGATATGCTTACTCAAGGTTATAAAGTACATTTCACCAACATTTTTAATCTACTTAGAGTAGTACTAGGGGATAAACCTTTTTTCAAGGAAAATGGTAAAAACATGGAAAATAAACCATGTTTTCCAATTTGGTTTTGCAATAAAAAAAAAAAAATCTTTTGACTGTGCCTTGTGGCATGTGGGATCTTAGTACCCACACCAGGGATTAAACCAACATCCCCGCATTGGAAATGAGAAGTCTTAACCACTGGACTGCCAGGCAAGTTCCGTGGTTTTGCAAATTTTTAATCTCAGAAGTAATCCTACGACTATTTCTCAAACTGTTCAGAACTGGTTGGGAGTAAGAAAGATGATTAATTAGCATGCTCCCAAACCAAAAATGATAATAGAATGTTTATGTTGGCCTTCTTTGCTTTAGGTCTGCTTCTTTCCCTTATTAAGGACCAAACCCGTATCCCTGGTTAGTCATCTTAAAATACATGACATGAATCCAAAAGTGACTTGGGTGGAATTGTCACAGACCCAATAGAGCAAATGTACTTTCCTAGAACAGGACCCAGGCATGAGTGTCTTTTATAGATGATTCAGTGCTACTGTCTCCATATATGTAGACAAAGCTTACTATCGATTCAAAGAAGTCTAAGAAATAGTCAGAAATTTAGAGGTTCTATAGAGTTTATTATTATCTAATAAGATCTCAAACCTTTACTTTTAAAAAATTTATTTATTTTTAATTGAGGGATAATTGCTTTACAATATTGTGTTGGTTTCTGCCATACATCAACATGAATCAGTCATAGTCAAACCTCTACTTTTTAAATAAAAAACTCATTTGACTAACAAACTAGGTTAATGTCATTAATATTACTCGCATGCCCTAAGATTTCTCTGGGGACACAGTCAAAAATTATTTTGAAAATCTATTTTGTGTTGCTAATTATTAGTTTTCTTCCTACTACATATATAGATACATCCTTTCAAATACTATCAGCAAGTAAAATGTTTTATGATTGAAAAGAGCACTCAAGAAAACTTATTTTCAAAATAAAATCAATCCTATGATTAAAATCTTTTTGTATTAATCTTTAAAAATCTTCCAGTACATCTTGTTCCCAAATACCTTTGATGATCTCCAATTGGGGGTTACATCTTTGTTTCTTCTGTTTTCTATTAGTGAAAAATGTGGAAAGAAGAGATAAAACCAAGAGGAAGAAATTTCAAATGCAACAGACACACTGTACAGAAGATCTTTGGGGTATAGCTTAGCTTTAAACTGTTAATAAGTACCATGCCACCCAGATCAAACGATGTTTAACAGTAACAGCATCTCTGTTATTTGGAAATTTTTGTGCTTAGAAACTTCAAGGGGGAAAAAAAGCTTTTTATTCGTGGAGTCGAGCATTTCAACAGGAAATGGGAGTTCAGACAGTAAAAAAGCTTTTTTTTTTACCCTGATACAAATTTTGCCATTGTGCCTTGATTGACAGCTATCCCACTGTCTATAAACAATCTACCGGTTGCCCCAAATCACCATTCCATACCCCGTCCAGCATTTTAACATTGAGTGGTTTTGCGCTCAATAAAATTCCTTTTCATTTCGCCCCAGGTTGCCATGTCTCTTCAAACAGAGACAGAAAAGCCATGGTCTGTGTCAGACAGATTTTAATTTTCAGTCCTCATCCATTCGGGGGAACTAGACACAGCAAACAGACTCTGCCCCAAAACCTAGCAACCTGGAGTTTAAGCAGCCAATGCATCTGAGTCCCGGGATGGGGGCCTGGACCTGTTCACACATGAATAAAGAAGATTAAGATTTTCTTTCAAAGACGTGAGGCCTTTTTGACAGCCAGTGTCAACAGCGCTGTCTGCTTTCAATGTGAACCAGTCTTCCAGCCCCGATTCCCACAGGGAGGTCCCGCTGATTTGCATGCCCCACACTGTTGCTCCGTGTCGGTATTTAATTGAAGAATAAGGGTGTAAAGTTTTGCAAACTCTTACTTACCCACAAAGAAAGGCTAACTTACAGGAATTGTTGAAAGAGAATACCAGTGAACATGAACACCCACAGGGAGCATTTAAAAAGTGAAGAACGGACTGGGGAAAGGAGGAACCGCGTTGGTTTCTATTATCTAATTGCAGAGACCTTCACAAAAGCTTTGTAGTCAAAATACATGTTTTGAAGTCACAGAAATCAGCTTTGCCCCTGAAGAAAGAAAAGGTGGGGGGCATAGCTTTTCTTTCCAAATAGGGTTATAAAATTGTACTAGCGAATAGACATTTATCCTGAAAGCATTCGACAAATTCTATTTGCTTTAATAAATAGTTTAGGGGAAAATCCTTATCCTGAGATATTACTGAAATGTTAAATAGAACTTCCTTGCACACAGTATTTGCTAATGCTCAGTAAAGTAACTGAGGGCTTTATTAAATAGTGTTTCATATCACCTTCAGTTCAGTTCAGTTCAGTCGCTCAGTCGTGTCCGACTCTTTGCAGCTGCATGAATCACAGCACACCAGGCCTCCCTGTCCATCACCAACTCCCGGAGTTCACTCAAACTCATGTCCATTGAGTCGGTGATGCCATCCAGCCATCTCACTCTCTGTCGTCCCCTTCTCCTCCCGCTCCCAATCCTTCCCAGCATCAGAGTTTTTTCCAGTGAGTCAACTCTTCGCATGAGGTGGCCAAAGTATTGGAGTTTCAGCTTTAGCATCAGTCCTTCCAGTGAACACCCAGGATTGATC